>NW_027596372.1:0-356140 GCF_964194155.1 Cetorhinus maximus
CACACACACACCTAGCACACTAACTGTCACACACGAAGGAGGGAGAGAGAGAGAGGGAGATAGAAGGAGAGAAAGAGACAAAGGGATGTTTCAGGCGTGAGAGACAGAGAAACACACACACACACGGAGACACTGACACAGAATGAGAGAGAGGGCTGAGAGAGGCAGGGCTGTCGAAAGGGAGAGAACGACAGAGTTGATGGGAGAGAAATAGAGGGTGAGGCAGAGAGAGAGAAAGAGGGAGAGAGGCAGAGCAATTAAAAGAGTAAGAGGAGGAGAGATACAGAGTGTGTTACAAAGGGCGGGAGGGAAAGAGAAAGGGAGGGAGTCAGAGGGAGGACGAGAGTGTGAGAGTTAGATAAACAGCGGGAGAGACACAGACATACAGAAAGTCAGAGCTAGAAATTGAAAAAGAGAGAAAGGGAGATAAAAGAGACAGAGAGGCAAAGAGAGAGACAGAATGAGACATGATGTGAGAGAGAGACAGAGAGCAAAAGAGAGAGAGAGAGACAGAGAGAGACAGATAAAGGGAAGTTTAGTAAGCGAGGAAGAGAGAGACGGCGAAAGTGAAAGGGGGAAAGAGAACAGAGACAAAGAGAGAGAGATTGAGAAGGAGGGTGATAATGTGAGGCAGAGCAAGAGGCAGGGATTGACATGCGGAGGGAGAGATAGAGAGAAATAGTGGGATAGAGAGACAGAGAGAGTAAAGAGGAAGGGAAAGAGAGAGCGAGAGTGATACAGTGATAAGGGAAGACTGAAAGATGGAGACACAGCGAGCGTGACACACAGAGAGAGAGCGAGAGAGACAGAAAAAGAGAAAGTTAGGGAGAGATTTGGAGAGAGGCAGAGAGTGATAGAGTGACAGAGACAGAGAGAGACAGAGAGGGAAAGAAACATAAATTCATAGAGAGATAGATAGGTATATGGATAGATAGACAGACAGATAGATAGATAACAGGCAGACAGACAGAGTGAGAACGATGGTCTGAGAAGGAGAGCGAGAGAGGTGGAAACATAGACAGAGATAGAAGCACACAGATTGAAAGAGAGAGAGAAACGCGCGTGAGAGAGATAGATACCCACCAACACACGCACATACATACACACACAGGGACACGCACACAGTCGAACAAAGAGAGCGAGAGAGAAGAGATAAAGGAAGACAGAGGAAGAGAATCACGGAGGGATACCGAGTGAGATGGAGAGAGAAGCAAAGAGGGTCAGAGATAGAAGGAAAGAGGCAGAGAGAGTGAGAGAGGGAAACAGATGCATAGAGGCAGAGAGAGAATGGGACAGAAAGAGAGAGTGGGGAAGTCAGATGGAAGAAACAGAGACAGCGTGAGCAAGAGACATCGAGAGAGAAATAAAGAGGGAGAACGAGGTAATGGGAGCGACAGTGAGCATAAAATACAGAGAGAGATAAATAGTTCAAGAGCGACAGAGGAGGAAAGCGAGAGACACAGCAAAAGGGAGAGAGTGAGATGTGCTCAGAGAAAAAGAGGCAGGTAGCTGGTGGAGGGACAGAGAGGGTGAGAGAGACAAAGATTGCTAGTGAGATAGATTCGCTTTTGATTGTGATGTGGAATCAATTTTTGGGAGATATTGCATATTTACAGATATTTTATTCATTGAATTTAGTAATAAATTGTCACCCTTAACCCATTGTGATCGTACAACTGAATGTCCACAGTTAGAGAGGACAGTTACACCACAGGGTGTAATAGGACAGCGTGGAGAGAGGCACTCTAACATATGGAATTTAATCAATATATGGTAACAGTCAAGTGACGGATATCACTGAAACAATAGGAGATCTAGATGAGGGACTGATGGTGACTGAGTGGACAACATATTATCCAGGTGAATACAGCTCTTGTTTTTTTTATTAGTTAATTAATTTGATAAGTAAAGTCCAGTTCTTGGATCCTGGATCTTCCATTTAAAAATAAACATTTTGTATCACTAAACTCAATGACGTAAACTATTTGTTCATATATTTAAAAAATAATTAGAACAATGTTGCAACTTCAACGTCCCTGGGGTGATCCCACAGGGTATAAATTAAAGGCTTTGGGAAAGTCTCACCTCAGCGTTTAAGGCAGAGAGATTACCAGCAGCACAAAGCGGCACGTCACTTCGCACTGAAACGATGGAACCAATTGATGAGGCTGAGAAAATATTCTACACAATCCTTGCTGTTATAGGTGTTCCTGGTGAGTGACCATAACTACTGAAGTTGTGTAAATCTGTTTGTGAGCGGCTATCTCATTTTAAACTGTGACTGAAAATATTACATGCTGTTCTGGAGCTCACTGTCATAGACACACTGAATCAGTCATATAATTTGCTGAATTAATATGTATTGAATGTCTCTGCGGCTTTATTGAATTTTGTCAAATTAAAATAAACCTCTGCTTGTAACTCACAGGCTCTCTGATGAATTATTTCCTAATATTCAGTGTAAAATTATTTTATAATGTTAAATAAGACCTTAGTGAAAGCAAATTCTCTGAAGGAAGATTTAGTGGGAGTCAGAGGAAAATCACCCTGAGTGTGGGTCATTAATCGGAGTGGAGCACCTGGCCCCAGTCAACCCTCAACCGTGTCCGGCCCATATCCCGCGCATCCTCCCTCACGCCTTCTCCTCCTTCCCAGAAACATGATAGGGTCCCCCTTGTCCTCACTTATCACCCCACCAGCCTCCGCATTCAAAGGATCATCCCCCGCCATTTCCACCAACTCCAGCATGATGCCACCACCAAACACATCTTCCCTTCACCCCCCTTGACGGCATTCCGTAGGGATCGTTCCCTCCGGGACACCCTGGTCCACTCCTCCATCACCCCCTACTCCTCAACCCCCACTTATGGCACCTCCCCATGCCCACGCAGAAGATGCAACACCTGCCCCTTCACTTCCTGTCTCCTCACCGTCCAAGGGCCCAAACACTCCTTTCAAGTGAAGCAGCATTTCACTTGCATTTCCCCTAACTTAGTCTACTGCATTCGTTGCTCCCAATGCGGTCTCCTCTACATTGGAGAGACCAAACGCAAACTGGGCGACCGTTTTGCGGAACACCTGCGGTCTGTCCGCAAGAAAGACCCAAACCTCCCTGTCGCTTGCCATTTTAAAACTCCACCCTGTTCTCTTGCCCACATGTCTGTCCTTGGCTTGCTGCATTGTTCCAGTGAAGCCCAACGCAAACTGGAGGAACAGCACCTCATCTTCCGAATAGGCACTTTACAGTCCTCTGGGCTGAATATTGAATTCAACAACTTTAAATCTTAAACTCCCCCTCCCCCCATCCCCACCCCGTTTCTTTCCCCCCCCCCACCCGCTTTTTTTTTATAATTTATATAGATTCTTATTTCCCCACCTATTTCCATTATTTTTAAATCTAAAACTAAAACCTTTAGTCTTTCCACCCCACCCCCACTAGAGCTGTACTTTGAATATCCTGTATTCCATTCTTAATTAGCACTTTTCTCAGACAAAGACCACCACCTTCAACACCTCTTTGACCCTTTTGTCTCTGACATCTTTTGATTATCTGCTCACACCACACCCTCAATGTGTCTCTTCCCCCACCCACCTTAAACCAATTTATATTTCTCCCTTGTTGAAACTATGCTGCAGTTCTGCCGAAGGGCCATGGAGGCTCGAAACGTTGACTGATTTCTTCTCCGCCGATGCTGCCAGACTTGCTGAGTTTTCCAGGTAATTCTGTTTTTGTTTTGTCTAGGAATCTCTCCCCGATACACTCTATGATTTCTTGATCGTGGCTGAATCTGCCAATGTGATTTCCCCAAACGACATGAATATTCAAGTCACCCATGATTAATATACTTCAATTTTTTCATGCCATAACTATCTCCTGACTGATTCTCGTTCCGAAGGTATACATACAGTTAGGTGCCCTGTAGACTACTCCCACCAGTGCCTTCACCCCCTTGTTATTTCTTACCTCTACCCATGTGAATTCTACATCTGCAGATCCAAAATAATCTCGTGCTGTCCCACATATTCTATCTCGTCAAAAAAATCTATCCAACCACCCTTTTATTCCTGCCTGTCTTTCCGAAAATCACATGCCCCTGAATACTGAGTTATCAACTTTGATCTTTTTGTAACCACATCTCCGTAATGGATATAAGATCATTCCCATTAACCTCTATTTGTGCCTTTAATTTATTTGCTTGGTTCTGAATACTGCCGCAATTAAGTAATGAGGCATCAATGTTACTTTTTTGCCATTTCCCCCTTTGACTCAATTAGCTGTTGTGATTTTTATGTTGCTACACTCTGTCCCTTTCTGTCACATTCTGGATATCATTACCTATATAGATGCCCTGCAAAATTCCCACATTGTTTTGCTTCTTAAACAGACATATCTGCTCTCCAGAAATCCCGCCCACCTATTTATCTTTAAAAACTCTCTCGAGCCCTAGTTATTCAATTCACCACGACGCTGGAATCTGCATTTTTAAAGTGAAGCCCGTCCAACCGGAATAGCTCCTTCCTATCCCAGCACTGGCGCCGGTGCCCCTTGAACTGAAACCCATTTTTCCCACACCAAACTTTGAGCACATATTTAAATTCGTGAATTTACTTATCCTATGGCAGTTTGCCTGTGGTTCAGGTAGTAATCCGAAGATATTTCTCTCAGAGGTTTTGCTTTTTAATTTAGCTGCTAACTGTTCAAATTCTTTCAGCAGAATTTCGTTTCTAGTTCTGTCAATGTCGCTGGCATCAACGTGGATGGTGACAAGTAGATTTCTCCCCTCCACTCCAAGTTCCATTCCAAACCTAAGGAGATGACTTGGCACTGGGCAGGCAACAGAGTCTTCGGAACTCACACACACAGCTGCAGTGAACAATACCCTTCGCCAATTATATTGACCCCTACCACTACTGAATTTCCTAATTCCACCCCCAGCTTGAATAGCTGTCTGTATCACGGTGCTGTGGTCAGCTCGCTCATCCTCCTTGCAGTTCCCACTCTCGTCCACGCATCTTCCAAGAACCTAACCACTGTTGAACAGTTGCAGGGGCCGAGTCTCCTCGAACACGACACCCTTCGTCCCCATACCTACGTCACCTGTGGTCAGACCCTCCTGTCCCTGGTCCCAGAACAAATTTGAATCTCCCACCCCCCACCCCCCTGATGTGAGGGGTGTGACCACCTCCTGGAGCAACATGTCCAGGTATCATTGCCCTCCCTGATGTGGCGCAATGTCTACAGCTCGGACACCAGCTCCGTAACTCGGATCCAAAGGTTGTCGAGCTGCAAACCTTTGCTACTGATGTGCTCGCTCTGGGTCACCTTGGTGTCCAACAGGCCCACATGCTGCTGCAGCTACACATTATCTGTCCTGCCATTGCTATCGTTTTTTAATTAATTAATTAACGAATTACATTGGCATCCCTGCTCTTTTCCCTTGAAAAATCTCCCCCTAGAAGCACTTGATTGTTATTTTTCTGTTGCACTACCGTACCGAATTTATACTTAAGAAGCTATTTTTAAGAGAAACAAACTCTACAGAACTGAAAACAAACTAAATGCTTTACTTTTAATTGAACGACTACACATAATGTTCCCGCTGTTCTTTCTGTTCTCGCGCTCTTTTCCCTCTCCTGCTCTTTCCAGTTATATCGCCTCTCTCCGGACTCTTCAATAATTTCTCTTTAATGGGTGATACAAAACAAGGTGGGAAGGCACGTGGTGAAGATGACACAAAGTTTCCACAGAGGGGTAGAGATAGGTTAAGTGAGTGGGCAAACACTTAGCAGCTGGATTATAACGTGGGGAAAATGTAAGGTTATGCACAGTGGCACGAAGAATAGAGGAGCTGAATATTATTTAAACGGGGAAAGACTGCAGGAAGCTGCAGCACAGAGGGATTTGGGATAACGCCTGCATGAATACACCAAAAAAAAAACATATAATTTCCGCAGGTAATAGGGAAGGCGACAGGATTGTAGGCATTTATTCAAAGGGAATGGAGGAAAAAATTGGGAGTTCTTGCTAAGGCTTTGCACAGCATAAGTTAGGCCATGCCTAGAATACTGTAAACAGTTTTGGCCCCTTATCAAGGGAAGTATATACTGACAATAGAGGCAGCCCAGAGAAGTATCACTAGATTGAGCCCGGGTATGGGGGGATTTTCTTCTGTGGAGAGGTTGAGCAGATTATACCTGTACTCAGTGGAGTCTGGAAGAATGAGATGCTGCTTTTTTGAAACAAATAAGATTCTAACGGAACTTGGCAGGGTAGATGCTGAGAAGTTGATTCCCCTTGAGGAGGGTCGGGGACCAGAGGGCATAAACTCAGAGTTAGGGGTCGCCTATTTAAGACAGATACCAGGAGGAATTTCTTCGCTCAGATCGTAGTGAATCTGTGGATTGTTTACTGCTGATGGCGTTGAAGGCTGGGTCGTTATTTATATTCAAGGCAGATATTTAATCAGTAAGGTAACAAAATGTTATGGGAAAAGGAAGGAAAGTGGAGTTGAAGATTATCATGTCAGCAATTACCTCATTGAATGGCGAACAGATTCCTTGTCCGAATAGCCTACTTCAGCTAATGGGTTGAATGGTCTTTTTATTCATGCTCTCTCCACTCCCCCTCCTCAATAATGCTCTGCCGGCACTCTCTCCATGTGATCTAATGGTCGCTCACTCTTCTCGCCCTGTCTCACTGTTAATGTTCCCGCTGTTCTTTCTGCTCTCTCACTGTGTATGGTCCCGCTGCTTCTCACACTCATTCATGTTAATGACCCTGCTGCTCTTCACTCACTCTCTCACAGTTATGGCACCACTGTTTCTCGCACTCCCCCACTCTCAATGTCTACTCTGCTCCTCTCCTCTCGCACTCATAGAGTTAGGGGGTCACAGGTTATCCGAGTTTTAAGCATAGAAGCAGGCCCTTCGGCCCATCATGCCCCTACCAGGCGTCAAGTACTTATCTATTCTCATTCCATTTTCCAGCTCTTGGCACGTAGCCCTGTGTTTCATGCCGCTTAAAGTGCTCATCTAAATACTTCTAAAATGTTGTGAGTGTTCCTGCCTCTACCACCCCCTCAGGCAGGTGTATTGCAGATTCCAACATCATTCTGGGTGATTTCCCCCACCCCACCGACCTTAATCCTGCTAGCATACTCGCTCCTTCTATCGCAGCTTCTCTCAAACTTTCTCGCTCTTAATGGCCCCGCTGCCTCTCACACTCCATCAATGCTAATGGCCACGCTGCTCCTCTCTCACTCTCTCATAGTTAATGGCCCCGCTGCTCTTCTGTCACTGCTAATGGCCCCGCTTCTCCTCTCTCACTGCTAATGGCCCCGCTGCATCTCACACTCCATCAATGCTAATGGCCACGCTGCTCCTCTCTCACTGCTAATGGCCCTGCTTCTCCTCTCTCACTCTCTCACTGCTAATGGCCCCGCTGCCTCTCACACTCCATCAATGCTAATGGCCACGCTGCTCCTCTCTCACTGCTAATGGCCCCGCTGCTCCTCTCTCACTCTCTCACTGCTGATGGCCCCGCGGCTCCTCTCTCACTCTCTCACTTCTAATGGCCCCGCTTCTCCTCTCTCACTCTCTCACTGCTAATGGCCCCGCTGCTCCTCTCTCGCTGTCTCACTGGCAATGGCCCCGCTTCTCTTTTCTTAGTCTCTCACTGCTAATGGCCCCGCTGCTCCTGTCTCTCTGCCAATGGCCCTGCTTCTCCTGTCTGACTCTCTCACTGGCAATGGCCCCGCTTCTCCTATCTTAGTCTCTTACTGCTAATGGCCCCGCTGCTTCTAACACTCCATCACTGCTAATGGCCCCGCTTCTCCTCTCTCACTGCTAATGGCCCCGCTTCTCCTCTCTCACAATCCATCACTGCTAATGACCCCGCTTCTCCTCTCTCACTCTCTCATTGCTAATGACCCCACTTCTCCTCTCTCACTGCTAATGACCCCACTTCTCCTCTCTCACTGCTAATGACCCCACTTCTCCTCTCTCACTGCTAATAACCCCGCTTCTCCTCTCTCACTGCTAATGGCCCCGCTTCTCCTCTCTCACACTCCATCACTGCTAATGACTCCGCTTCTCCTCTCTCACTGCTAATGGCCCCGCTTCTCCTCTCTCACACTCCATCACTGCTAATGGCCCTGCTTCTCCTCTCTCACTCTCTCACTGCTAATGATTCCGATTCTCCTCTCTCACTCCTCTCTCACTAACTCTTAATGCTACTCTCGCTGTTAATGACCCTGCTGCATCTCGCAATCTCTCACTGCCAACGGTCCCGCTGCTACGCTTGCAAACATAGAATCATGGGTTTAAAGCGTAATAGGGTTAATCAGCACAGAAACAAGCACATGGGCCCATCGTGACTGTGCCGGGCGTCATGTATCTACACTAATCACATTTCCTTGCCCGTGCTGTGCCGTTTCAATTGCTTATCGAAATATTTCTTAAATGCTGTGAGGGTTCCTGCCTCTGTTACCCCCTCAGTCAGTGTGTTACAGATTCCAAACACCTTCTTGATGATTTTATTTTCCCTCAAATCCCCTCTGAACTTATTGCCCTTTGCCGTCATGTTCCTTGGTTACTGACACCTCCGCTAAGGGGAAAATATTTCTTCCTATCTACCATATCTCCGCCCGACATAATTTTCTGAACTTCTATCAGGAGCTCCCTTAGCCTTCTCTGCTCTAAGAGAAAGAACAAGAGGTTATCCAGTCTCTTTTCATAGCTGAAACTCTCCAGCCCAGGCAGCACCCTGGTGAATCTCCTCTGCACCCTCTCCAATGCGATCACATCCCACATTGTCAGACATTACTGCAAACAGTACGCCAGCTGTGGCCTAAATAGCGTTTTATACAGCTCCAACATAACCCCCTCTTCTTATATTCTATGATGTGGCTAATAAAGGCAAGTGTCCCACTTGCCATCATAACCACCTTATCTTCCTGATTTTCAGCCTTCAGGCGTCTATGGAGTATTGCACCAAGTTCCCTCTGATCATTTCTACTTCCTGGACTCCTACCATCCATTGTGTATTTCCTTGCCGTCTTGGTCCTCCCAAAATTCATCACCTCACACTTCTCAGTATGAAATTCAGTTTGACACTGCTCTGCCTACCTTACCAGCCCACGTATATCGTCCTGCCATCTAAGCCTATCCTCTACACTATTTACGACACCACCAATTTTCGTGTTATCTGCAAAGTTACTGATCAAACCTCCTAAATTCACGCCTTAATCATTGATTTGCACATCAAACGGCATGGGTCCCAGCACCGATCCCGTCGGTACATCACTCGTCACAGGATTCCAAACGCAAACACAACTTTTGACCATCGCCCTCTACCTCCTGCCACTAAGTCAATTTTGAATCAAATTTGGCAAACGGCCCTGGATATCATTGGCTCCTAACTTTTTGACCATTCTCCCATGTGGGACTTTGTCAAAAGCCTTACAGAAGTACATGTTGACTACAACAACTGCACTGCCCCCATCTACACATATATGCACCTCCTCGAAAGATTCAATCAAATTTGTTGAACATGATCTCCCCCGGACAATGTTACGCTGACTATCCCTGAAAAATTATTTATTTTTGAATTGAAGATTAACCCTGTCCCTCAGACTTATTCAAAATAATGTATCTATCTCTGACGTCAAACTCACGGACCTGTAATTGCTTGCCATATCCCTACAACCCTACTTGAATATTCGTTCCACATTCGCTCTCCTCCAGTACACTGGCACCCCTCGAGTGGCCAGAGAAATTGGAAATCAGCATCAGAAACATTGCACCCTCCTCCCTTACCTCATATTACAGCCTGGGATACATCTCATCTGGGCCTGTGAATTTATCCTCTTTCAAGCAAAAACCACGAATACCTCCACCCTTTCAATGCTACTTTGTTCAAATTAAACCCCCACCACCAAGTCGCCATCAGCCCCCTGTCATGCTGAAGATTCTATACCCTGGAACATTGAGTTGCCAGTGCTGCCCTGCCATCAACCATGTCTCTGTGATAGCAACAATATCATATTCCCATGTGTTAATCAGCACCCTCAATTCATCTGCCCTACTTTTAAGACTCCTTTGGTTACAATAGCAGCGAACCAGCCTTGCATTATTCACCTTTGTGTTAACAGGTCTACGTTTGCTCTGCCTTCCAGGCTCACTTAGTTCCTCTTCTATATTAGGCTGTTCATCACCCCCTACTGTACATTCACTCAGTATTATATGCCCATACCGAATTAGTTTAAACCCTGCCCCCACAACCCCACACCAACATCACTAGCAAACCTCCCCAGAAGGATGTTGCCCCTGTGCCAGTTCAGGTGCAAACTCTGCGACGTGTACAGGTGCCAACTTCCCCAGAAACATACCCTGATATAGGAACCTGAAGACCTCTCCCCGCAACATTTTTTCAGCCATACAATCATCTTCTCTATCTTCATATTCCAATGCTCATTGGCACGTGACACAGCGGGCAATCCAGAGGTGGCATCATTTGAGGTCCTGCTTTTTAATCTGCTGACTCGCTCCCTAAGTTACTTCTGCGTGAGCTCATCCCTCTTTCTACCTAAATCATTTGTACCAATGTGAACCCTGACCTCGCCCTCCAGAGTGCCCTGCAACTGTTCTGTGATATCCTTGGCCCTGGTACCAGGGAGACAACACATCATCCTGGAGGCACGTCTACGGCTGCAGAAGCTCCTGTCTGCATCCCTCAATATTTAGTGTCCTACCACTATTGCTCTTGCACTCTTACCCCTACCCACTTGTGCAGCTGAGAAACGCACAGTGCCTGGAATGTGACTCTGGTTGCACTCTCCAGAGGATCATTCACCCTTACCTTTTTCCAACACAGAAAAACAGGGTTTCCTCAATACCTGCCTGCTGCTTTCCTCATTACATACCTGTGGCTTTCCTCATTACATGCCTGCATCCCTTCTTCTGACTGGTGGTCACCCATACCTGCACTTCCTCAAGCTGCTGAATGACCATCTAAAAATGTTCTTTCCACCTAACTCTCAGTCTCGCGGATGCACCGCGGTGTCTCCAGCTGACGTTAACGCTCTGAAACCCATTGCTCAAGCTGGTGAAGCCAGTGGCATTTCCTGCACATGTGCTCATTCACATTGCAATGCGTGGCGAAGAATCCTCATGCAAACACGAGACTGAGTCCCTTTGCCGTACGTTTTGTTTGATTTTTATTACAAAAAACGTTTTCACTAAATTTAAGCCAAGAAAAAAACGATTTAGCTTTTTTCTGGCAAAATAAATTCAACTGCAGTGACTGTTACCTCCTGTAATGTAGTTTTAAAATGGCGGAAAAAAAATCAACTAACTCACTAACTACAATCCAGCTCTCTCCCTTCTCCTGACATCACTCGTTTCGAATTCCAGCACCGCCCAGTGCCTGTGTGAGAACAGGCTCCCTGACTGGTAAACTCCACATCGCTCTTTATACAGCCGCTCCGCTCCCTCACAGGTAAACTCCGCTATCGCTCTTTATACAGCCGCTCCGCTCCCTCACAGGTAAACTCCACATCGCTCTTTATACAGCCGCTCCGCTCCCTCACAGGTAAACTCCGCTATCGCTCTTTATACAGCCACTCCGTTCCCTCAGAGGTAAACTCCGCTATGCACTTTATATAGCCGCTCTGCTCCCTCACAGGTAAACTCCGCTATCACTCTTTATACAGCCGCTCCGCTCCTTCACAGGTAAACTCCGCTATCGCTCTTTGTACAGCCGCTCCACTCCCTCGAAGGGGCACTCTGCTATACATTTTATACAGCCGCTCCACTCCCTGACAGGTAAACTCCTGCTCTATATGCACCCGTTTCACTCTCGCTCTTTATATAGCCGCTCCGCTCCCTCACAGGTAAACTCCTGCTCATTAAGCAACCGCTCAGGTCTCAGTCCTTTTTGTTGTTTCACCTTTATTGTTTGTTTAACAACAGAATCGACAGAATCGCCGTGACAGAATCACGGCGACAGAATCGCCGTGACCCAGAGATGGAGAGCAGGAGGAAGTCAATGATTTTACTCTTCACCATATCCGGCACTTTCATCCTCCTGTGGTCGGTGTACATTATAAAATTCTTCAATAATGATGTGAGAGGTTTAATTTACCTCACCGAACCTGAATATATATTACAACAAGTCGGATATATGCTGCAGAGTTTAAGTTGCTGCACAAACACATTTATTTACGCTGTGAATCAGTCCAAGTTCCGAGAGCAGGTCAAGAAAACGGTGAAAGATCCGGTTACATCAATTATTCAATTAATGAAGAAAAATACGTGACTGTCAGACGCCTCAGCCAATCAGAG
Source organism: Cetorhinus maximus (assembly GCF_964194155.1). Classification (NCBI taxonomy): domain Eukaryota; kingdom Metazoa; phylum Chordata; class Chondrichthyes; order Lamniformes; family Cetorhinidae; genus Cetorhinus; species Cetorhinus maximus. Next base: position 12,343 of record NW_027596372.1, read on the forward strand.
AGCTCCGACCCCTTACAGAGAAGCGCTCCGAATGAGGGAGCTCCGCATGCTGACCTCAGCCTATCAGGGATCGCCGCCACTAACTGACAGCTGCTTGTGCTGTTCAGGGCAAATAGCCCCATAACTATCAGGAGCGGCAGCCAATGGGGCAGCTTCAGGTTTTCATCCACAGACACATCAGCCATTTAGGGAGAACCGCTCCCTGACTGACAACTACCTGAGCCAATCAAGGTGACCTGCCTCCTGACTGACAGTCGCTCCATCCAATCAGGGAGCTACAGCCTTATGGCCCAGAGGCACGTGGGCCATCCAGGGTGTTCCTCCGGTGTACACACGGTCCTCTCTAACAATCAGAGAGCCTCACCTGCTAACTGATAGGCAGTTCAGATAAACAGTACATTCCACCCGCTGACTGGCTAACGATTCATCCACTCACGTTTCTGCAACCAGTGACTCACAGATAGTTCAGCCAATCAGCGAGCTTCACTTGTGACCACAGAAGTATCAACCCATCAGGGAGCTGAACACGATCATGGACAGCCACATCAGCCAATCAGTAACCTTCGATCGATGTGGTCAGCACTGCAAACAATCAGGCATCACAAACCAAGTCCCACCTTCCAGCGCGGAGTTTCGTCCAATCAAAGCATTCAGTATTTGACTGACAGCTCCTGAAACAAGTGCAGGAAGTGTGATGGCGGCCTGCCGTGTCCGATTGGAGTGTTTCTGCATGAAAGTGACAGCCAAAATATCCAATCGGAGAGATACAGCAGCCCTGGAATTTACTTGAGTAATGAAAATTCCGCTTTAAAATCCGACCAATAGCCGAGCGACTTGGTCAGCTCAGCAAAACCTATCTCTGTCATTGAGAGCAGCTTAACCAATGGTTGAGTTCCTTGCAGATCATTGGTCAATCGAAATCCGGCCCAAGTGTTTCGATTCTGATAGGGTCACCAACAACCCACCGTCATGACGACATGACGCTCGATCCTGGCATGAGGTTGGTCAACGATCCTTAAAGCGGGGCGGCACTGGGAATTACGGCAGTGCAACTATATTTCACTGATTCTAATTAAAGCTGGAACCGAACGGCAGAAATGCATAGACTAAAAAAGGAGGGACACAGGGAAGAGGATGGAGCAAGTTAAATCACAGAACAGTTACCAAGTTGATGGCGACCATTTGGTCCATCGTGTTTGCACCGACTGTGAATGAGCAACTCACAAAGTTCTATTCTCCAGCCTTCTCCCCATAACCTGCACTTTCTTCATTTTCAGATAACAGTCTAATTCCCGAATGAATGCTTCATTTCAACCTGCCTCCACCAGCTCTCATTCACTGTTTTACAGATTCAAACAACTCGCTTTGTGAAAACATAATATTTAATGTTATCATTGCTTCTTTTCCTAATGACCTTAATACTGAGCTTCCTCACCCTGAGTGCTTTCACGAAAATGAACCCTTTCCCCTTGTTTAATAAGGATCACTCATGATTCTAAATAGACATATCAAATCTCCTCTCAGCCTTCTCTTCTTCAAGGAAAACAATCCTAACATTGATTTATAGAGTCATAAGCGTCTACAGCACAGAAAAAGGCCGTTTACGGCTCATCGAAGCTGCGCCGGACAGACAAGTACCTAACTATTCTAAACACACTTTCCAGCACTGGGCCCATCGGCTTGTATGCCACGGCATCGCAAGTGCACATCCAAACACTTCTTAAATGTTATGAGGGTTTCTGCCTCTACCACCCTTTCAGGCAGCCAGTTCCAGATTCCCACAACCACTTTGCTGAAAAAATTGTTCCTCACATACCCACTAAACCTTACCTTAAATCTATGCCCAATGGTTATGGATCCCTCCACCATGGGGAAATGTTCCTTCCTGTCTACCCCATCTCTGCACCTCATAATTCTATTTACCTCAATCATGTCCCCCTTCAATCTCCTCTCCTCCAGGGAAAAAAAGAACAGTCTATCTAATCTCTCTTCATAACTAAAGCTCTCCAGCCCAGGCAACATCCTGGTAAACCCCTCTTCACTCTCTCTAGTGGAATCACATCCCTCCCGAAATGCAGAATCCAGAACTGCACGCAATACTCTAGCCGTTTCCCAACCAGCGTTTTATATATTTCAAGCATAAGCTACCTGCTGTTTTATTCTATGCCTCATCTAATATCGGCAAGTATCCCATATGTCTTCTTAACCACCTTATCAACAAGCCCCGCTATGTTAAGTGACCGGTGGACATGCACACCCAGGTACCTCTGATCCTCGGTACTTCCCAGGTACAATTCATCATCTATTCCCGTGTCTTACTTGACCTGCCCAAGTGAATCACCTCACAATTATCCGGGTTATATTCCATTTGCCACTGATCAGCCCATCTAACCAGCGCGTCTATATCATCCTTTAATCTAAGGCTATCCTAGTCCCTATTTACCACACCACCAATATTCGTGTTATTTGCGAACTTACTGATCAACCATCCTACATTCAATTCTAAATCGTTTATATGTACCACAAACAGCAAGGGACCCAACACGAATCCCTGTAACTTCTCCAAGCTCAAACCTGGAAACATTCTCGTGAATCATATCTATCCTCGATACAGAAACTTCACATTCCTTGCCCAGAGCTCGACGTAATACCCAACTAGAGTCCAAACTAGTGATTTATACAAGTTGAACTAACTTCCTGGCACTTATACTCTATTTTACGATAAATACAGCCTCGCTTTAGTTACTGATTTCTCAAAATATACTGACACTTTCAATGACTTGTCCCTCTGCTTATACCCCCTTCAGAGATGTATCCTTCATTTTGTGCTGTCTCTCCTCATGTTCTCGCTATTAAAATGAATCATTTCGTATCTATTTGTATTCAACCTCATCGACCACCTGTGCATCCATTCCATTAACTTGTCCATGCCCTTTGTAAATGCTGTTCTATCCTCCTCACAGTTCAGAAAGCTTCTGATTTAGCTGCTTATCAGCTGAAATACCGATATACCGTTCTTTTCTCCCCTTGTAATGTTTTCAAGTCCAATACAACAATTAGCTTTACTTTATATCCTTAATATTAGTTATCATGACCAATTTACGATTTGCACTCAATTTTCCCGTCTGTGTGTTGGCTATCAAGTTAACTTTTACAAGTCAGATCGAACATTATTCCCTGTGGGTCAGTCATTATATCAAATAAAAGAAACACGTACAATTGCATTCCTCTGCATAGCGACTGAAGCCCAAATTGGCAACTAAATGTCAATTTATGCTACAGTTTATAATTTATCTTAATTATTTAGTGTATAACTGTTTGTTTGTGTGTGTGTGTGTGTGTGTGTGCGAGTTCACTACAGACCCCAGCCGAGGGAGATTGCTAAAGGTGAGGTTGTGTATGCGTCTGCCTCTTTGACTGTGTGTGTAAATATGTATTTTTATGTTTCTGTCCGTCTGTGTGTACGAATGTGTGCAAGAATGTGTATGTGTGTGTGTTTGTGCGTATGTCTGTGGCTGTGTGTGTGTGTGTGTGTGTATGTGTGTGTGCGCGTAGTTGTGTGTCTGCCTCTGTGTATGGCTGTCTGCATGTATGTTTTTTTGTGTATGTCTATGTGTTTATGTATGTGTGTGCATGCCTTTCGGAGTGCACGCATCTATTTATGTTTCTGTCCGCCTGTACGTTTGTGTCCGTTTATATGTGAGGATGTGAGAGGGAGAGTGTATATGTGTCTGTCTGTCCATCTGTGTGTATGTGTGCATGTACGCAGTGTGTTTCTGTGCCATGTGAACATGACAGCATCCTACAGCGGGAGATTGCTGAAGGTGAGTGTGTTTATATGTAGGTGCCTGTGTCTGTCAGCCTGTTCATCTACCTGTGTATGTGTTTGTGTGTATGCGTGCATGTGTGTAAGTGTTTGAGAGAGAGAGTGAGAGATTGTTGTTCCAGTACACACTATATATATTTTTTTATTTAGGACATACGTTGTTATTGTTCTGCACTGCTGTCAATCTGATCTCTGTGTTAAAAAGTACAAGGCAGTGCTTGTTATGAAATGAGAAATATAAGCCTAACCAGTTTGTAATTGTGTTTAAAATTATCAGAGAAACGGATGCTCTATCAAAAGAGATTGAATGTTAAAAACTTAATGTCAAAGTGGAACAGCCATGTACCAAAATCAAAAATTATGGAAAAACTCAGCATCTGTGGAGACAAGGACTGAGGCAACTTTTCGATTCCGTATGACCCTTCTTCAGAGCTCCCAAGAGGAGTCATATGGTGTCATTACATTTGCTCTGTCTTTCTCTCCAGAGATGCTGTCATACCTGCAGAGCTTTCCAAACGTGTGTTGTTTTGCTTCAGATTTCCAGCATCCACGTTATTTTGCCATTATGGAACAGTCATGTACTTCACCTTAACATGTTTGAAGAATAAAGTGTATCATTTTTTGAAAAACTAGAGTTTTACACAATTTCCATTTTCATTTTTCCTTTTTATCACAGACAATCATTGTGTCCGTTTCCTCCCGTCTTCGCCTTGTGTTTAACCTCTTAAGTGCCTAACTTATTCCAGCTCTAATCTGAGCTCAATGACCTGAAATATAAAGTCAGTAAGCTTTGAATAGAAATACAAGGAAATAATATGGTCTTCAGTAGGCCAAGATGTGTCTTATGAATGTTAGGTAAAGGGCTAGGTTAAGACATACTGAGACCCTGAGGTATGTCAAGGTTAAAACGGCCCAATCTATAAAAGTTTAACTTTATATGTCTTACAGGAAGCGGATTGAAAATTCTATCTTCGCAAATTTGCATTGGAAAAGCCACAAAGAACACATCACAATGGAACTAAAATACGTCTTTACTGTTTGCATTAGATAATAATGACAAATTAAAATAACCTCACGATTTCTTAATTGGTGAAAATGAACACTTTTGTCAACACAAATAGAAAAGCTGTTACACAAAACAGCAGCTTATTAAGATGAAGCAGTAATACAAACTGCAGCAAATCTGTTTGCAAATCATATGAATCGGAAACATTGAAACGTTTTCTTTCGTGATGTTTGGAAAAAAAAATCATCGATGATGTCATCAAATAATAAGGTGTCAAATGTATCGCTTTGGATGTACATAATGCTGAGGGCAGATCGCTATCCTTGCAGCAAACGTCAGGAAAATTCATGGAACTCAGTCCTGGAGAACTGAGCAGAATTTCTCAACTAAGTTTTTGTGAACGTGTGTCACTCTTACAAAGATATATTCCGTTCAAAGCTTTAAAACACATTTAGTTCTTGCGTTTCCAAACCTACACATCCAAAAATGTAGATATTGCTTTTGTGGCAAAGATAAAAGGAATCCATGCGCAACTGGATCAGAGGCACAACTGATGCTGCCGTGCAGCTGGGACCAGCAGGCTGCTGGTTCTTATGCACGTAGTTTGCAAGTTCAACATTCAACATGGAACATATTTAAGCCACAGGGAAAAAATATGTGTACAGCAGCAAGGGGATCTGAATGGAATCCTTCATTTTGTCTGAAACTAATATTTATCAATGGGGTTTTACGGCATTTAAAAATTAATTATTGTTACACCTGCACAAATACATGAACTCATTCTGACTGGTAAGTTTGTAAGGATATAGATAAGAAGGCATTTCGCATATTAGAATGAAAAGTCCATATTTGTGGTGTTATTTGCCAGTTTCAACCGATTATGTCCAATTCCAGCCCTGACAGCCTCCTGACCGCTCGCCCCATGAGCTTGAAAGTGTGAAATCGCGTCGGCCTGGAACATGCAAGGACCAACTTTTCAGGACTTAACAGGATGGAGGTCTGGAACAGCTCATTATCCCTGGGAAAGACAGAGAACTTTGGGGATGGTAGTTTCCTGAGCACCAAATGCTACCGATTATCTCAGCAATCGCGCCAATGGACACTCCAGCAGTAGTCACATCACTCGGGATATATCTGCAGCAGTTTTCGCATCGCTCAGGTGGTCTCTCCAGCAGCAGACACATCGCTGGTGTGGTCTCTCCTGCAGCAGTTACATTGCTTGGGTGGTCTCTGCAGCAGCAGTCACTTCGCTGGTGTGGTCTCTCCAGCAGCAGTTACATCGCTCGGGTGGTTTCTCCAGCAGCAGTTACATCGCTCGGGTGGTCTCTCCAGCAGCAGTTACATCGTTGGTGTGGTCTGTCCAGCAGTAGTTACATCGCTGGTGTGGTCTCTCCAGCATCATTCACTTCACACAGGTTGTTTCTCCAGCAGTAGTTACATCGATCGGATGCACTCTCCAGCTGCAGTCACATCACTGAGGTGAACTCTCCAGCGATATACATCTGAAGGGGACCAGGAGCATCTCGTTTGGCAAAAGGAAAGCTTTGCAATCGGGGCGGGTGTGAGGGGCAAACGACAAACATCCAGTGAGGGCTTTTCACACGAGGCTCACAAGCGCTCGGGCAAAGATTGATTCCTCCCTGTTTGCACAACTTTCTGACTGGTATAGACCCAGCCTGGGCTGACTCCCTGAATATAGGGAGTGTGCTCACGAACAAAAAATAGGAAAAGCAATGAAGGCACTCAAGCCCGTTGTGGAAAATCCCGGCCTCTCTCTCAAACCCACACACACACACACACACACACAAACACACAGAAACAGGAAGCCATACATATTCACTCGATCTCACATTATTAAATTGTCAAACACACTTTCTAAAACATATGCACTAACTTGCCTGCACACAGTCACAGTATCATACACTCACAGTCATCCTCACAAACTCACTCTCACACATACCCACTCACAGACACATTTTCACTCACGCAATCAAATCACAAGCTCACTCTATCTGACACTGTCAAAAAGTCATGCATTTTCTCTCTCACACAAACACACACACACAGTATCAGAGGCTGACGTACACTCACACTTTGCCAGACAAACAAACTCACACACACATTCTTACGAAATCACATGCTCACTCAATTCCATACTGTCGACATCTCTCTCTCTCACTCACACACACACATACACAACATGTACACACACACGCGGAGACACTCACAAGCATCCAATACCACATTTTTTCTCTCACGCACACAGACATTCATTCACTCCCTCACACTCATTCACACAAGCACTCACACATAATCTCAACGACACATGTACTCCCACTCTCACACACTCCCAGATTCGAATATTCCTTCAATAGCATACTGACAGAATGCCGCACATTCTCTGTCTCCCTCACACATGCACTTTCATTCACACAGACTCACATGCACAGAGACAAACACCTACATGGACACACACACAGATTCTGTCACACAGTCACAATATCATACACTCAATGTCTCACACACATTGGCACTCTCACTCTTTATCTCTCAGAAGCAGGCACACACAGAGATTCACATATTTACTCACACAAGCTCGCAAAAGTCTCTCAGCTCTCGCACTTGTACACACTCACATATCACACTCACTCACAAACTCTTACAGAGAAGCACTCATGGGCATCAACAGGCAATCGCAAACACACATTCAGACACACTCTCCCTCTATAGCACTCTCACTACCACGGACATTCACACATTCTCTCAAGTAGTCTGAATGTCACTCACCCTGCTGTCCCAACACATACAGACACTCATCACACAATCAAGCACTCTCTCACACAATTACAAACTTACTTTCACAATCTCAAAATGACACACGCTTGCGCAAACAATATTGATGCACTCATACGCACACACAAACACATACTTCCTGAATCACAAATACACAAATTCAAAGTGACATTGACTCACACGCTTTCCCTCGCACGCTCTCCATCTCACACATACACACAATCACATGCTCTCAGATACAAAGTAATATATTTGCACCACACTATCACACGCACACAGATACACACTTGTTCAATCTCACACTGTGTGGTGTTTTTATGTGTGTGAATGTGTGCGTGAGTATGTGTGTTTCATATGGATTTTTTCTTGTGTGTGTGAGTGTTTTATGCACGTTAATAACCCGAGCGTGTGGGCGTGCGCCTGTATGTGTGTATGTGTATGCGTGTGAAGCAAGATGTTTTCAGGTAGAAATTTAGCCACGATCTTATTGGATGCCGGACAGGATCCAATGCCCGAAAGGGCTCCTGATTGTACCAATTACTTAATTCATTACTCAATTTCAGGATTGCTTTATGTCCTAATTGATGAGAGCAATGGCGGGGGCTGTTACCGAAATCCCCCGCGGATGGGAAAGCCCTCTATCAGAGGGCAGGGCCGCACTGCACTCTGGGAGAGCGAACCGACTGCACATGCGCAAGAATATTGCCTGCTTAACAGGAAGCTAATTCTCATTTTTCATTTCATTATTATCACTATTATTATTGTTTAGCTCCTCGACGGGTCAGAGTTCCAGTTCCTTCTCCATTCTGAAGAGGCGCTTCTTCCTTTCTTTTTGTCGATTTAAAATAACTGCCGGCAATAAAACACTGAAGCCAGGAGGCCATTGCTGCCGACCTGTGGCCGGGGTTCGACAAAGAGCAGCGGTCGATGCAGCGGGTGTGCAAGAGTTAACACTGGGAGGACCAGAGGAACACAGGAGGGCCAGGCGGATCTTTGAGCGGCAACTAGTGGTTGAGAGGTGAAATGGTAGCAAGCGCAGTCTCTCTCTTCACAAAGCCCAGTTCAGTTGGCAGCGGCAGGAGGAAATGTTTTCAAATATAAACTTCAGCTCCTAAAAATACCAACAAAATAACCATTCATGCTGCACAACAGATTTACTCTCCATTCCCGACACAGTATCATCCCTTATCACATCAACTGTGGTGTGAGATAGTTTGAGTCGTTTTCTGTTGAAAGATTTCAGATATCAAGAGCTATTAATGGCTTTAGAAATAGGAGCAGGAGAAGGATACATGGGCCCAGGAGCCAACTCCGCCATTTAATAAGGTCATCGCTGATCAGATTGTGCCCTTAGCTCCAAACCTTTGCTCCATTTCCATATCCGTCCCCCCATTGCCCCCCGTTCCCTTGTCGATGAAAGCTCTGCCGAATTCAGCATTGAATAGAGTCAATGACCCGGATTCCACTGCTCACTGGGGAAGGGAATTAATGAGTCTGTCAAACAAATAATTCCTCATCATATCCATCATAAATGCCTGACGCATATTCTTAAACTGTACCACTAGTTCTGATTCCGGCACAAAGGGAATCATCGTCTCAGCAGCCGCCTGTTCAAAGCCTCTTGGAATTTTAGCTATTACAAGGCGACTCTGAAATTTAATATGCAACTCTTAAAAGGGCTGAAAATTTGTTCCTGAGACAAGGCCTTCATCACTGGAATCAGCATCTCTGAACTGCCTGCAGTGCAAGCATTACCCTCGTTATGTCAGGAGACCAAAGTGAATTGAGAAGATTAGACGATATTGGATTCAACGATGAGTGACCTCCGTCACGTGAATAGATTGGAGGAGCTGGCGTTGTTCTTGGAGAAGTGAAGCTTGCGACACTAGGTAGATGTGACCTGAATCATGATTGATCGATACAGAGAAGATAATTATTCTTCACTTTGGCAAAAGGGGCGAGAATCAGATGACATCAAGTTAATTTGTTTGCCAAAGAAGCAAAGGTGACATGAGGAAAACCCCATTTAACGCCGTGAGGAGATGGGGTATCGAATGTTTGTCCGAGAAAGATGTGGAGCAAAGTTTACTCATGGTTTCCAAGGGGAATTGGGACAGGAAGCTGAAAGGAATATATTTGCCGGGTTTTCTCTGGATCACAAAAGTGGCAGTAGTGAGATTGCTCCTGCAGTGTACTTTCACTGGCTGGATGTACTGAATGCCCTCCTTCTGTACTGAAACCGTTCTATGATTCACACATAGAGCTGGGTATTAGTTAATCTTACTGCTCCGTTGCATCCCCTGTTTAAATCTGGTTTCTGCCCCAACACATCCGTGCTCACTTTAAGGGCAAATGAGAGATGACGGAATTTGAACCGCACAAAGGGTGTCTTGAATGATCTTTGGAGTGAAGATTCCTCATCAAGCTTCACGTTCTAGTCGCCATATCTGGTATCAAGCTGCTGAAAGCTTTGGCACCCGCCTGTTCTGACATGGTCTCTTGCACTGTTGGTCTAACATAGTCAGTGCTCTTTATTGTTTGAATTAGGTCTTTGGGATCCAGGCAAATACTTACTCGCCATTTTGCCTTCTCTCTCACAGTATTTCAATTTACCAATCTCTAGTCTCGGTGACTTGGGTATTTATTTTCTTCTCTCAATCTCTTGCTGCTCACTTTCAAGCTTCCTTTCAGCTCTATTGGTCATTTATATGGGGTATGAAACAGTGATATTCTCTGGATCAATCATCATGTGATACTCAAAATATTCAGAGCATTCACATATCCTATCTAAACACTTTGGGTCCAATTGGACCAGATCTTTCTTTCACCTGCTTGGAGGACGCTTTTTCAATGAATGTATTATTTTCATTCCTCAGTGACACCTCATTTATTTCTTGATTTGCTGCGATCAGATACATCTTTTCACAACTGCCCATTCCACGGATAGCATGTCCATCTGTTTCAGTGGCACATAAAACTCAATAAACCTCACTTCCATTTGGTCCCTTTCACTTTGCTCGTCCCCAGCTATGAAATATCAGTTCCACCTTAAACTTTCAGCGTAAGTTTCCTGGGTTTCATTGCATCATTCTTCGGGCAATAATTCGCTTTCAAACTTTCAGAAAATATTTCCTGGTTTTAGCCTGAACGCTTTAATATTTCTTTGCGCTCTGGCAGGTCTGACTAGTTGTGTAAATTACTTCTGTCCAGGAAAATTTCCGTCTTTCAATGTCATTCAATTGATTAGTTCCCATGTCTTATGTATTCTCAACCTCATCGCCAATTCCTAGGGAATGGAGTTTTTGATTTCTTCTCTTCCACATTCGCCCTGTTCCTCTGCCTCAGATAATTTGTTGACCGTGTTCTTTCTTTGTCCCCGTGCATCTGTTCCCAGTGATTGCGTTTTCTTCAAGCTCTGCCTCCAAGTGCCCGTGGGCTCTGTTTGCCAATTGTTTCTGCAGGCAGGTACTACTTTGGGTCAACATTGTATCCCCGCACTGTCAGTGATGATCATGACCCCATTGGTCATTTACATTTCAAGACATGGAAAGTTCTGGGAAACAATAATTTCCATCCCCACTTCCCTGACGGTTTCTGGATTGGAAAAGCTGGTGCTCAATGAAGAGGAAACAGGTGGAAATCTGGTCCAATATGACAACAATGCAAAAGTCTCAATTGCCGTGGTGTATCGACATTCCACCTGTTTCCTCTACATTGAGCACCAGCTTTTCCAATCCATAAGCCATCAGGGAAGTGGGGATGGAAATTATTGTTTCCCCGAAGTTGGGAAGATGGACGTTCCTGCCAATCAGCTGCAGGAAACATGTCATTGTAACTGGATCTGAAGTTGGAGTTGGAGGGAAGACGTAAAAAAAGCTCCATGGAGACGGATTGTGGGAGTGGAGCTGAGAGAGATGGTCATGGTTCCATTGACAAGTTTAATAGGTGATTGTGACTTTTCAAGTGGTGGGTTATGGTAACGTGGGATGGCGATACCTTCGGATATACAGGTCATAAAATCATAGAGACCCACAGCATAGTTAAAGGCTCTTCGGACCACCAAGTCTGCGCTGGTCAAACAAGTACCTGGCAATTCTAATCCCATTTTCCAGCTCTAGGCACATCGCCTTGTCTTCCAGGGCATCACAAGTGCACAAACAAACACTGCATAGATATTTGGAGTGGTTCTGCCTCTACAACCCTTTCCGGCACTGAGCTCCAGATTCCCACCTCCCTCCGGGTGATAAAATTATTCCTCAAACCCCCTCCAAACCTCCTGCCCCTTTCATGGAATATATGCCCACTTGTGATTGATCTCTCCACCAAGGGGAAAAGTCCATTCCTGCCTACCCTATCTATGCTCCTTGTAATTCTATACACCTCAGTCATGTCCCCACTCAATCACTTCTGCTGCAGGGAAATTAACCTCAGTCTATCCAATCTCTATTCATAACTAAAATTCTCCATTCCAGGCACATTCTGTTAAATCTCCTCTGCACTCTCTCATATACAACCACATCATTTCTATAATGCAGACACCAGAACTGCATGCAATACTCAAGCTGTGGCCTAACCAATGTTTTATACAGTTCCAGCATAACCTCCCTGCTCTTATAATCTATTCCTTGGCTAATAAAGGCAATTATCCAATGTGCCACCTTAAGCAAATTATCTACCTGCCCCGCTAACTTAAGGGTCGGATGGACATGCACACCAAGCTCCCTCTGATCCTCGGTACATCCCAGCGTCCTTGCATTCATCATGCATTCAAGTGCCTTGTTTTCCTGCTCAAGTGCATCACCTCACATTTATCCAGATTAAATTCCTTATGTTACTGATAATGCCATCTGACTATCCCGTCTCTGTCCTTCAGTAAGCTAAGGCTATCATCCTCACTACTTACCAACCCACCAATTTTAATGTCATCCACAAGCTGCCGGCTGGATGGGCTCATAAGTTTCTCAAAGACTGTGTGACACGGGAGAAACGGTGGAAACCTGTCCAAAGGTCTGGTTGCCCCCCGGTTCGAGAATGAATCTGCAGTGAGTTAGAAACACCGGCAGGGGAGGCTAACTCCAAGCTCCGTAACCTCAAACCAGGGAAATGAAGGAAGAGTATACACTGGTCACTGGCAGCAAGGCACTCAGGGAAAAACGTAGGTTCCTTACTGTCCGCCCCTTCCCACCACCCCCCCCCCCTCCCACCACGCAGCCCCACCCTCACACTGCGGCCCCCCAAACAGCCATTGCTCGGTAACAGCGAGAGGGAACCTCATCAGCAATGCTTTAGTTGTACTAGCTGAACGGGAACCCGTTGGCAGCCACTGCCCCATTGTCCCACCATAGATAGGATTTTAGCAGATTTAATTCGCCGACCACATGCTAATAGGCAAGCTGCCTTCCAGGTGGTTTCGGGAGATTTTCAATGTCTCGGTCAGAGTCTGTGACGTGCCCAATGATCGGGGCACCTCCTGGTGCTGGAGTGAAGCAACACAGAAATGTCGCCCCAGGTTGCATGGGACAAGTTGAAATAGGTGAGGCCGATTGCTTTGTGCTAATGGGATGGAGGCTGCAGTCAGGCTGAGAGCAGCTAAAGACAGGCATCACAATTCAGGTGCTTTGGAGGAAGAACGTCCTCCGAAAGATGACTGGGACTTTCCGTGGGGGCACGTGACATCTCCACCTCTGGAGAAGTGGGGTGGTGTGAGGTAGAGCAGCTCTATGAGGTGGGCCAGGCTGATCCATAGCAAGATGGTTTCTCAAGCACTGGTGGGGTACGGGGTGGTGGAATCTCCTGTTGGAGGTCTGCATGTCTCTGACACCATTGTGACTGTCCCATATCAGGCAGAGGAAACGGCTCCTTGTGACGGTGTTAGTGAGTTAGCGCTTCCTGTGGGTGTGGTCTCGTCCATTCCACCGACTGAAATGCAGGTCAAATGGAGGAAAACGATTCACTGCTCAGCAAATTGGAGGCACCCACGGCACATAGTGAATTCCCAACTGGAACCCGTGAAAAAAAATTCCTTAAGGAAAAGTGGCGGAAATGCTGAAAATGATAGAAGTCGAACACCCCCTCCTTTGGACACAGAGACAAAGTATTGCATCAACACTAGTTTAACAAATGTTTTGTCAAAATGGAGAGTGACTATCCACTGAAAATCATTTCCCCAGCTCACGAGAAATGCGGGGTATCCTAATGACCCACTGCACTCTCATACACACACTGCTTTCCAGATGACATCGCAGGATTGTCAGTGGCTGTGAGATATAGCAGATGAGGCAATAATGTACCCGAAGGCCTGGACACACCCTTGGCGTGGGAGTGAAGTGACAAGAGCGCGGAATGTGTGGCACACGTAAACCCAGATTTGATCGTTTTTGTTGGTGCTGGTTGTCGGCCGGGTTTGGGAGTGTTGTGGGATGTGGATATGGCTGAAGCCAAGTTGGGAGCATACAATGACGGTCATCAACATTCGACTGCCCCCTAGTTTAGCGTCTACAGCCCTGGACCGTACTGCCTGCTACTTTCACAACATTGAAGAAGCGCTTGGAGTTGCACGGTGGCGCCGAATCCCACGCAGGGACGAGCCTTTATTTGGCCGTATTCAGCTGGATAGCACAGCTTTTTGGGACGTCCATTCTGCAAGAAAGGATTCGAACACCCGAGGCCTTCCTGTGCAGCCACTGTGCTTGTAAATGCAAGTCAGCTTTTAACAACGAAGCAGTGAACGTCTGAACCAGGTCTCAGACATACTTGTTACACTGAGGGTTCAGTTGGAGTCTGTTCCTTTCCAGGGTATGAAACACTGAGTTCTACATTGTGTGACGATTTTGACCTCAGACACCACAGCTGCAGTTGTGTCCTGTTCCTTTCCCCATCCATTCAGACAAGTTCGTCAAGCACGTATGAAAATCACTGGGAAAGGGACAGAGACTGCGCAGTAAGTGCTTTTAAGCAGCTGTTTGGAAAATAACTAATCCATCCACGAGAAATATTATCCCTGGCAATGAGCTGCATGAGATTCTCATTAAACACGAATTGGCAGGATCGTTCAACACATTCATCCCCCTCATATTCATCACACGACTTATTTATCTAAGTAACTTTATTTGTAGCTCTCTGCTTAATGATTTTGCTGCTGATACTGAATCTCAGCAATGGAGTTTGAAACTCTGTCATGTGGTGCTTTGAGTGAGAACTTCAATAAACAGTGATACTGTTATGACTCATGGACGTTATAAGTTAGTTATGAACTAAGCTTTCTCTTCCAATTAACAGCAAGAAAAAAATGACCTGGAATGGAGGACGGCGCGAAGTTGCATTGAACTCTTCCAAGAGACAGGGCATTGTGATCTGGTTGACATGGATATCTGAGGCCAAGTTTCAATCCTACCGAAAGTCAGTGATGAGCTTTAATACCTTGAGACAAAGGAAGAAATAACGTGCTTTGATGAGTACAGACTTCAAAATTTCAGAATCTGTGAGACCGGAAGGGTCAGGAGAAAGAAGACCCACAGCAGCTGGTGCTATGCCGTGCAGAATAGAAGGACTGATTTTCAGATAATGACCAAGCAGATGGCTCATTAGAACCACGGCCTGGAAAGAGTTAAAGATGGTGTAACCTCCAGAGGGAATCTACAGAGGGAATTTCAGTCGATTATGCTCAAATGTTGAATGGTAGAGACTTTGGTTCACCTTGGTGAAGAAGGGAAAAGCGTTCCTGTTCGGGCCGGAATGCGCCAGACGTTCAGGTTAGGTCTACATGACTACAGAGAGTGTCTATAATGTATAAACTCAGAGTGAGTTTTTCTTTTTAGTTTTTAAGTTGAAGCGGGATTTATTCCATGTAATTTAATATATTAGTTGCCTCCTCATTCAATGTTTATTCTTGATTGATTTCAGTGAACTTTGCACAGCGAAAATCTTAAAACGAGAAAACTCGTTTTGCATTGTTTTGCAAGGTCACTTGGACTTCAGATGTTTTTCTAATCGTTAGCAGACTCTGTTCAACAAAACACACAGACATATGGTTCAACAAATGGAGAGAAATTGAGGATTTATTAATTCCCCAATTGATCTGTTCTGCTGGTCAGGGCCATGACAGAACATGCAGCCCACAGTCTGCTGCAGAATTTTCACAAAGTTGTTTCTCAGAGCCGCAGAGCTCAAGATGATCAGGCAGTTACTATGGTCTCCTTCTTTACTGGACTTTGGAGAGCACCGCTGGTTTCAGTGCTGCAGTTCATCACGACAGTGGTGAAAGTTTACTGAGGGATTTGCTGAACACCTGTCCTGCTACCCAGTGGTTATGTCAGAGCCCTGGAAATGTCTGGCAGCGAAAATAATGTATTGGAGAATGAAAGACACGTTGAATGTCCGACTGGAGAATGATCAGATCTCAGATACATTAACACTTGTGTTATTGTCTTGCCTGCTTATCATGCCATTCGGGTTTAGATTCCCGGACACGTTGAGTTCCTACGCAACGGATGGCGAGCTATTCAATAATGAGCAAAAGCAGCTCCGGGATCGCGCAGCGGAATTTTCAACCTTTCTCCTGGAACGTCCAAAATGTTTCCAAGTCTCCCGATGTGCCTGCAACCTGTTCGCATAATTGCAGAGTCAACTGCTGCTGTCCTGACCCTGAATGAACCCGAAATGCCCAGGATACGAACCTCCTGCACCTACTCATCCTTTTTATATCAATTCATTCTTCTCCCAAAATGAGGTATAAATAAAGCCTTGGTGTATATAACAGGTTGTTCTACTGCAAATAACTATTGTGTGCACTGTAAATAAATACATTTACTGGTTATGTAAATACTGGAGGACCAGAGCCTGGGGGAGCCAGAGGATCTGACACATGCAGAACCAGGGAATCAGACACTGCCAGAGCCAGGGGATCTGACACTTTCTGAACCAGATGATATGAAACTGTCACTACCAGTGGGTCTGAAATTGGCCTAATCAGTTGGTTTGACAATGATTGAATCAGGGGATCAGCCATCAGCGAAATCATGGAATCAGTCACTTGCTGAGCCAGGGGATCAGATAATGGTAGAATAAGTGCCATAGAGTCACAAAGTCATTGTTGTGGACATGTACAGCGCAGGAACAGGCCCTTCAGTCGATCGTGTCTCTGCTGGCCACCTGCACCAATCGACTCTAATCGCATTTTCCATCACTGGGCACATAGCCATGACAGCTGTGACGTTTCAAGTGTTCATCTAAATACTCCTCAAACTTTGTGAAGTTTCCGTCCTCTACCACCACCTCTGGCAGGGTGTTCCAGATTCCAAAACCCTCTGGTGTAAAAGAAAATCCTCAAATCGCCTTACCTTAAATCTATGCCCCCTGGTTATTGACACATCATCTCAGGGAAAATGATTCTTCCCACCTCCACAGTCAATATCTATCATAGTCTCATGACCCCACCACAGAACATCAAGCCATTGTTTCCAGGACTGTCACTGACCTCATCTCCTCTGGAGATCTTCCGCCCACAGCTTCCAACTTGATAGTCACCCAACCTCGGACGGCCCGCTTCTACCTCCTACCCAAAATTCACAAACAGAACTGTCCTGGCAGACCGATCGTGTCAGCCTGTTCCTGCCCCACGGAACTCATTTCTCGATATCTGGGGTCACTTCTCTCTCCCCTTGTCCAGTCCCTTCCCACCTACATCCGTGATTCCTCTGACACCTTACGTCACATCAACAATTTCCAGTTCCCTGGCCCCAACCGCTTCCTCTTCACCATGGATGTCCAATCCCTCTACACCTCCATCCCCCACCAGGATGGTCTGAGGGCCCTTAGCTTCTTCCTTGAACAGAGGCCCGAACAATCCCCATCCACCACTACTCTCCTCCGTCTGGCTGAACTTGTTCTCACACTGAACAATTTCTCCTTTAACTCCTCTCACTTCCTCCAAATAAAAGGTGTGGCTATGGGTACCCGCATGGGCCCCAGCTATGCCTGTCTCTTTATGGGGTATGTGGAACATTCCTTGTTCCAGTCCTACTCCGGCCCCCTCCCACAACTCTATCTCCGGTACATGGATGATTACTTCGGTGCTGCTTCATGCTCTCGTCGGGACCTGGAAAAATTTATTAATTTTGCTTCCAATCTCCACCCCTCCATCATCTTCACATGGTCCATCTCTGACACTTCTCTTCCCTTCCTTGACCTCTCTGTCTCAATTTCTGATGATAGACTGTCCACCAATATCCATTACAAGTCTGCCGACTCCCACAGCTACCTCAACTACAGCTCCTCACACCCCACTTCTTGTAAAGACTCCATCACATTCTCTCAGTTCCTTCGCCTCCGTCGCATCTGTTCTCATGACGCTACCTTCAAAAACAGCTCCTCTGACATGTCCTCCTTCTTCCTTAACCGAGGTTTTCCATCCACGGTCGTTGCCAGTGCCCTCAACCGTGTCCGACCCATATCCCTCTCATCCTCCCTCACGCCTTCTCCGCCTTCCCAGAAACATGATAGGGTCCCCCTTGTCCTCACTTATCACCCCACCAGCCTCCGCATTCAAAGGATCATCCTCCGCCATTTCCGCCAACTCCAGCATGATGCCACCACCAAACACATCTTCCCTTCACCCCACCTGATGGCATTCTGTAGGGATCGTTCCCTCCGGGACACCCTGGTCCACTCCTCCATCACCCCCTACTCCTCAACCCCCACTTATGGCACCTCCCCAAACCCACGCAGAAGATGCAACACCTGCCCCTTCACTTCCTCTCTCCTCACCGTCCAAGGGCCCAAACACTCCTTTCAAGTTAAGCAGCATTTCACTTGCATTTCCCCTAAATTAGTCTACTGCATTCGTTGCTCCCAATGCGGTCTCCTCTACATTGGAGAGACCAAACGCAAACTGGGCGACCGTTTTGCGGAACACCTGCGGTCTGTCCGCAAGAAAGACCCAAACCTCCCTGTCGCTTGCCATTTTAACACTCCACACTGTTCTCTTGCCCGCATGTCTGTCCTTGGCTTGCTGCATTGTTCCAGTGAAGCCCAACGCAAACTGGAGGAACAGCACCTCATCTTCCGACTAGGCACTTTACAGCCTTCCGCGCTGAATATTGAATTCAACAACTTTAGATCTTAAACTCCCCCTCCCCCCATCCCCACCCCGTTTCTCCCACCCACCCTCCCCCGCCTTTTTTTTTTCAATAATTTATATAGATTCTTCTTTCCCCACCTGTTTCCATTATTTTTAAATCTAAAACTAAAACCTCGTTAGTCTTTCCACCCCACCCCCGACTAGAGCTGTACTTTGAATATCCTGTCTTCCATTCTTAATTAGCACTTTTCTTAGACAAATATCACCACCTTCAGCACCACTTTGACCCTTTTGTCTGTGACATCTTTTGATTATCTGCTCATCTCCACAATCACCACACCCTCAATGTCTCTCCCCCACCGCCCCCAAACCCACCCCCCCCGCACCCACCCACCTTAAACCAGTTTATATATCTCCCTTCTTCTAACTATGCTTCAGTTCTGCCGAAGGGCCATGAAGGCTCAAAACGTTAACTGATTTCTTCTCCGCCGATGCTGCCAGACCTGCTGAGTTTTTCCAGGTAATTCTGTTTTTGTTTTGGATTGCCAGCATCCGCAGTAGCTTTTAGCTTTTTGTTTTTATCTCTCATAGTTTTGCCTACCTCTGTCAGGTCCCCCCCAGCATTCTCTGCTGTAAGGAAAACAGCCCTAGCCTATCCAGCCTTTCTTCATAGCTGAAATTCTCAGCCCAGTCAACATCCTGCTGTATCTCCTCTGCATCCTCTCTAGTGCAATCACATTCTTCCAATTGTTTAGCGACCAGAACTGCACACAGTACTCCAGCTGTGACCCAAATATCGTTTTATAAATCTCCAACATAATCTTCCCGATTGCAAATTAGCCTCGGCTAATAAATGCACATATCCCGTAAGCCTTCCTAACCACCTTATGTTGTTCCGCTGCTGCCTTCAGGGATCAATGGACATCTACAGCAAGGTCCCTCTGATCCCCTGTTTTTCCGAGGGTCCTAATATTCACTGTGTATTCCTTTGCCGTGTTTGGCCTCTCAAAATGCATCAGCTCACATTTCTCAGGATTAAGTTCCATTTACCACCCATCTGCCCGTCTTACCAGCCCACCTATATCGTCCAGGACTCTATGGATTTCCTCCACACTAATTAAGGCACCATCAATCTGCGAAGCTTCTGATCATAGCTTCTATATTCACGTCCAAATCATTAATGTGGAGTAAAAACAGCAGGGCTCCCAGCACCGATCCCTGCGGTACGCCACTGGACAGAGGCTTCCAATTACTAAAGCAACCTTCGACCATCACACTCTGCCATTGCCACAAAGTATATTTTGGCTCCAATTTGACAAATTGACCTGGATCCCATGGGCACTTAACTTATTGACCTGGATCCCATGTGAGTCCTTGTCAAAAGCCTTTCTGAAGTACATGTTCACTACATCAACAGCACTACCCTCATCTACACAACCAGCCAGCCCCTCGAAAAATTCAGTCAAATGTGTTAGATATGACCTCCCTCTGAAAAATCCATGCTGACTATCTCTGATTAAGCCTTACCTCTCCAAGTGGAGATTAATCCTCTTGCTCAGACTTGTTTTTGTCAATAGTTTCCCTACTACTGATGTAAGACTCACTGGATTGTAATTACCAGGTTTATCACTGCACCACTTCTTGAATAATGTTTTTACATTTCCTGTCCTTCAGTCCTCTGGCACCTCTCCTGTGGCCAAAGGGTTTTGAAAATTCGTGTCAGGGCCCTTGCAATCTCCTCCCTTGCCTAACATAGCAGCCTGGGATACACCTCATCTGGGCCTGGGCGTTTATAAATGTTCATTGCCGCTAAAATCATTAACACCTCCTCGCTTCCAATGCCAATTTGTTCAGGTATATCACATTCCCCTTACCCGATCAATACACCTACGTCCAACTCCTCCCTTTTGTGAACACAAGTGAAAATTAATAATTCAAAACATCACTTACGTCCTTCACCTCCACGCACACGTTGCCACTTTGGTCCATAATGCATCCTACTCTTTCCCTGGTTATCCTCTTGCCCTTAATATATTTATAAGCTGCCTTGTGATTTCCTTTATCTTGCCCCTTATTCGCCTTCATAGTTACTTTTTTTTCAGTAGCCGTTACACTTTCTACACTACTCTAGGGTTCCACTGTTTTCAGCCCTCTGTATCTGACATGAGCTTTCTTTATTTTGCTTATATCCCTTGACATCCAGAGTGCACTGACCTTGTTGGTCCTGCCCTTCACCTCTAGAGGAATATGTTGTCCCTGAAATCTTACTATTTCCTCTTTGTATGCCACCTTCTGGTTTGATGTAGACTTTCCAACAAGTAGCTGCTCCGAATACACTTTAGCCAGATGTTGTCTTGTCAATTTGAAATCGGCCTTCTCCAATTCATGACCTTTAATTCCGGTCTATCTTTGTCCATTCACATAAGTACCTTAAATCTTACAGAATTAGGGTCACTATTTTGGAACTGCTCCCCCATTGACACTTTTACCTCTTGCCCGGCTTCATTCCCTAAGACTCGGTCCAGTACCGCCCCCTCTCTTGTAGGAATTTATGCATGCAGGCTTAAAAAAGCTCTCCTGCATGCACTTTAAGATTTCCGTCACCATCCACCACCACCCTAACCCGCTCCCTCTAAGCATTCCACACTAACGCTATTCTCATTAATATTGCGGAAGTTGAAATCCCCTACTAGTATTGCCCTATTACATTTAATATTCTCTGGAATTTGCCCACATATCTGACCCTCTTCCCAACAACTCCACGCCTCCCATGCTCCCCACCGCCCCCCCCCCCCAACCCCCACCACCACCCGACATACCCCCCTACTCTCCCAGCATTCTTTCGGGGATGAGGCATTCGCTGAAACAAAGTATCCGATACCGGCTGAACATGAGGATGAGACACTGACTGAATCAGAGCACAAGGCACTGTATGCGCCATTGGATCTCACCCTGTCAGGATCAGCGAATATGATACCCTCCGATCGAGAGGATCTGACTTGAACCAGAGCATCTGACACAGTCTGCACCGTTGGATCCCATTCTGTCTGAATCAGAGGACCTGGCACTGACTGTAACTGTGGATATCACTCTGTCTGGGCCATAAGATCTGACATTTTCTGACATTTCTGATCCAGTGGATCTGATAGTACCTGATCCAGTTGATCTGACACTGAAGCAGAGATGAGGCGCTGGGTGAAACAGAACACAAGAGACTCTCTGTAACATTGAATCTCACTCTGTCCGATCCAGATTACCTGACAATACCTGAACTGGAAAACCTGACACTAACTGAAAAAGTGGATCTGGCCCTGCTGTAAACGGATCATCTGACATTCTCTGAACCTGAGAAAATGACACTGCCTGCTGTAGGGTATCTGACACTGTCTAAACCAAAGCACCTGGCACTGCCTGTAGCACTGCCTGAACCAAAGGTTCTAACACTGCATGGTACAGAAGATCTTTCACTAATCGTTTCAATGGTTTTGCACTATCTGCAGCAGCGGACCACACTCTGTGTGAACCAAAAGGTCTGAAACTGTCTGCTCCAGTTGACATGACACAATCTGAACCATGGAATCTGACTCTGTCCGGTCTATTGGACCTGGTGCGATCTGGACCACTGGATATCACTCTGTCTGAGCCAGATGATCTGACACTGTCTGTTCCAGAGGATCTTACACTGTCTGATCCAGTGGACCTGACACTATCAGAAACGTTAGGCTTGACGCAATTGGACACAATGGATCTCACTCGCTCTACTCCAATGGATCTGACATTTCCTGAAACAGTGGATCTGGCACTATGTGATCGAATGGATATCATTCTGTCTGATCCGGTGGAGCTGTGTTTCTATAAACTGTTTAATATAATATTTTCCATAATGTTTGAATCTATGGACAAGCTGGTGCCTCCCACGACATCCTTGCACAGTTAGTGGGAAAGCGTGTTCAGGATGCCGGAAACAGTCCACTGAGTGAGTGAATTGAGAGCCCGGATTAAACTTCATGCTGGGAATACCTGAGGACTCTAAAACAAAAAACAAAAATACCTGGAAAAACTGAGCAGGTCTGACAGCATCTGCGGAGATGAACACAGTTAACATTTCAAGTCCATATAACTCTTCAACAGTACTAAGGAAAAAGAGAAAGGAGGTGAAATAGAAGCTGGTTTAAGGGGGCGGGGTTGGGACAAGTAGAGCTGATTAGAGGGCCAGTGATAGGTGAAGATAGCCAAAATATGTCTTAGGCAAATGGACAATGAGATGTTGACGGTTGTGATAGTATGTAAGAAATGTGCTAATAGGTGACATTAAGGGTAGAAAGCAGGACGAACAAGGTACAGATAACCCTAGCGGGTGTGGAGTGGGGGGGAGGGATAGAAATTGGCTAAAAGGTAGAGATAAAACAATGGATTTAAATACATTTAAAAACAATGGAAAAAGGTGGGAAAAGAAAAATCCATATAAATTATTGGGAAAGAGGGGGGATCGGAAAGGGGGTGGGGATGGAGGAGAGAGTTCATGATGTAAGGTTGTTGTTTTTCTATTTTTCCTTAGTTCTGTTGAAGAGTCATACGGACGTTAAGCGTTAACTCTGTTCCTCTCCGCAGATGTTGTCAGAACTGCTGAGTTTTTCCAGGTATGTTTATTTTTGTTTTGACTTTCCAACATCCGCAGTTCCTTTCCTTTCACCTGAGGACTCATGTCCCAGAGGGGAGAGCGCATGCGCGGACAGAGTATTGTGGGGGGAGGGGAATGCGGATGCCAATGCATGCGCAGATCCGAGAATGGAAATTTGCACGCGTTCGCAAAACCTTTGGGGAAGGCAGAACGCTGCAGTCATTGATGGAGGAGGGCCTTAGCGCATGCGCGGAAGAGGAAGGGCGGAGCGCGTGTATAGAGGGAAGCGCGGTGAGAAGAACAGGTGATTGCGCTGCACGGGCGCGGACCGTCGTCGGGCTGTGGGGAGGGGAGGAGCAGCGGGATAATGAGGGTGAAGGGCATGATTGAAGACAGCCAGCCGGTGAGCTCGCGGAAGGCCTTTCCGTGCCGGAGGGTGTTTGAAGGAAGCCAATGCGCATGTGCGGTGGCTGAAGCAGCGGGACTGTGTCAACATGGTGGAGGAATGCGGCCCGACTGCGCGTGCGTGACCGGTAACAGAGGGACTGCGCTTGTTCGGATGCGGGTGGCGGGAAGAGCAGCTCGTGTTTGTCGATTCAAAGATAAACGGTCGGGCAGCGACCGCGCCTGCGCAAGAGCGGGAGGTT
The DNA here is from genome assembly GCF_964194155.1 of Cetorhinus maximus. NCBI lineage: Eukaryota > Metazoa > Chordata > Chondrichthyes > Lamniformes > Cetorhinidae > Cetorhinus > Cetorhinus maximus. Next base: position 36,313 of record NW_027596372.1, read on the forward strand.
CAACCCTTCCACAGAGATCAACGAGAGAGGGATTCCACACTGGGACAGTGTAAGGGATCAACTCGAGAGGGATTCCACACTGGGGCTGTGCCAGAGATCGACTAGAGAGTGATCACACACTGGGGCTGTGTCAGTAATCAACTAGAGAGGGATTCCACACTGGGGCTGTGTCAGAGATCAACTAGAGAGGGATCTCACACTGGGGCTCTGTCAGAGATCAACTAGAGAGGGATTCCCCACTTGGGCTGTGTCAGAGATCAAATAGAGATGGATTCCAAACTGGGGCTGTGCCAGAGATCAACTAGAGAGGGATTCCACACTGGGGCTGTGTCAGAGATCAACTAGAGAGGGATTCCACACTGGGGCTGTGTCAGACATCAACTAGAGAGGGATCTTACACTGGGGCTGTGTCAGACATCAACTAGAGAGGGATTGCACACTGGGGCTGTGTCAGAAATCAACTGGAGAGGGATTCCAGACTGGAGCTGTGTCAGTGATCAACTAGAGAGCGATTCCAGACTGGGGCTGTGTCTGAGATCAACCAGAGAGAGATTCCACACTGGGACTGTGTCAGAGATCAACTAGAGAGGGATTCCAAACTGTGGCTGCAACAGATATCAAATAGAGAAAGATTCCAAATTGGGGCTGTGTCAGAGATCAGCTAGAGAGGGAGTGCACACTGGGGCTGTGTCAGAGATCAACGAGAGAGGGTTTGCACACTGGGGCTGTGTCAGTGATCAACTAGAGAGGGATTGCACACTGGGGCTATGTCAGAGATCAACTAGAAAGGGATTCCATACTTTGATTGTGTCAGAGACCAATTACAGAGGGATTCCACACTGGAGCTGTTTCAGGGATCATTTAGTGAGGAATTCCAAAGTGGGAATGTTTCTTATCAAATCGTTAGTGAACCCACATTGTGGGGAGCCAGAGATCAACCTGGGCGTTGCCCCAGATTAGGAGGTTTCATAGGTCAACTACAGAGTGGTCTTGAACTAGGGAGTGTCTGTGATAAACTGGAGAGTGATCCCACACTGTGCAGTCTCCAAGTTCAACCAGCAAGAGATCCCAGAATGGGGAGTGGCTGAAATCAACTGGAGAATGATCCCACACTGTGGGGGTTTTATCAGAGATTACCGAGAGAGGGATGCCACACTAGCGGGTGCCTGAAATCAACTAGAGAGGGATCCATTATTGCGGATGCCTCTGATCAACGAAAGGGTGAACCGAAATTGTGGGGAGTCAGAGATCAACTAGGGCAGGGCCCCAGGTTGGGAGATGTCAGGGATCAACTCGACAGGGGTCTTGCACTGGGGAGTTTCTCTGATATGGTGGGGAGGGATCCCACACTGGGGAGTCTCTGAGGTCAACTGGAGAGTGACCCAGTACAGGGGATGTATCAGAGATGAACTGGAGAGGGATGCCACACGAGGGGGTGTCTGAATTCAATTAGAGGGGATGATTGAACGGAGTGTGGCAAAGTGAAGGCACGGTGCTTGTGTATCAGAGAGATCATTAACGATGCCACTGATCTATTTCGTAGAATTACAGAGGATTGGCAGCCCAGATACAGGCCTTTTGGCACCTCTGCTCCATACCGGTAATCCTTCCCACACCAGCCTTCTCCCACCCACAACTTCATCACCCCCATCCCCGTATCCTTCTATTCCTTTCTGCCTCATGCATTTACCCAGCTACCCCACCCCGCACCCCCCTTAAGTTCATCGTCACCATTCACCTCCTCCAATCCCTTTGGGAGCTAGTTCCACATCCCACCGCTTTCTGAGTGAAGAATTTCCTCCTCAAATACTCGACTGCATTAAAGGCTTAGATTTAGCTTGTCTCCAAAGCCTTTCTTTGCATCCCGGTTGCATTGCAGCCCTACGTTACCACAGTGAATACTCATTAAGAAGGAATCCATTGGTTTTCCTTTAAAGACATTCTGAAATGGTGAAAGTCTCTGAAGAAATGCAAAACTTTATTTATATTTTTCCATTTGCAGAATCCTGCACTTTGATCCGTGGCTCTTCACTCAAGACTCGAAATTGGGGAAATGTGATTCGTGCTGACGTCACACTGTCCAGCACAAAGCCATTGTGACATAGCCCCGTGTTGTCAAGGCACCCGCCATGTGTATCGTCACCAACCTGCTTTGCCCGCTTCCATAGTTACACCCGTTCACTGAAAGTTTACCATTGCATCGATGTACTACCTGCCAACTGGCTACAGCGGCAGTAGCTACTGCGGGTGAGTATTGCATTTTCCCCATCCTCACTGCCCCCCGCACCACCGACCCCACAACCACTGTCATCCAGGGTTATGTCAAGATGGATTATCTTTTTGTTTTTGAGGACATGGGTTGGTTTTTTTGCAAATAAATTCCGTCTCTGTTTCCCCATCGGTCAATGAGCTGGAAAGGCCGGTGGTCAATGAAAACGGAGCCAGGGGGAAGTCCGGCCGAACGCGACATCGAGGTGAAGAACTCAGTTGCCATGGCGCCTGAGGAGGCAGCACCAGAAATCGGGAAGATGGAAGTTCCCGCCAAGCAGGTGGAAGTCACCGTTGTGTTAACGCGATCTGACGCTGAGGAGAAGAGAAGTGCCCAGGCGCTGCATTGAGCCCAACTGAGCGAGGTGAGCCATGTGAGCTGGACAACGAATCGGATCATGATGACATTTCAAAAGATGGGTTACGATCTCCTAGGCTGCGTCGGAATAACAAAGGGCCCGCTAGATGGTCTCACAGGTTCCTCATAGTCTCTGTGACCCAGGGGATGAGGCAGATATGTGTCCTATAATCTTGGCACATCCTCCCACGGAGATTGAAGGTACACAGGAGCACCGATCGCTGATTCAGTGAGATCTGCTAACACACACGTGGCTAGTGGCCCATTCGCTGGTAGGGGTGTGGCTGCAAGCAAGCTGTAAGTGTCTACCGATAAGTGTTAACATAGGGCTGATTTGGAGCAGGGCCAGCCTACAACCAATGATTTGGTGACCGACCCCCCTCCCCCACTAATTCCCCAGCACGTGTGGAAGTCTCTATCCCTGGACAGTGGGGTATTACGCTGCAATAGGCCAGGCTACACCACGTCAAGGTGGGTTTACAACCACTGGGTAAACTCCAGACGTGAGCCCTTCTGACAGCATTGATGGTCTACCAAGTAGGGAAACTAATCTGGATGTCAGTCCCAGCTAGTTTGGAGCATCACGCGATGACTTATCCATGTCCATCCAATAGCAGTGCAGGTATAATGGAGGAAGAGGACAGACTGGTCAAACACAGAGACATTCACGACCGACATTAAGTTCCCAATTGGAGCCTGTGGTGAAAAAAATCCTAGCTGGAAAAGGGACAGGTGAGCTGCAGGAGGAGGACATTGAACATCCCGCAGGCACAGTAAGAAAGAATCTCAGCAGCAGAGCCTTGATGCTGTGTCATTGCAAGATGGAGTGTGAGTACCCATGAGCAAGAATTCCTGCTGAAACGGAGCAATTTCGAAGCAATTCCGTATACCGACTGCACTCCGGGGATGGATGCCCGATTAGCTCTGCAGCCAAAAGCTGGAGCAGAGAACAGGTAAGGCCCCTCGGTCTTGCTGAGCTTCTTTGAGTGCTCCGCCATGCAGTTTCAAACCTGGGAGGCTGGGATCTTGGACACCCTATGCAGGAGGTTGGGGATAGAGCCACAGGAACAATCAGACCACTGACATGGAGCCCAGACCTATGCCAAGTATTCCGAGTGTGATGCGGAAACTGGAATTGTGCAGAATACTCCAGTGAGGTCTAAACCAGATTTTATATAAGTTCCAAACACCTGCCTTACTTTTCATTTTCATTTCACAAATTATCAACCCCAAAGCTTTGCTGACCCGTGTTGCACTGTTAATGTATTGGGAATCTTTAACCCGAGATTCCTTTACTTTATGGCCAGTTACAAGACTTATTTGTGAAGGAGTGGTGGCGCCTTCCAGTTGCAATCCTCTATCCATATCCACATTGAACTTCAGTTGCCATTTGCATGCACATTCTCCAAGTTTATTCACGCTGTCATGTATTTCACGGTTGTCTTCTTGGTTATTCTCAATGAGTTGGGAAACACAAAGATTGATGGGTGACCCCAGAAAAGGACAACTAGAATTTCATTAGGGTAGACTTAGGCAAGTTGTTTCCACTTGTGTCCTGGGAGACGTGGCTTGCTGAGGTAAAGAGACCAGAACATTAGGATGCTATCAATATCATATACTCACTATTAAGTCCAATTGGGGAATTCAGGGGAAACTGCTTTACCCAGAGAACGCTGAGAATGTGGAACTCACTTCCACGGGTTGAGCTGAATCATGTCGATGCATTTAAGGGAGGGGTGGGTGCATCTGGACAAACAAGTGAGGGAGAAACGAATAGAAGGATATGAGGATGTGGAGAGATGAAGTGGGGATGGGTGGAGATTAGTGTGGGGCAGGAATACAGGCAAGGAGCAGAGGGGGTGAATGGCCTGCTCTAGTGCAGTGAATCCTCTGTAATCTTTTGAAACAAGAGCAATGGGTGCATTAGGTTGTACGGCACGGTGTGGTAGGGGCAGTTAGTGGAAATCATGGCCTTGTTGAGAGGTGAAATTTTGTATCTTGTCTTTCTGAAAAGAGCTCAGTGGGGATTAGTGTCATGTCGGGACGGTGTTGTGACACTATAATGGTGGGTGAAGCAGCGCCTATAAGTCCCTTCTGTGTCCCAATGAAGAAACAGTCCTCAGTCATGTGATGGGCTTCGTCAAGCAACATTGACCAAACCAGAATTGTGTTGCTGAGCTCACACCAACCGCCAACAATGGGCTCCCATCTTCCTTTCAAGCATACTGCCAGTGAATTACTGTGGTAATTTTGGACAAGCTTGGGCTTGTATCCATTGGCGTTTAGAATAATGAGAGGTGATCTTATTGAAACATCTAAGATTTAGAGGGTCTTGAGAGATTGATTGTTGAGAGGATGTTTCCATTTGTGGGAGAGAATAGACATAGTGGACACAGTTAATAAATCTGGGATATCAGATTAAAGACGGAGATGAGGAGATATTTTTTTTCTTTCAGAGGGTGGTTAGGCTGTGGAATTCTCTTCCGCAGTGAGCGGTGGAGTCTGGCTCATTGAATATGCTTCAGTGGGAGCTTGATAGACTCTTCACTAAGAAGGAAGTCAAACCTTGTCGGTGGGAGGCGGAAATGTAGAGTTGTGCCACAATCAGATACTGTCGAATGACAGGAGCAGACACGAAGATGATACTCCTGATCCTAATTCCTATTTCCATATGTGTTGCATTATCATTGATTATAACTCTGGTTGCTTGGATACATCAGTGATTGATTGCAGTATTTTTTTGCCCCTCATTCGCTCAGCAGCCAATAAGAGTGGAGCTGACTGCGAGGATTATTGCCAGTGAAAAGTAGGAAGCCATGCTGTAAGAGTGGGCGTGACCAAGTGTAACTGCACCATGGGAGGAGTGAGGGTGACGAGGTCTCCAAACGCAACAGGAGCAGTTCAGCAAGATGGTGGGTGTCCACTGCGCGGGCGTGCCCAGCTCGGTCTTGTGTGCCTGTGTGACTCTCCAATCCCTGGCGGGTTTCAGCCAGCACACCTGCTTGCAGTACCGGTTGCTGGCAATACGCTTGCGCCTCCTTCCCTGTTCCCTCCCTCCTTCAGTGTCACATGACGCACAGCCGAGGAGAGTCCTAAAGTGACTGGGTGGGATGGAACGAGGAGAAATGGCAGCTGGTGCGACTGAGGCCGTAAATGTGAGAGGGCGTGGGAGGAGTGAAAAAAAGTGTCACATTTCTGGTGTACAGTCGCATGCGGTTACGTTACTGCAATAGTTATACAGTGCCCTAAATTAATGATCCACGATATCCAGAAAGAAAAACAGAAGGAGGCCATTCTGCTTGTCTTGTCCATGCTGGTTTTCTACAAGAACAACCCAGCTAGCCCCACTCTCCCTGCCCTTTCACTGTAGATCTGCAAGTTTCTTTTCTTTAGTTAATAATCCAATTCCTTCTTTAAAGCCTGGATCTAACCTACCTCCGCCAGACACTCAGGCAGCTCGGTCCAGATCCTAACCAATTGCTGCATAAAAAAGTTTCTCCTCACATCTCCTTTGCTCCTTTTGCCAATCGCCTTAATTTGGTGTCCCTCTGGTTCTCAATCATTCCGCCAATGGGAACAGCTTTTCCCAATTTACCTTGTCCAGACTTCTCATGATTGTGAACACCTCGATCAAATCCCCTCTCAGCCTTGTATTCTCCAAGGAGAACAATCCCAACTTCTTCAATCTAGCTACATAACTGAAGCTCCTCATCCCTGGAGCCATTCCCATGACTCTTTTCTGCTCTCTCTCTCTGCAACCTTCACATTCTTCCCAAATTGTGGCGGGCAGACTTGAACACAGCTATCACTATCAACATCCCAGGGGTTACAATTAACCGGAAACTGAACTGCACCAGCCATATAAATACTGTGGCTAGAAGAGCAGGTCAGAGGTTGTGAATTCGGCAGAGAGTAACCCACTTCCTGGCTCCCCAAAGTCTAAACAGCATCTACAAGGCACAAGTCAGGAGTGTGATGGAATACTTTCCACTTTCCTGGATGAATGCAGCTCCAACATAATTTAGGAAGCTTGACACCATGCAGGACAAAGCAGCCTGCATGATTTGCACGCCATCCACAAACATTCACTCCATCCACCAGCGATGCAATGTGACAGCAATGCTTACCATCTACAAGATGCACTGCAGCAACCCAGCAAGGCTGCTTCGGCAGCACCGCCCAAACGTGTGTCCTCTACCACATAGAAGGACAAAGGAAGCAGACACAGGGGAACGCCACCACCTGCAAGGTCCTCTCCAAACCAGACACAATCCTGACTTGGAAATATATTTTTTAGTTGATGGGCAATATGATTGGCGCAGGCTTGGAGGGCCGAAGGGCCTTTTTGTTCCTGTGCTGTACCTTTCATTGTATATCCGTCTTCCCTTCACTTTCACTGGGTCAAAATCCTGGAACTCCCGCCCTAACAGCACTGTGGGGGTACCTGCACCACATGATATGCAGCGGTTAATGGAGACAGCAAACCACCACCTTCACAAGAGGCACTTAGGGATGGGCAACAAACGTTGGCCTAGCCAGCGATGCCCACATCCCATGAATGATTTAAATAAGGAACTGAATGCTGAGGGCAACGGGGCAAAGAGGGCTTGGAGTTCCGAGTGATGAGTTATCGGAATGAGTGAAGGTGCAGTGTGATTCTGAATAATGAGGAAGGGCATTGCACCTCAGAATAGCTAAGGACACCAAAACTCTTTCTCGGAAAGCATTGGAGGCTGCATCATTGAATTTATTGAAGATGGATTCTTGATGGAGAAGACAGTCATGTGTTGCGGGGAGTGGCGGAAAGGAAGGTGGGGTTGAGGCCACTGTCAGATCAGGCATGATCTTATCGATTGGATGATCAGACTTGAAGGGCCGAATGGCCTACTCCTGCTTCTAAGGCTTCTATTCCTAGAAGGAAGTGTTGAGGCTCAGAGTGAGAGATGCACATCCATGATGTAAAGAGTACAGGGAGCGTCAGGCCGTGAATGATGAAGGGGACAAGGCAGGGAATGAGTTAGCCGGGCTTAGGGTGATGGACATTAGCACAGAGTAAACTGCACGCGGGTAAGTGCGACTAAGGATGAAAGTGGCTTAGTGTAAAGGCAGGGCAAGGAGGCAGTGTACAGTGGAATCCCTCTCTAGTTGATCCCTGACACAGCCTCACAGTGAGATCCCTCTCTGGTTGATCTCTGACACAGCCCCATCGTGGAATCCCTCTCTAGTTGATCTCTGATACAGTCCCAGTGTGGAATCCTTCTCTAGTTGATCTATGACACAGCCCCAGTGTGAGATCCCTCTCTAGTTGTTCTCTGACACAGCCCCAGTGTGCAATCCCTCTCTAGTTGATCTCTCTGGAAGGGTTGGTTCTCCCACTCTTGCGCAGGCGCGGTCGCTGCCCGACCGTTTATTTTTGAATCGACAATCTCGCGCTGCTCTTCATGTCACCCGCATCCGGGCATGCATAGTCCCACTGATATCGGTTAGGCACGCGCAGTCCGGCCGCATTCCTCCAGGATGTTGACACAGTCCCGCCTCCTCAACCACCGCACATGCGCATTGTCTTCCTTCCAACACCCTCCGGCATTGAAATGGCTTCCGCGAGCTCACCGGTTCGCTGTCTCCAATTCCGAACTTCACCCTCATTATCCCGGTGCTCCACCCATCCCCCACTGTCCGACGACGGTCCGGACCCATGCAGCGCAATCGCCTATTTTTCGCGCATGCTCCCCTCCCTACGCGCACCGTTCCCAGCCTTTCCTCTTCCGCGCATGCGGCAAGGCACCCCCCCCCCCCCCACCCCCAACATAAATGTGTGCCGCGTTCCGTCTTCCCCAGCGGTTTTGAACACGCGTGCAACTTTCCATTCCCGGATCTACGCATGTGTTGCCATTGGCTCCCCCCTCCCCCCAACAAACCTCCAACCGCGCATGCGCTCTCCACTCTGGGACATGAGTCTCTCTCAGGTGAGCGTAAAAACATTCGAAAATCAACAAACCTGGAAAAATTCAGCAGTTCTGAAAGCATCTGCGGAGAGGAACACAGTCAGACCTGCTGAGTTTTTCCAGGTATGTTTATTTTTTGTTTAAGAAGCCTAAGCTGCTCCAGATAGTGCCGAACCATTGAAACGATTAGTGATAGATATTCTGTATCAGGCAGTGTTAGAACGTTTGGTAGGCAGTGCTACAGGCAGTGTCAGGTGCTTTGGTTCAGAAAGTGTCAGATACCCTACAGCAGGCAGTGTCATTTTCTCATGGTTCAGAGAATGTCAGATGCTCCAGTTACAGCAGGGCCAGATCCTCTTTTTCAGTTAGTGTCAGGCTTTCCAGTTCAGATAGTATCAGGTAATCTGGGTCGGACAGAGTGAGATTCAATGGTACAGACAGTGTCTTGGGTTCTGTTTCACTCAGTGCCTCATCCTCTGCTTCAGTGTCAGATCCATTGGATCAGGCACTATCAGATCCATTGGATCCGAAATGTCAGAAAATGTCAGATCCTATGTCCCAGACAGATTGAGATCCACTGCTACAGTCAGTGCCAGGCACTCTGATTCAGACAGAATGGGATCCAACGGTGCAGACCGTGTCAGATGCTGCAGTTCAAGTAAGATCTTCTGGCTCGGAGAGTATCATATTCGCTGATCCTGACAGGGTGAGATCCAATGGTGCATGCTGTGCCTTGTGCTCTGATTCAGTCAGTGTCTCATCCTCATGTTCAGTCAGTACCTGATCCTTTGTTTCAGCAAATGCCTCATCCTCGAAACAGTTCTGGCTGGGTAGGGGGGCGTGTTGGTGGGGGTGTGGGGTAGTTTGGGAGGAGGGGATTTGTTGGGAACAAGGTCAGATGTGTAGGCAAATCTCAGAGAATATTAAATGTAATAGGGCAATACTAGTAGGGGATTTCAACTTCCCCAATTTTAATGGAGATAGTGTTAGTGTGGAATGGTTAGAGGGAGCAGATGGTGGGGGTGGTGCACGGTGTCGGAAATCTCAAAGTGCATGCAGGAGAACTTTTTTGTGCCTGCACGCATAAATTCATACAAAAGGGGGGGCGGTACTGGACCGAGTCTTAGGGAATGACGCCAGGCAAGTGGAAAAAGTCTCAATGTGGCAGCAGTTCCAAAATAGTGACCATAACTTTGTAAGATTTAAGGTAATTATAGGAAAGGACAAAGATAGACCGGAAATAAAGGTCATGAATTGGAGAAGGCCGATTTCAAGTTGACAAGACAGGATTTGGCTAAAGTGTATTCGGAGCTACTACTTGTTGGAAAGTCTACATCAAACCAGTGGGTGGCATAGAAAGTGGAAACAGTAAGATTTCAGGGCCAACATATTCCCATAGAGGTGAATGGTAGGACCAACAAGGTCAGTGCTCTCAGGATGTCAAGCGATATAAGCAAAATAAAGAAAGCTCGTGTCAGATACAGAGGCAGAAAACGATGTAAGCCCTAGAATAGTGTGGAAAGTGTAGGGGGTACTGAAAAAGTAATTAGGAGGGCGAATAAGGGGCAAGATAAAGGAAATCACAAGGCATCCTATAAATATATTAACGGCAAGAGGATTACCAGGGAAAGAATATGGTGCAAAATGGACAAAAGTGGCAATGTGTGCGGGGAGGTGAAGGACGTAAGTGATGTTTTGAATTATTAATTTTCATTTGTGTTCACAAAAGGGAGGGGTCGGACGTAGGTGTAGTGATCGGGGAGGGGAACTGTGATATACTTGAACAAATTGGCATTGGAAGCGAGGAGGTGTTACTGATTTTAACGGGGATGAACATTGGTAAATCCCTAGGCCCAGATGAGGTGTATCCCAGGCTGCTATGTGAGACAAGGGAGGAGATCGCAAGGGCCCTGACACTAATTTTCAAAACGCTTTGGCCACAGGAGAGGTGCCAGTGGACTGGAGGACAGGGAATGTAATAACATTATTCAAGAAGTCTTGCAGTGATAAACCTCGTAATTGCTGTCCAGTGAGTCTTACCTCAGTGGTAGGAAAACTATTGAAAAAAACAAGTCTGAGGGACAGGATTAATCTCCACTTGGAGAGCTAGGGGTTAATCAGAGATAGTCAGCATGGCTTTCTCAACAGGAGGTCATATCTAACACATTTGACTGAATGTTTCGAGGGGCTGGCTGGTTGTGTAGATGAGGGTAGTGCTGTTGATGTAGTGAACATGTTCTTCAGTAAGGCTTTTGACAAGGTCCCACATGGGATCCAGGTCAATAAGTTAAGTGCCCACGGGATCCAGGGCAATTTGGCAAATTGGAGCCAAAATTTACTTGGTGGCAATGGCAGAGGGTGATGATCGAAGGTTGCTTTAGCGATTGGAAGCCTCGGTCCAGTAGCGAAATGCAGGATCGGTGCTGCGACCCCTGCTGTTTTTAGTGCACATTAATGATTTGGATATGAATATAGAAGCTATGATCAGTAGCTTTACAGATTGGTGGTGACGTAATTAGTGAGGAGGAAAGCCTTAGAGTCCTGGACGATATAGGTAGGCTGGTAAGACGGGCAGAGCGGTGGTAAATGGAACTTAATCCTGAGAAATGTGAGCTGATGCATTTTGGGAGACCAAACATGGCATAGGAATACACAGTGAATAGTAGGACCTCGGAAGAACAGGGGATCAGTGGGACCTTGGTGTACATGTCCATTGATCCCTGAAGGCAGCAGCGGAGGAAGATAAGGTGGTTAGGAAGGCTTACGGGATACGTGCCTTTATTAGCAGAGACATAGAATTTAGAATCGGGAAGATTATGTTGGAGCTTTATAAAACGATATTTGCGTCACAGGTGGAGTGCTGTGTGCAGTTATGGTCGCCAAACTATTGGAAGACTGTGATTGCACTGGACAGGATGCAGAGGAAATAGAGCAGAATGTTGCCTGGGCTGAGAATTTCAGCTATGAAGAACGGCTGGATAGGCTAGGGCTGTTTTCCTTACAGCAGAGAATGCTGGGGGTGGGGGGGTCCTGACAGAGGGAGGCAAAACTATGAGAGAAATAGAATGTGGAGGTGGGAAGAAACGTTTGCCCTGAAATCATATGTCAATAACCAGGGGGCATAGATTTAAGGTAAGGCGATTTGAGGATTTTTTTTTTACACCCAGAGGGATTTGGAATCTGCCAGAGGTGGTGGTAGAGTACGGAAACTTCACAACGTTTGAGGAGTATTTAGATGAGCACTTGAAACGTCATAGCATTCATGGCTATGTGCCCAGTGATGGAAAATGCGATTAGAGTAGATTGGTGCAGAGACACGATGGGCTGAAGGGCCTGTTCCTCCGCTGCACATGTCCACAACTATGACTTGGTGACTCTATGGCACTTATTCAGCAACTATGAGATCCCCTGGCTCAGTGAGTGTCTGAACCCCTCGTTCAGCGAGTGACTGATCCCTTGGTTCAGCGAGTGACTGATTCCATGATTTCGCTGATGGCTGATCCCCTGATTCAATCATTGTCAAACCCCCTGATTCGGCCAACGTCAGACCCTCTGGTAGAGACAGTATCATATACTCAGGTTCACAGAGTGTCAGATCCCCTGGCTCTGCCAGTGTCTGATTCCCTGGTTCTGCATGTTTCGGATCCTCTGGCTCTCCTAGGCTCTGATGCTCCAGTATTGACATAACAAGGAAATATATTTATTTACAGTGCACACAATAGATATTTGCATTAGAACAACTGTTATATACACCAAGGCTTTATTTATACCTCATTTTGGGAGAATAATGAATTGATTTAAAAAGTAGGAGGAGGTGCAGGAGGTTCGTATCCAGGGGATTTCGTGTTCATTCAGGTTCTGGACAGCAGCAGGTGACTATGCAATTATGCAAAGAGGTGGCACATCGGGAGACTTGGAAACATTTTGGACGTTCCAGGAGTAAGGTTGAAAATTCCGCTGCGAGATCTCGGAGCTGCTGTTGCTCATTATTGAATAACTCGCCACCCATTGCGAAGGAACTCAACATGTTCGGGAATCAAAACCTGACTGTCATGATATGCAGGCAGGACAATAACACAAGTGTTATTATTTCTGAGTTCTGATCATTGTCCAGTAGGACAATCAATGTGTTTTTAATTCTCCAATACATTCTTTTCACTGCGTTACATTTCCCGGTCTCTGACACAACCACTGGGTAGTAGGACAGGCGTTCAGCAAATCCCTCAATAAGCTTTCACCACTGTGGTGATGAACTGCAGCACTGAAACCAGCGGAGCTCTCAACAGTCCAATAAAGAAGGAGACCATAGTAACTGCCTGATCGTCTTGAGCTCTAAGGATCTGAGAAACAACTTTGTGAAAATTTCGCAGCTGACTGAGAGCTGCATGTTCCCTCATTGCCCTGACCAACAGAACAGATCAATTGGGGAATTAATATATCCTCAATTTCTCTTCATTTGTTGAAGCATATGTCTGTGTGTTTCGTTGCACAAAGTCTGCTAACGTTCAGAAAGAGATCTGAAGTCCAAGTGACCTTGCAAAATTATGTAAAACGAGTTTTCTCGTTTTAAGACTTTTGCTCTGTAAAGTTCACTGAAATCAACCAAGGCTAAATATCGATGGGCAGGCAACTAATACATTAAATTACAAGGAATAAATCCCGTTTTAACATCATAACTGAAAAGAAAAACTCACTCCGAGTTTATGCATTATAGACACTATCTGTAGTCATGTAGCCCTAACCAGACCTGCTGAGTTTTTCCAGGTAATTCTGTTTTTGTTTTGGATTTCCAGCATCCGCAGTAGTGTTTTGTTTTTAGTCCTAACCATAACGTCTGGCGCAACCCGGCTCTAACAGGAACCGTTTTCCATTCTTCACTGAGTTGAAACAAAGTCTCCACCATTCAAGGCTTTGAACATTATGGACTGAAATCCCCATCGAAGATTCCCTCTGGTGGTTCCAATATCTTGAACTCTTACCAGTCCGTGGTTCTAACGAGCTATCTGCTTGGTCATTATCTGAAAATAACTCCTTTTCTTCTGCATGGCTTAGCAGCACCTGCTGTGGGCCTTCGTTCCCCTGACACTTAGGTCTGACTGATTCTCAGATTTTAAGTCAGTACTCATCAAAGCACATGTTACTACTTCCCTTGTGTCAAAGTGTTAAAGCTCAGCACTGACTTTCAGTAGTATTGAACCTCAGCCCCAGATATCCATGTCAACCAGATCACAATGCCCTGTCTCCTGGAAGAGTTCAATTCAACTTCACACCGTCCTTCATTCCAGGACATTATTTTCTTGCTTTTAATTGTAAGAGAAAGCTTATATCATAACTAACTTATAACGTCCAAGAGTCATGACAGTTGTCTGATTCAATAGCAGCATCACTGTTTTTTTTGAAGTTCTCACTTGAAGCCCCACATGACAGAGTTTTAAACTCCGTTTCCGCAATTCAGTATCAGCAGCAAAATCATTAAGCAGAGTATGATTAAGAAAGTTACTTAGATAAATAAGTTGTGTGATGAATATTAGGGGGATGAATGTGTTGAATGATCCTGGCAATTCGTGCTAAATGAGAATCTCATGCAACTCATTGCCAGGGATAATATTTCTCGCGGATGGATTAGTTATTTTCTAAACAGCAGCTTAAAAGCACTCACTGCACAGTCTCAGCCCCTTTTCCACTGATTTTCATACGTGCTTGATGAACTTGTCTGAATGGAAGGGGAAAGGAACAGGACACAACTGCTGCTCTGGTGTCTGAGGTCAAAATCGTCACACAATGTAGAACCCAATGTTTCATACCCTGGAAAGGAACAGACTCCAAATGTACCCTCAGTGTAGCAAGTATGTCTGAGACCTGGTTCTGAAGTTCACTGCTTCGTTGTTAAAAGCTGATTTGCATTTACAAGCACAGCGGCTGCACAGGAAGTCCTGGGGAGTTCGAATACTTTCTTGCAGTATAGCCGTCCCACAAAGCTGTGCTATCCAGCTGAATACGGCCAAATAATGGCTCGTCCCTGTGTGGGTTTCGGAACCACCCTGCAACCTCAAGCGTTTCTTCAATGATGTGAACGTTGCAGCCAGTCCGGTCCTGGGCTGTAGACGCCAAACTAGGGGGCAGTCGAATGTCGATTTCCGGCATTGGATGCTCCCAGATTGTCTTCATCTAGATCCTTATCCCACAACACCACCAAACCCGGCCACCCACCAGCCCCAACAAAAACGGTCGAATCTGGCTTTACGTGTGCCACACATTCCGCTCTCTTGACACTTCACTCCAACGCTAGGATGTGCCCTGGCATTCGGGTACATTACTGCCTCATCTGCTATATCTCACAGGCACTGACAATCCTGCGATGTCATCTGGAATTCAGCGTGTGTTTGAGAGTGCAGTGGGTGATTGGGATTCCCCACGTTTCTCTTGAGCTGGGGAGATGAATTTCAGTGGATAGTCACTCTCCATGTAGACAAAACTTGTGTTAAAGTAGTGTTGATGCATTACTTTGTCTCTGTGTCGAAAGGAGGGGGTGTTCGACTTCTATCATTTTCAGCATTTCTGCCACTTTTCCTGCAGGGATTTTTATTCATGGGTTCCAGTTAGGAACTCACTAAGTGCCGTGGGTGCCTCGGTGTTGCTGAGCAGTGAATCATCTTCCTCCATTTGACCTGCATTTCAGACGGTGGAATGGACGAGACCACACCCACAGGAAGCGCTAACTCACTAGCACCGTCACACGGAGCCGTTTCCTCTGCCTGATATGGGACAGTCACGATGGTGTCAGACACATGCAGACCTCCAACAGGAGATTCCACAACCCCCTACCCCACCAGTTCTTGAGAAACCATCTTGCTGTGGATCAGCCAGGCCAACCTCATAAAGCTGCGCTCCCTTACACCACCCCACTTCTCCAGAGGTGGAGATGTCATGAGTCTCCACGGCAAGTCCCAGTCATCTATGGGAGGACGTTCTTCCTCCAAAGCATCTGAATTTTGATGTCTGTCTTTAACTGTTCTCAGCCTGACAGCAGCCTCCATCCCATTAGCACAAAGCAATCGGCCTCCACTCTTTCAATGTTTGCGACACAACCTGGGGTGGCATTTCTGTGTTCCTTTACTCCAGCACCAGGAGGTGCCCTGATTGTTGGGCACGTTTCAGTCTCTGACTGAGTCAATGAAAATCTCCCGGGTCCACCTGGAAGGCACCTTGCCTATTAGCATGTGGTCGGTGAATGAAATCTTTTAAAATCCTATCTATGAAGGGACAATGGGGCAGTGGCTGCCAACGGGTTCCCGTTCAGTTAGGACAAATAAAGCAGTGCTGATGAGTTTCCCTCTCGCTGTTACCGAGCAATGGCTGTTGGGGGGTGGCAGTGTGAGGGTGGGGCTGCGTGGGGGCGGAAGGGGTGGAGGTGTCCCCTGTTACCATTTTGAGTTGGGAATATACTGTTTAACTTTAGTGCCTCGGTGCCAGTGACCAGTGTATACTCATCCTTCATTTCCCTGGTCTTGAAAACAGAGCAAGGAGCAGATAAAGCATTTTGGAGAACAAGCAAAGAAATGGCTCCTCCAATTGTTCAACCACTGCCTGGCATCACACAAGAAACATAATATTTGGCAGAAGGCACAAGTAATAGCACTATCAAAGCCCAGTAAAGATCCCTCAGCGCCTAAGAGTTTTCATCCTATTTAACTGCTTTGCCGCACCAATAAGCTGTTTGAATCCCTGATATCTAATAGGATACCACCATCTGTAGATGGGAAGATCATTCCAGAGCAAGCAGATTTCCGCCCCGGCAAATCAAAAAACAAGCTAACTGCTCAACCTCACACAACATATCGAAGATGGTTTTGAGCAAGGGATGGTAACATGTGTTGTTTTTGTAGACCTGTCAGCAGCATCCGATACAGTGAACCATAGACGTCTCCTCTGGAAGATCCTAGAGATGACAAAAGATATTCACTTAACAGAGCTGTTAAAAAGCATGCTTCAGAATCGCCGGGTCGATGTTGAACTAAGTGGGTAGTGCAGCAGGTGGTGTATTCAGAAGAATGGTCTTCCTCAGGGAAGCATGCTTGCACCGCTGCTGCACAACATCTACACGAATGACCAACTTATAGACGGTGTCACACGCCGTTTTATATCTGCTGATGACTTATGTTCAACTGCCAAAGGCACTGATTTTAAAACCGTGGAAAAAACGCTTTCTGAGGCCTTGGAGGGCCTAAGATCGTACTATGAAGAAAACCACCTTCGCACAAACCCATCAAAGACACTATTTTGTGCATTCCACCTCAGAAACCGTGAAGACAAACGCCAGATTAATGTAACCTGGTGTGGAGCAACACTGACGCATCGCGAGCACCTTATCTACTTAGTCACACTTGATAGATGACTCACCTTCAAGAACCACGTTGAAAAGACAAAGGCAAAAGTGAGCGCACGAAACAACATCCTGAATAAGCTCACTAACACAAAATGAGGAGCAAGCTGGAAAACATTGTGAACCAGTGCACTTGCTCTTTATTATTCCACTGCCAAATACGCCTGCACTGCATGGGAAAGATCTACTCAAGCCGAGAAGATGGATGCAGTTCTCAATGCAAGCTGCTGACTTATCATAGGTTGTTTTAAACCAACAAACACCAACACCTTGTATATCCTGGCGGGTATCACTACTCCTGATATAAGAAGAACGGTAGCCAGCAAGAACGAGCTATTCTGTCAAAAATCAGATGAGAGGCACCCTCTACTTGGTCAAAAACCTACACCCAGCCGCCTAAAGTAACCGAGGAGCTTCATGAACAGTGTTGTTCCATTACAATCAAACCAATCTGAAGCCCGCATCGCCTTGTGGAAAGACCGGCTCGCCAGTCTCGAACAAAACCCAGCGATGCAAATTCTACCAGATGAAAGCCTTCCACCAGGAGCTAATTGCATCTGAGCAACCTGGAAGTGCCTTAACAGAGTTAGGTCTTTCAAAGGTCTCACTAAGCAAATGGGGACATGCAACCAGCCTAACAACTTGTGAATGTGGAACTGAGCCACAGGCTATGCAAGATTTCCTGCAATGCCTATCGCTAGAGTAACCCTGCACTGTTGCAGATCTTGCCGAATTCAACAAAGAGGCGCAAAAATGTGTCCAGTTCTGGCTGGGCCATGTATAGACTGTCGATGGACACGATAAGAATCATTTCCCTGGTTTGTTGTTGCGGAGCATGGAGGAGGCCTCGCCTGGAATTGTTTCAAACTCACTGTCGATTCATTCTCGAATCGGGGGGCACCCAGACCTTTGGAGAGATTTCCATCGTGTCTCCCATGTCACAAAGCCTTTGAGAATATATTGAGCCCATCCAGCTGGCCGGTTGCAGCTGACATGAAAATTGGTGGGTTGGTAAATAGTGAGGAGAAAAGCCTAAGATTACAATAGGATATAGACGGGCTGGTCAGATGGGCTGATCAGTGGCATATGGACTTTAATCTGGATAAGTATAAGGTTATGCACTTCAGCAGGACAAACAATGCACGGGAATGCACGTTGAATGCAAGGACCCTGGGATGAACCGAGGATCAGAGTGAGCTTGGTGTGCATGTACACCCGTCCCTTAAGTTAGCGGGATAGGTAGATAAGTTGGTTAAGGGGGCATATGGGATTCTTGCATTTATTAGCCAAGGAATAGAATATAAGAGCAGGGTGGTTAGGCTGGAACAGTATAAAACACTGGTTAGGACACAGCTTGAGGGCAGAGGAGATTTAAGAGGGTGTGCCTGGGGCTGAGAGCTTCAGTTATGAAGAGAGATTGGATAGACTGAGTTTAATTTCCCTGCAGCAGAGGCGATTGAGGGGGGGCATGACTGATGTGTATAGAATTTTGAGGAGCATAGATAGGGTAGACAGGAAGGGACATTTCCACTTGATGGAGGGATCAATTACCAGCGGGCATAAATATAATGTAAGGGGCAGGAGGTTTATAGAGGATGTGAAGAAGAATGTTTTTTTTTCACCCAAAGGGCGGTGGGAAAATTGGAATTCAGTGCCTGAAAGGGTTGTAGAGGCAGAAACCCTCATAATATTTATGAAGTGTTCGGATGTGCACTTGTCATGCCCTGGCATAAAAGGCTATGTGCATAGTGCTGGAAAATGGGATTAGAATTACCAGCTAGTTGTTTGAGCGGTGCAAACTCGATGTTCCGAAGGAATTCTTCTGTTTTAAGGCCTCTATTATTTTGTGACCTGTATATCCGATGGTGTCGCCATCCCATAGGAGCACTACCCACCACTTTAAAAGTCACAATGACCTGTTCAACTTGTCAATCGAACCGTTACTACGTCATTCGGCTCCACTCCCACAATCTGTCTCCCTGGAGCATTTTTTTCATCTTCTCTCCAACTCCAAATTCAGATCCAGATACAATAACATGTTTCCTGCACCTGACGGTAGGAACTTCCATCTTCCCAAACTCAAAGGCTACATGCCGAGCCACCACAGCAATTGAGGCTTTTGCATTGTTGGCATATTGGACCAGATTTCCACCTGGTTCCTCTTCATTGAGCACCGACTTTGCCAACCCATAAACCGTCGGGGAAGTGTTTATGGAAATTTTTGTTTTCCGAAACCTTCCATGTCTCCAAATGTAAATGACCAATGTCGTCATGATCATGACTGACAGTGTGGGGATACAAATGTTGACCCACAGTAGTACCTGCCTGCAGAAGCAGGTGGCAAACAGAACGCACAGACACTTGGAGGCAGAGCTTGTGGACAACACAATCAATGGGAACAGATGCACGGGAGCAAAGAAAGAACACGGTCAACAAATTATCAGAGGCAGAGGAACAGGGCGAATGTGGAAGAGAATAAATCAAAAACTCCATTCCCTAGGAAATGGCGATGACGTTGAGGATACATACGAGATTGGAAGTAAACAACTGAATGACATTTATAGGCGTGACTTTTCCTGGACAGAACTAATTTACAAAACTCCTCAGACCTTGATGAGATGGGAAATACTCTCACATACACTATTCCAAAGGTTAATGCCAGAGCACAAAGAAATGTAAAAACGTTCAGGCTAAAAACAGGAAATTTTTGCTGAAATCCTAGAGATTGTTAAATTGAACTGCCGTGAGAGAGAAGGCAGCATGGGCGAATAAGTATTTGCCTGGATCCCAAAGACCTAATTCAAACAGTAAAGAGCACTGACTAAGTTAATCCAACAGTGCAGGGGACCATGCCAGAACTGGCAGGTGCCAAAGCTTTCAGCAGCTTGATACCAGATATGGCGACTAGAACGTGAAGCTTGATGAGGAATCTTCACTCCTGATATCATTCAGCACACCCTTTGCACTGTTCAATTTCCGTCATCAATCATTTGCCCTTAAAGTGAGCACGGATGTGTTGGAGCAGAAATCAGATTTAAACAGGGGATGAAACGGAGCAGTCAGCATAACTGATACTCAGCTCTATGTGTGAATCATAGAACGGTTTCAGTACAGAAGGAGGGCATTCAGCACATTCAGACAGTGAAAGTACGCTGCAGGAGCAATCTCACTACTGCCACTTGTCCACCCTTTCCCCGAAACCCAGCAAATATTTTCCCTTCAGCTTCCCGTCCCATTACCTCTCAGAAACCAGGATTAAACTTTGCTCCACTTCTTTCTCGTACGAACATTCGAGACCCCATCTTATCACGGTGTTAAAGGGGTTTTCCTCATGTCAACTTTGCTTCTTTGGTAAACAAATTACCCTGAAGTCATCTGATTCTTGCGCTTTCTGCCAAAGTTAAGAATAACTATCTACTCTTTCGATTAATCATGATTCAGGTCTCATCTACCTAGTCTCGCAAGTTCCACTTCTCCATAAACAACGCCAGCTCCTCCAATCTATTCACTTAACGGAGGTCCCTCATCGCTGAATCCATTCTCGTCTAATCTTCTCTATTCACTTTGGTCAACTGACATAACGAGGGTAATGCTTGAACTGCAGGCAGTTCAGAGATGCTGATTCCAGTGATGAAGGCGTTGTCTCAGGAACAAATTTTCAGCCCCTTTAAGAGTTGAATTTGAAATTCAGTGTCGCCTTGTAACAGGTAAAATTCCGGGAGGCTTTGAACAGGTAGCTGCTGAGACGATGATTCCCTTTGTGCTGGAATCGAACTAGTGGCACAGTTTAAGAATATGCGTCAGGCATTTATGATGGCGATGATGAGGAATTCCTTCTTTCCCAGACTCATTAATTCCCTTCCCCAGTGAGCAGTGAAATCCGGGTCATTCATTATATTCAAAGCTGAGTTCGACAGAGCTTTCATCGACAAGGAAACGGAGGGCAATGGGGAGACGGATATGGAAATGTAGCAAAGGTTTGGAGTTAAGGGCACAATCTGATCAGCGATGACCTTATTAAATGGCGGAGTTGACTCGTGGGCCCTAGTATCCTTCTCTTATTCCTATTTCTAAAGCCATTAATAGCTCTTGATATCTGAAATCTTTCAACAGAAATCAACTTAAACTATCTCACACCACAGCTGATGTGATAAGGGATGATATAGTGTGGGTAATGAAGAGTAAATCTGTTGTGCAGCATGAATGGTTATTTTGTTGTTGAGTTTAGAAGCTGAAGTTCATATTTGAAAACATTTCCTCCTGCGTCTGCCAACTGAACTGGGCTTTGGGAAGAGAGACTGCGCTTGCTGCCATTTCACCTCTCAAACACTAGTTGCCGCTCAATGTTCCGCCCGGCCCTCCTGTTTCTCTCTGGTCCTCCCAGCGTTAACTCTTGCACACCCGTTGCATCGACCGCTGCTCTTTGTCGAACCCCGGCCACAGGTCGTCAGCAATGGCTTCCTGGCTTCAGTGTTTTATTGCAAACATTTATTTTAAATCGACAAAGAGAAAGGAAGAAGCGACTCTTCAGAATGGAGAAGGAACTGGAACTCTGACCCGTCGAGGAGCTAAATAATAATAATAGTGATAATAATGAAATGAAAAATGAGAAGCAGCTTCCTGTTAAGCAGGCAATATTGTTGCGTATGTGCAGTCGGTTCACTCTCCCTGAGTGCAGTGCGGCCATGCTCACTGATAGAGGGTTTTCCCATCCGCGGGAGATTTCGGGAACAGCGCCCGCCATTGCACTTTTACCAATTATGAGATAAAGAAATCCTGAAATTGAGCAATGAATTTAGTAATTGGTACAATAAGGAGGCCTTTCGGGCATTGGATCCTGTCCGGCATCCAATCAGATCATGGCTAAATATCTACCTGAAAACATCCTCCTTCACACGCACACACAGATACAGACGCAGTCCCACACGCTCGGTTAATTAACTTGCATAAAACACACACGCACAAAAAAAAACGCATGAAACACACATAGTCACGCACACATTCACACACATAAAAACACACAGCGTGAGATTGAACAAGTGTGTATCTGTGTGCGTGTGATAGTACAGTGCGAATATATTACTTTGTAGCTGAGAGCATGTGAGTGTGTGTATGTGTGAGACGGAGAGCGTGCGAGGGAGAGCGTGTGATCAGTGTGACTTTGAATTTGTGTATTTGTGATTCAGGAAGTATGTGTTTGTGTGTGCGTATGAGTGCATCAGTAGTGTTTGTGCAAGAGTGTGTCATTTTGAGATTGTGAAAGTGAGTCTGTAATTGTGTGAGAGAGTGCGTGATTGTGTGATGAGTGTCTGTATGTGTTGGGGCAGCAGGGTGAGTGACATTTAGACTGCTTGAGAGAATGTGTGAATGAGCGTGGGAGTGAGAGTGTTATAGAGGGAGAGTATGTCTGAATGTGTGTTTGCGATTGCCTGTTGATGCCCATGAGTGCTTCTCTGTAAGAGTTTGTGAGTGAGTGTGATATATGAGTGTGTACAAGTGAGAGAGCTGAGAGCGTTTTGTGAGGTTGTATGAGTAAATATGTGAATTTGTGTCTGTGCCTTCGTGTGAGAGATAGAGAGTGAGAGTGCCAATGTGTGTGAGACATTGAGTGTATGATATTGTGACTGTGTGACAGAATCTGTGTGTGTGTCCATGTAGGTGTTTGTCTCTGTGCATGTCAGTCTGTGTGAATGAAAGTGCGTGTGTGAGGGAAACAGAGAATGTGTGACATTCTGTCAGTTTGCTATTGAAGGAATATTTGAATCTTGGAGTGTGTGTGAGAGGGAGTAAGTGTGTCGTTGAGATTATGTGTGAGTGCTTGTGTGAATGAGTGTGAGGGAGTGAATGAATGTCTGTGTGCGTGAGAGAAAAAAATGGTATTGGGTGCTTGTGAGTGTCTGTCTATGTTTGTGTGTGTACATGTTGTGTATGTGTTTGTATGAGTGAGAGAGAGAGAGATGTCGACAGTGTGGAATTGAGTGAGCATGTGATTTCGAGCAAATGTGTGTGTGAGTTTGTGTGGAAAAGTCTGAGTGTACATCAGTCTATGATACTGTGTGTGTGTGTTTGTGTGAGACAGAAAATGCGTGACTTTTTGACAGTGTCAGATTGATTGAGCTTGTGATTTGATTGCGTGAGTGAAAATGTGTCTCTGAGTGGTTATGTGTGAGAGTGAGTTTGTGAGGATGAGTGTGAGTGTATGATACTGTGAGTGTGTGCAGGCGAGATAGTGCATACGTTTTAGAAAGTGTGTTTGACAATTTAATACAGTGAGATCGAGTGAATATGTATGGTTTCCTGTTTCTGTATGTTTGTGTGTGTTTGTGTGTGTGTGTGTGTGTGGGTTTGAGAGAGAGGCCGGGATTTTCCACGCCGGGCGTGAGTGTTCTCATTGCTTTTCCTATTTTATGATCATGAGCACAATCCCTATATTCAGGGGGGCAGCCCAGGCTGGGTCTATGTCACCCAAAAAGTTGTGCACACAGGGACGAATCAGCCTTTACTCGAGTGCTTGTGAGACTCGTGTGAGAAGCCTTCCCTGGATGCTTGTCGGTTGCCCTGCACACACGCCCCGATTGCAAAGCTTTCCTTTCGCCAAACGAAATGCTCCGGGTCCCCTTCAGCTGTATATCGCTGGAGAGTTAACCTCAGCGATGTGACTGCAGCTGGAGAGTTCATCCAAGCGATGTAGCTACTACTGGAGAAACGACCCGTGTGAAGTGAATGATGCGGGAGAGCCTACACGAGCGATGTGACTGCTGCTGGAGAGTTCATCTGAGCGATGTAACTACTACTGGAGAAACGACCCGTGTGAAGTGAATGATGCGGGAGAGCCTACACGAGCGATGTGACTGCTGCTGGATAGACCACCCGAGCGATGTAACTACTGCTTGAGAGACCACCTAAGCGGTGTAACTGCTGCTGGAGAGACCACCCGAGCGATGTAACTGCTGCTGGAGAGACCACACCAGCGATGTGACCACTGCTGTAGAGACCAAACTATCGTTGGGACAAATGCTGGATGGTCCATTGGAGCGATGACTGAGATAATCGGTACCATTTGGTGCTCAGGAAACTACCATTCCCAAAGTTCTCTGTCGTTCCCAGTAACCATGAGCTGTTCCAGGCCTCCATCCTGTTAAGTCCTGAAAAGTTGGTCCGCGCATGTTCCAGGCCGGCGCAATTTTACGCTTTCAATCGCGTGGGGTGAGTGGTCTTGTGGCTGGAAGGGCTGCAATTGGACATAATCGGTTGAAACTGGCAAATAACACCACAAATATGGACTTTTCAGTCTAATATGCGAAATACCTTATTACCTATATCCTTACAAATTTACCAGTCAGAATGAGTTCATGTATTTGTGCAGGTGTAAAAATAATTCATTTTTAGATGCCATGAAACCCCATGGATAAATATTAGTTTCAGACAAAAGGAAGGATTCCATTCATGTCCCCTTGCTTCTGTACACATAATTTTTCCCTGCGGCTTAAATAAGTTCCATGTTGAATGTTGAACTTGCAAACTATGTTCATAAAAACCAGTAGCCTGCTGTTCCCAGCTGCACGGAAGCATCAGTTGTGCCTCTGATCCAGTTGCACAGGATTCCTTATCTCTTTGCCACAAAATTAATATCTACATTTTTGGATGTGTAGGTTTGGAAATGCAAGAGCTCAATGTGTTTAGAAGCTTTTAATGGAATATATCTTTGTAAGAGTGACACACGTTCACAAACACTTACTTGAGAATTTCTACTCAGTTCTCCAGGACTGAGTTCCATGAATTTGAATAAAGTTTGCTGCAAGGATAGCGATCTGCCCTCAGCATTATGTACATCCAAAGTGATACATTTGGTAGCTTATTATTTGTGGACATCATCGATGATTTTGCTTTACAAACATCACGAAAGAAAACATTTTAATATTTTCGCTTCATATGTTGTGCAAACAGAAATGCTGCAGTTTGTATTACTGCTTCCTCTTAATAAGCTGCTGTTTTGTGTAACAGCTTTTCTGTTTGTGTTGACAAAAGTTTTAATATTCGCCAATTAAGAAATCGTGAGGTTATTTTAATTTGTAATTATTATCTAATGCAAACAGGAAAGGCGCATTTTAGTTACATTGTAATGTGTTCTTTGTGCCTATTCCAATGCAAATTTGCGAAAATAGAATTTTCAGTCCGCTTCCTGTAAGAAATATAAAGTTAAACTTTTCTAGAATGGGCCGTTTTAACATTGACATACCTCCGGGCCTCAGCATGTCTTAACCTAGCCCTTTACCTGACATTCATAAGACACACCTTGGCCTACTGAAGAC
Source organism: Cetorhinus maximus (assembly GCF_964194155.1). Classification (NCBI taxonomy): domain Eukaryota; kingdom Metazoa; phylum Chordata; class Chondrichthyes; order Lamniformes; family Cetorhinidae; genus Cetorhinus; species Cetorhinus maximus. The sequence goes on from NW_027596372.1 coordinate 61,579, forward strand.
CAGATTATTTCCTTGTACTTCTATTCAAAGCTTACTGACTTTATATTTCAGGTCATTGAGCTCAGATTAGAGCTGCAATAAGTTAGGCACTTAAGAGGTTAAAGACAGGGTGAAGTCGGGAGGAAACGGATACAATGATTGTCTGTGATAAAAAGGGAAAATGAGAATGGAAATTGTGTAAAACTCTAGTTTTCCAAAACATGATACACTTTATTCATCAAATATGTTAAGGTGCAGTACATGACTGTTCCATAATGGCAAAATAACGTGGATGCTGGAAATCTGAAGCAAACAAATACACGCTTGGAAAGGTCGGCAGGTCTGACAGCATCTCTGGATATAAAGACAGAGCAAATGTATTGACTCCTTTTGGGAGCTCTGAAGAAGGATCATACGGAGTCGAAACGTTGCCTCAGTCCTTGTCTCCACAGATGCTGTCAGCCCTGCTGAGTTTTTCCAGCATTTTTTGTTTTTGTTACATGACTGTTCCACTTTGACATTAAGTTTTTAACGTTCAATCTCTTTTGATAGAGCATCCGTTTCTCTGATAATTTTAAACACAATTACAAACTGGTTAGGCTTATATTTCTCATTTCATAACAAGCACTGCCTTGTATTTTTTAACACAGAGATCAGATTGACGGCAGTGGAGAACAATAACAAGGTATATCCTAAATAAAAAAAATATATAGTGTGTACTGGAACAACAATCTCTCACTCTCGCTCTCAAACAAACACACACACGCACGCGTACACACAAACAAATACACAGGTAGATGAACAGGCTGACAGACACAGGCACCTACATATAAACACACTCACCTTCAGCAATCTCCCGCTGTAGGGTGCTGTCATGTTCACATGGCACAGAAACACACTGCGTACATGCACACATACACACAGATGGACAGACAGACACATACATACTCTCCCTCTCACATCCTCACATATAAACGGTCACAAACATACAGGCGGACAAAAACATAAATAGATGCGTGCACTCCGAAAGGCATGCACACACATACATAAACACATACACAAAAAAACAAACATGCAGACAGCCACACACAGAGGCAGACACTCAACTACGCACACACACACACACACACACACACACACAGCCACAGACATACGCACAAACACACACACATACGCATTCTTGCACACATTCGTACACACAGACGGACAGAAACATAAAGAGACATATTTACTCACACAGTCAAATAGGCAAACGTATACACAACCTTACCTTTAGCAATCACCCTCGGCTGGGGTCTGTAGTGACCTCGTACACACACACACACACAAACAAACAGTTATACAGTAAATAATTAAGATAAATTGTACACTGTAGCATAAATTGTCATTTAGTTGCCAAGTTGGGCTTCAGACCCTATGCAGAGTAATGCAATTGTACGTGTTTCTTTTATTTGATATAATGACTGACCCACAGGGAATAATGTTCGATCTGACTTGTAAAAGTTAACTTGATAGCCAACACACAGACGGCTAAATTTAGTGTAAATCGTGAATTGGTCATGATAACTAATGTTAAGGATTTAAAGTAAAGCTAATTGTTGTATTGGTCTTGAAAACATTACACGGGGAGAAAAGAAAGGTATATCGGTATTTCAGCTGATAAGCATCTAAATCAGAAGCTTTCTGAACTTTGAGGAGGATAGTATAATATTTCAAAAGGTCATGAACAAGTTAGTGGAATGCATAGGCAGCTGGTCGATGAGGTTGAATACATTTAGATGCGAAATGATTCATTTTGGTAGTGAGAACATGAGGAGACAAAGCATAAAATGAAGGATACATCTTTGAAGGGGGTATGAGCAGAGGGACAAGTTATTGAAGGTGGCAGTATATTTTGAGAAATCAGTAACTAAAGCAACGCTGTATTTATCGTAAAATAGAGTATAAGTGCCAGGAAGTTAGTTCAACTTGTATAAATCACTAGTTCGGACTCTAGTTGGGTATTAAGTCGAGCTCTGGGCAAGGAATGTGAAGTTACTGTATCAAAGACAGATAAGATTCACGACAATGTTTCCAGGTTTGAGCTTGGAGAAGTTACAGAGATTGGTGTTGGGTCCCTTGCTGTTTGTGGTATACATAAACTATTTAGAATTGAATGTAGGATGGTTGATCAATAAATTCGCGTGAATGACACGAATATTGGTCGGGTGGTAAATACGGACTAGGATAGCCTTAGATTAAAGGGGGATATAGACGAGCTGGTTAGATGGGCTGATCAGTGTCAAATGCAATATAACCCGGATAATTGTAAGGTGATTCACTTCGGCAGGTCAAGTAAGGCACGGGAATAGATGATGAATTGCACATGGGAAGTATCGAGGATCAGAGGTACCTGGATGTGCATGTCCACCGGTCCCTTAACATAGCGGGGCATGTTGATAAGCTGGTTAAGAAGACATATGGGATACTTGCCGATATTAGATGAGGCACAGAATAAAACAGCAGGGAGCTTATGCTTGAACTATATAAAACGCTGGTTGGGCAACGGCTAGAGTATTGCGTGCAGTTCTGGATTCTGCATTTCGGGAGGGATGTGATTCCACTAGAGAGAGTGAAGAGGGGATTTACCAGGATGTTGCCTGGGCTGGAGAGCTTTAGTTATGAAGAGAGATTAGATAGACTGTTCTTTTTTTCCCTGGAGGAGAGGAGATTGAAGGGAGACATGATTGAGGTAAATAAAATTATGAGGTGCAGAGATGGGGTAGACAGGAACGAGTATATCCCCATGGTGGAGGGATCCATAACCAGTGGGCATAGATTTAAGGTAAGGTTTAGTGGGTATGGGAGGAACAATTTTTTCAGCAAAGTGGTTGTGGGAATCTGGAACTGGCTGCCTGAAAGGGTGGTAGAGGCAGGAACACTCATAACATTTAAGAAGTGTTTGGATGTGCACTTGCGGTGCCGTGGCATACAAGCCGATGGGCCCAGTGCTGGAAAGTGTGTTTAGAATTGTTAAGTACTTGTCTGTCCGGCGCAGATTCGATGAGCCGTAAACGGCCTTTTTCTGTGCTGTAGACGCCTATGACTCTATAAATCAATGTTAGGATTGTTTTCCTTGAAGAATAGAAGGCTGAGAGGAGATTTGATATGGCTATTTAGAATCATGAGTGACCCTTATTAAACAAGGGGAAAGGGTTCATTTTCGTGAAAGCACTCAGGGTGAGGAAGCTCAGTATTAAAATCATCAGGAAAAGGAGCACTGATAACATTAAATATTATGTTTTCACACAGCGAGTTGTTTGGATCTGTAAAACAGTGAATGAGAGCTGGTGGAAGCAGGTTGAAATGAAGCATTCATTCGGGAATTAGACTGTTATCTGAAAATGAAGTATGTGCAGGTTATGGGGAGAAGGCTGGAGAATAGAACTTGGTGAGTTACTCATTGAGAGAGTCGGCGCAGACACGATGGGCCAAATGGTCGCCTTCAACTTGGTAACAGTTCTGTGATTTAAATTGATCCTTCCTTTCCCCTGTATCCCTTCTATTTCAATCTCTGAAAATCTGCCGTTCGGTTCCAGCTTTAATTAGAATCAGTGAAATATAGTTGCACTGGCGTAATTCCCAGTGCCTCCTTTCTTTAAGGATCGTTGCCCAACCGCCAACCAGGATCGAGCATCATGACCTCACGACGGTGGGTTGTTGGTGACCCTTTCAGAATCGAAGCACTTAGGCCGGATTTCGATTGGCCAAAGATCTACAAGGAATTCAGCCATTGGTTAAGCTGCTCTCAATCACAGAGAAAGGTTTTGCTAAGCTGAGCAAGTCGCTCGGCTATTGGTCGGATTTTAAAGCAGAATTATCATTACTCAAGTAAATTCCAGGGCTGCTGTATCTCTCCGATTGGATATTTTGGCTGTCACTTTCATGCAGAAACGCTCCAATGGGACACGGCAGGCCTCCATTACACTTTCCCCACTTGTTTCAGGAGCTGTCAGTCAAATACTGAATGCTTTGATTGGACGAAACTCCGCGCTGGAAGGTGGGAATTGGTTTGGGATGCCTGATTGTTTGCAGTGCTGACCAAATCGATGGAAGCTTACTGATTGGCTAATGCGGCTGTCCATGATCGTGTTCAGCTCCCTGATGGGTTGATACTTCTGTGATCAATGGTGAAGCTCGCTGATTGGCTGAAATATCTGTGAGTCACTGGTTGCAGCAACATGAGTGGATGAATCTTTTGCCAGTCAGCGGGTGGAATGAACTGTTTGGCTGAACTGCCTATCAGTTAGCAGGTGACACTCCCTGATTGGATGAAGCGACTGTCAGTCAGCAGGCAGGTCACCATGATTGGCTCAGGTAGCTGTCAGCCAACGAGCGGTTCTCCCTGAATGGCTGAGGTGTCTGTGGATGAAAACCTGAAGCTGCCCCATTGGCTGCCGCGACTGTCAGTCAAGGGGCTGTTGGCCATGAATAGCACATGCAGCTGTCAGTTAGTGGCGGCGATCCCTGATAGGCTGGGGCCAGCATGCGGAGCCCCCTCATTGGCGGAAGCGCCTCTCTGTAAGCGGTCAGATCTCTCTGATTGGCTGAGGCGTCTGACAGTCACTTATTTTTCTTCATTAGTGAATAATTGATGTAACCGGATATTTCACCGTTTTCTTGATCTGCTCTCGGAACTTGGACTGAGTCACAGCGTAAATAAATGTGTTTGTGCAGCAACTTAAACTCTGCAGCATATATCCGACTTGTTGTAATATATATTCAGGTTGGGTGAGGTAAATTAAACCTCTCACATCAATATAGAAGAATTTTATAACATACACTGACCACAGGAGGATGAAGGAGCCGGATATGATGAAGAGTAAAATCATAGACTTCCTCCTGCTCTCCATCTCTGGGTCACTGCGATTCTCTCCCTTACTCTGAGCCCTCAGTCCCTTCCGGACACGACTGGTCACTAAAATATGTCTGACTGTCAGGGCGTTGATCAGCAGAATTAAACCGAATGGGAGCAAAGGGGTTAAAACCGTCTGAAACCAGTTAAATCCAACCCATCCGGGATCTGTAAAAACGCTTGGCTTTGGAACACAGCCCCACTCGACATTGTCGATTATCTGTATAGGTTCCAGTGTAAAGTATTGGGGGATGTTTTTTAAACCGAGCAGGATACCGGTTGTCACTAGAACCACAGCCGCAGTTTTCCCGGTGCAATATTCTGTTTTCAGCTTCTGGCAACGAATGGCCACAAATCGATCAAAGGAGAAAGTGACGGTGAACCAGACAGAACAGTCCGTGACTGCAATCTGCATGACAGCATGAACATGACACACAGGAGTGAGGTTCAGGAAACTCAGTGGGAAATAATAATAACTGATCTTGTTCACTATGACGTATGTGATAATGACCAGTAGATCCGCCGTTGCCATGGCCACCAGGTAGCGAGTGGTGCAGGTGGAGAGGCCGCACTTTCCCCGGGACAGGATCACAATTCCCAGTAAATTAACTGTCAGAGAGAGGGGAGAATGGACTGGAAATTATTGATTAATCATTCTCCGTGTCTGACCCTCAGGGAGGACAGGATTTCAGAACCAAAACAGAGTTTGGTCACAGGAGGACAGGCAGGCGACTGGCTGGTGAGTATTTCAGCTTTTAGCTTTGTTTTTAGATTTAAATTTGCAGCTGAGTAACAATCACTTGTTGCTTGTTATTAAATTTAGTAATTTAAGGATAGTGGGAAATTAAACAAACAACAAAGGAGAAACATCAAACAAGACCGACTCCTGAACGGTTGTTTGAAGAGCAGGAGTTTACTTGTGAGGGAGCGGAGCGGCTGTATGAAGAGCGAGAGTGGAGCGGGTGCATATAGAGCAGGAGTTTACCTGTCAGGGAGTGGAGCGGCTGTATAAAGAGCGAAATTGGAGTGCCCCTTTGAGGTAGCAGAGCGGCTGTGTAAAGTGTGTAGCGGAGTTGACCTGTGAGCGAGCAGAGCGGCTGTATAAAGTGCAGAGCGGAGTGCCCCTTTGAGGGAGCAGAGCGGCTGTATGAAGAGCGATAGCGGTGTTTACCTATGAGGGAGCGGAGCGGCTGAATAAAGTGCGGTGCGGAGTTTACATGTGAGGGAGTGGCTGTATAAAGAGCGATGAAGAGATTATCTGTGACTGAAAGGAGCGGCTGTATAAAGAGCGATGCAGACATTACCTCTCAGGGGGCCTGTTCTCACACAGTGAATGGGCGGTGCTGGAATTCGAAAGGGGTGATGTCAGGACAAGGGAGAGAGCTGGTTTGTTGTTAGTGAGTAAGGTGTTTTCTATTTTCTCCAGTTTAAAACTACATTACAGTAGGTAACAGTCACCGCATTTGAATTTATTTTTCCAGATAAAAGGCTAAATAGATTTTTGCTTGGTTTAAATTTAGCGAAACAGTTTTTTTTAATAAATATCAAACAAAACTAATGGCAAAGGGACTCAGTCACGTGATTTGCATGAGGATTTCTCGACATACATTGCAATCTGGATGACCACATGTGCAAGAAGTGCCAGTAGATTCACCAGCTTCAGAAATGGGTTTCAGAGCATTAGTGTCAGCTGGAGACACAGCGGTGCATCCACGAGGCTGAGAGTTAGGTGGATAGAAGATTTTTCGATGTGGTCACTCAGCAGCGTGAGGAAGTGTGGGAATGGGTGTCCACCAGTCAGAAGAATGGTGTCAGGCATGTAATGAGGAAAGCCACAGGTATGTAATGAGGAAACCCTGTTTTTCTGTGTGGCAAAAGGGTAAGGGTGAATGTTCCTCTGGAGAGTGCAACCAGAGTCAAATTCCAGGCACTGTGGGTGTCTCAGCTGCACAAGTGGGGAGGGGTAAGAGTGCAACAGCAATAGTGGTAGGAGACTAAATAGTGAGGGGTGCAGACAGGAGCTTCTGCAGCCGTAGACGTGCCTCCAGGATGATGTGTTGTCTCCCTGGTACCAGGGCCAAGGATATCACAGAACAGTTGCAGGGCATTCTGAAGAGGGAGGGGAAACTCAGAGGTCGTGTTTCACATTGGTACTAACGACTTAGGTAGAAAGGGATGAGGTCCTGCAAAATGATTTTAGGGAGCTAGGCAACAGATGAAGAAGTAGGACCTCAAAGGTTTCAACCTCTGGGTGGTCCACTTGTCACGTGAAAGTGAATATAGGAATATGAGGATAGAGAAGATGAATGCGTGGCTGAAGAAATGTTGCGGGTGGGAGGCCTGCTGGTTCCTTGATCAGGGTATGTTTCAGGCGAATTGGCACCTGTACACGTCGGACAGGTTGCACCTGAACTGGCACAGGAGCAACATTCTTGTGGGGAGGTTTGCTAGTGATGTTGGGGTGGGGTTGCGGGGAGAGGGTAAAACTAATTCGGTATGGGTATATAATACTCAGTGAATGTAAAGTAGCACAGCCTAATATAGAAGAGGAACTCAGTGAGTCTGGAAGGCAGGGCAAACGTAGACCTGTTAAGGCACAAGGAAATAATGCAAGGCTGGTTCGCTGCTATTGTAATGAAAGGAGTCTTAAATGTAGGGCAGATGAATTGAGGGTGCTGATTAACACATGGGAATATGATATTGTTGCTATCACAGAGACATGGTTGTTGGCAGGGCAGGACTGGCAGCTCAATGTTCCAGGGTATAGAATGTTCAGGCATGACAGTGGGCTGATGGCGACTTGGTGGTGGGCTTTTAAAATTGAAGTTGGTATTGCACGATTGATGAAGAAGTAAATTAATGCCATAAGGAGTGATGGTAATTTAGAATGTTCCTCAAATGAGGCCATCTGTTGAGAACTTAAATAGCGGAGGCAATCACTTTGCTGGGGGTGCAATAAATGCCTCCAAAGAGTCAGGGGGGCTAGAGGAGCGGATATGTAGGAAAATCTCAGAGATGTTTACAAGGGTAATAATAGTAGGAAATTTCAATTCACCAATGTTAACTTGGATAGTCTTAGTGTGAGAGGCTTCGATGTGGTGGAATTCTTAAAGTGCTTGAAAGAGAGCTTTTTGAGCCAACGATAAAGCTGTAAGAGAGAAGGGGCGGCACTGAACCTAATCTTAGGGAGCGAAGACAGGAAAGTGATATAAGTGTCAGTGGGGGAAAGCATTTCGGGGAGAGAGACCATAGTTTTTGCGGTTTTAAGGTAGTTATTGAAAATGACATAGATGGCTTGTAAATAAAGGTCCTGAAATTGCGGAAAGCCGACTTCAATATTTTATGACAAGATGTTGCCAAAGTGGACTGGGAGCAGCTAATTTTAGGAAAGTCTACAACAAGCCTGTGGGAGACATTCAGAAAGGAAATAGTGAGAGTTCAGGGCCAACATGTTCCCGTAGAGGTGAGGCGTAGGACAAACTATTCCAGGGTATACTGGTTGTCAATGGATTTAGAGGATTGAATAAGAAAAAAAGGAATGCTGCTTATGGCAGATAGAGGGGGCTTAAAGCAGTGGAAGCCCTAGAGGATCATAACAAGTATGTAGTGGGGGACGGGGGTCGTACTTAACAAGTAGTTAGGAGAGCGAACAGGAGGCATGACTAAACACTGGCGGGAATGGTAAAGCAAAAACCCAAGGCAATTTATAAATATATTGAGGGAAAGAGGATACCAGGGAATGAGTAGGACCCATTAGGGAAAAAGTGGCAGATTGTGCTGTAACCGAAGGACATAGGTGACGTTATAAACGCTTAGTTTTCATCTGTGATGACTGCAGAGAAGGATGATGTAGCTGTCGAAATCAGTGGGGGGTGGCACTGTGGTACACTTGAAGAAAGTAGCATTGAAAGGGTGGAGGTATTAGTGTTTTTTGCTTTAAAGTGGATAAATCCACAGGCCCAGATGAGATGTATCCCAGGCTGTAATATGAGGTAAGGGAGGAGAGTACAATTTCTCTGATGCTGATTTTCAAATTCTCTGGCCACTCGAGAGGTGCCAGTGTAATGGAGGAGAGCGAATGTGGAACGAATATTCCAGTAGGGTCGGAGGGATATGGCAGGCAGTTTGACGTCAGAGATAGATAAATCATATTGAATAAGTCTGAGGGACAGGTTTAATCTTCACTTCAAAAAGAAATAATTTTTCAGGGACAGTCAGCGTGACATTGTCAGGGGGAGATCATGTCCAACAAATTTGATTGAATCTTTCGAGGAGGTGCCTAGATGTTTATATGGTGGTAGTGCAGTTGATGTCGTCAACATGTACTTCAGTAAGGCTTTTGACAAAAGTCCCACATGGGAGAATGGTCCAAAAGTTAAGAGCCAATGACATCCAGGGCAATTTGCCAAATTTGATTCAAAATTGACTTAGTGGCAGGAGGCAGAGAGTGATCGTCAAAAGTTGTGTTTGCGATTGGAATCCTGTGACTAGTGGTGTACCGACGGGATCGGTGCTGGGTCCCATACTGTTTGTTGTGCATAGCAATGATTGAGACGTGAATTTAGGAGGTTTGATCAGTAAGTTTACAGATGACATAAAAATTGGTGGTGTCGTAAATAGTGTGGAGGATAGGCTTAGATGGCAGGAAGATATAGGTGGGCTGGAAAGGTAGGCAGAGCAGTGTCAAACTGAATTTCATACTGAGAAGTGTGGGTGGATCAAGACGGCATGGGACTAGGCAATGAATGGAAGGAGTCCAGGAAGTAGAAATGATCAGAGGGAACTTGGTGTAATACTCCTTGGACGCCTGAAGGCCGAAAACCAGGAAGATAAGGTAGTTAAGAAGGCAAATGGGACACTTGCCTTTATGAGCCACAGCATACAATATAAGAACAGGCGGTTATGTTGGAGCTGTATAAAACGCTATTTAGGCCACAGCTGGCATACTATTTGCAGTAAAGTCTGCCAAATGTGGGATGTGATCGCATTGGAGAGGGTGCAGGGGAGATTCACCAGGATGCTGCCTGGGCTGGAGAGTTTCAGCTATGAAAAGAGACTGGATAACCTCGTGTTCCTTTTCATAGAGCAGAGCAGGCTAAGGGTGTACCTGGTAGAGGTACATAAAATTATGTCGGGCGGAGATATGGTAGATAGGAAGAAACATTTTCACCTTAGAGGAGGTGTCAGTAACCAGAGAACATGACGGCAAAGGGGAGTAAGTTCAGAGGGGACTTGAGGGGAAATAAAATCATCAAGAAGGTGTTTGGAATGTGTAACACACTGACTGAGGGGGTGGCGGAGGCAGGAACCCTCACAGCATTTAAGAAATATTTAGATAAGCAATTGAAACGGCACAGCACGGGCAAGGAAATGTGATTAGTGTAGATAGATGACGCCCGGCACAGTCATGATGGGCCCATGTGCCTGTTTCTGTGCTGATTAACCCTATTATGCTTTAACCCCATGATTCTATGGTTGCAAGCGTAGCAGCGGGACCGTTGGCAGTGAGAGATTGCGAGAAGCAGAAGGGTCGTTAACAGCGAAAGTAGCATTAAGAGTTAAAAGGTGAGAGAGGAGAAGCGGAACCATTAGTAGTGAGAGAGTGAGAGAGGAGAAGCGGGGTCATTAGCAGTGAGAGAGTGTGAGAGGGGAGAAGCGGGGCCATTAGCAGTGAGAGAGTGAGAGAGGAGAAGCGGGGCCATTAGCAGTGAGTGAGTGAGAGAGGAGAAGCAGGGTCATTAGCAGTGAGAGAGGAGAAGTGGGGTCATTAGCAGTGAGAGAGTGAGAGAGTAGAAGCGGGGGCATTAGCAGTGAGAGAGGAGAAGGGGGGCCATTAGCAGTGAGAGAGTGAGAGAGGAGAAGCGGGGTCATTAGCAGTGAGAGAGTGAGAGAGGAGAAGCGGGGTCATTAGCAGTGAGAGAGTGAGAGAGGAGAAGTGGGGCCATTAGCAGTGAGAGAGTGAGAGAGGAGAAGCGGGGCCATTAGCAGTGAGAGAGGAGAAACGGGGTCATTAGCAGTTAGAGAGCGAGAGAGGAGAAGCGGGGCCATTAGCAGTGAGAGAGGAGAAGCGGGGCCATTAGCAGTTAGAGAGCGAGAGAGGAGAAGCGGGGTCATTAGCAGTTAGAGAGCGAGAGAGGAGAAGCGGGGCCATTATTAGTGAGAAAGGAGAAGCGGGGTCACTAGCAGTGAGAGAGTGAGAGAGGAGAAGCGGGGTCATTAGCAGTGAGAGAGGAGAAGCGGGGTCAGTAGCAGCGAGAGAGTGAGAGAGGAGTAGCGGGGTCATTAGCAGTGAGAGAGGAGAAGCGGGGTCATTAGCAGTGAGAGAGTGAGAGAGGAGAAGCGGGGTCATTAGCAGTGAGAAAGGAGAAGCGGGGTCACTAGCAGTGAGAGAGTGAGAGAGGAGAAGCGGGGTCATTAGCAGTGAGAGAGGAGAAGCGGGGTCAGTAGCAGCGAGAGAGTGAGAGAGGAGAAGCGCGGCCATTAGCAGTGAGAGAGTGAGAGAGGAGAAGCGGGGCCATTAGCAGTGAGAGACTAAGGAAGGAGAAGCGGGGTCATTGGCAGTGAGAGAGTGAGAAAGGAGAAGCAGCGCCATTGGCAGTGAGAGATTGAGAGAGGAGAAGCGGGGTCATTAGCAGTGAGAGAGTGAGAGAGGAGCAGCGGGGCCATTAGCAGTGAGAGAGGAGCAGCGGGGCCATTAGCAGTGAGAGAGTGAGAAAGGAGCAGCGTGGCCATTAGCATTGATGGAGTGTGAGAGGCAGTGGGGCCATTAGGAGTGAGAGAGTGTGAGAGAAGCTGCGATAGAAGGAGCGAGGTTGCTAGCAGGATTTAAGGTCGGGGTGGGGGAATCACCCAGAATGATGTTGGAATCTGCAACACACCTGCCTGAGGAGGTGGTAGAGGCAGGAACCCTCACAACATTTAAGAAGTATTTAGATGAGCACTTGAAACGGCATCGAACACAGGGCTAGGTGCCAAGAGCTGGAAAATGGAATGAGAATAGATAGGTACTTGATGCCTGGTAGGGTTCTAATGGTCCGAAGGGCCTGCTTCTATGCTTAAAACTCGGATAACCTGTGACCCCTTGACTCTATGAGTGCGAGAGGAGAGGAGCAGAGTAGGCATCGAGAGTGGGAGAGTGCGAGAAACAGCGGTGCCATAACTGTGAGAGAGTGATTGAAATGCAGCAGTGTCATTAACAGTGAGTGAGTGTGAGAAGCAGCGGGATCATACACAGTGTGGGAGCAGAATGAACAGCGGGGACATTAACAGGGAGACAGTGCGAGAAGAGTGAGTGACCATTAGATCACATGGAGAGAGTGCCGGCAGAGAATTAATGAGCAGGGGGAGTGGAGAGAGCATGAAAAAAAAGACCATTAAACCCATTAGCTGAAGTAGGGTATTCGGACAACGAATCTGTTCGCCATTTAATGAGGTAATTGCTGACATGATAATCTTCAAATCCACTTTCCTTCCTTTTCCCATAACATTTTGTCACCTTTCAGATTAAAGAGCTGCCTATCTCAGCCTTGAATATAACGAAAGACCCAGTCTTCAACGCCATCAGCAGTAAATAATCCACAGATTCACTACGATCTGAGTGAAGAAATTCCTCCTGGTCTCTGTGTTAAATAGACGACCCCTAACTCTGAGATTATGCCCTCTGGTCCCCGACACCCCGCAAGGGGAATCAACTTCTGAGCATCTACCTTGCCAAGCTCCCCAAGAAACGTATTTGTTTCAAAAAAGCTGCCTCTCATTCTTCCAGATTCTAGTGAGTACAGGTCAAAGCGACTCAAGCTCGTCACATAAGAAAATCCCTCCGTACCCGTTGCCTCTAATGTCTGAATATATTTCCTTAGATAAGGGGCCAAAACTGTTTACAGTATTCTAGGCATGGCCTAACTTATGCTGTGCAAAGCCTGAACAAGAACACCCAATTGTTTCCTCCTTCCCCTTTGAATAAATGCCAACAATCCTGTTGCCTTGCCTATTACCTGCTGAAATAATATGGTTTTTTTTGGTGGGGGGGATCCATGCAGGCAGACTCCCAAATCCCTCAAATCCTTCCTGCAGTCTTTCCCCATTTAAATAATATTCAGCTCCTCCATTCTTCGTGTCACAGTGCATAACCTCACATTTTCCCACGTTATATACCAGCTGCCAAGTGCTTGCCCACTGGCTTAACTTATCTCTACCCCTCTGTGGAAACTTTGTGTCATCTTCACCACTTGCCTTCCCACCTTGTTTTGTATCACCCATTAAAGTGAAGTCATTGAAGAGTACGGAGAGAGGCGATATAACTGGAAAGAGCGCGAGATAAGCTGGGTAGGTGTAGTCGTTCAATTAAAAGTGAAGCATTTAGTTTGTTTTGAGTTCTGTAGGGTTTATTTCTCTTAAAATAGCTTCTTAAGTATAAATTCGGTATGGTAGTGCAAAAAATAATAACAATCAAGTGCTTCTAGGGGGAGATTCTTAAAGGGTAAAGAGCAGGGATGCTAATGTAATTGGTTAATTAATTAATTAAAAAATGATAGCAATGGCAGGACAGCTAATGTGTAGCTGCAGCAGCATGTTCGCCTGTTGGACACCAAGGTGATCCATAGTGAGCATATCAGTAGCTAGAGTTTGCAGCTCGAGTACATTCGGATCCGAATTAAGGAGGTGGTGTCCGAGCTGAAGACATTGCGCCACATCAGGGAGGGGAAAGATACCTGGACACGTTGCTCCAGAAGATTGTCACAACCCTCAGAACAGGAAATTCAAATTTGGTCTGGGATCAGGGACAGGAGGGTCTGACCGCTGGTGACGTAGGTATGGGGACCAAGGGGGTCGCATTCGAGGAGCCTCGGCCGCTGCAACTGTTCAACAGTGGCTACATTCTTGGAAGATGTGTGGAAGAGAGCGGGGACTGCAGGGAGGATGAGCGAATTGACCACTGTGGTACAGGGAGCCATTCAAGCTGGGGGTGGAATTAAGAAATTCCGTAATGGTAGGGGTCAGTATAATTGGCGAAGGGTATTTTTCACTGCAGCTGTGAGCGTGAGTTCCGAAGGCTCTCCTTCCCACCCGGTGCCAAGTCATCTCCTTTGGTTTGGAGAGGAACTTGGAGTGGAGGGGAGAAATCTACTTGTCACCTCCCACGCTGATGCCAGCGACAATGACAGAACTTGAAACGAAATTTTTCTGAAAGAATTCAAACAGTTAGCAGCTAAATTAAAAAGCAAAACCTCTGAGATAAATATCTTGGAATTACTACCTGAACCACGGACAAACTGCCATAGGATAAATAAAGTCACGGATTTAAATATGTGCTCAAAGTTTGTTGTGGCAAAAATGGGTTTCAGTTCAAGGGGCACCGGCGCCAGTTCTGGGATAGGAGGGAGCTATTTCGGTTGGACGGGCTTCACTTATGAAATGCACATGCCAGCGTCCTAGTGAATTGAATAACTAGGGCTTTAGAGAGTGTGTAAAGATAAATAAGTGGGCGGGATTTCTGGAGAGCAGATATGTAGGTTTAAGAAGCAAAACGATGTGGGAATTTGGCAGAACAGCTATTTAGTTAATGATATCCAGAATGTGACAGAAAGGGACAGAGTGTAGAAACATAAAAAACACAACAGCAAATTGAGTCAAAGGGGAAATGGTAAAAAAAAAAAGTGAAAATTGATGCCTCATTACTTAATTGCTGGCAGTATTCAGAACCAAACAAATACATTAAAGGCAGAAATAGAGGTAAATGGAAATGAACTTATAGCCATTACGGAGACGTGGTTACAAAGAGATAAAAGCTGATAACTCAATATTCAGGGCATGTGATTTTCGAAAAGACGGGCATGAATAATTGGGTGGTGGGCTAGCTTTTTATGACGAGATAGAATATATGGGATAGCCAGAGGTTATTTTGGATCTGATAATGTAGAATTCACATGGGTGCAGGTAAGAAATAACAAGGGGGTGAAGACAATGGTGTGAGTAGTCTACATGGCGCCTAACAGTAGCTATACCTTAGGAAAGAGAATCAGTGAGGAGATAGTTATGGCATGAAAAAATGGAAGTACATTAATCATGGGTGACTTGAACCTCCATGTCGTTTGGGAAAAGCACATTGGCAGATGCAGCCACGATAAAGAAATCAGAGTGTATCCGGGAGAGTTTCCTAGAACAATTTGCTGTGTACCCGTTCAGGGATCAGTCTACTTTGGATCTGTTAATGTGTAATGAGGCAGGTTAATAAATGATCTCAGTGTAAAAGGTCCCCTCGCAAAAAAAATGACCATAACATGGTATAATTTAGCATTCAGTTTGAGAGTGAAAATGGGTCCGAAACAACTGTGCTAAACTTACAAACGGATAATTACAATGGAATGAGGGCAGAGTTGGCTGGAGTAAACTGGAAAGGAGTTCAACAGAAAAGACGTTTGATGAACAATAGCAGACGTTGAAGGAAATATTTCATGACTCATAACAAAGATATATCCCCGTGAGGAATTAGGATTCTAGGGTGGAGATACATCAACTATGGTTTACCCAAGAAGTTGAGGATAGAATCAAATTGAAGAATAACACATACAATGTGGGAAAGTTTAGTGGTAAGCCAGAAGATTATCATTTTTTTAAGACAAAGAAAAGATGACTAAAAATACATTAAAGATTGGGAAAATAAACACTGATCGTAAACCAGCAGGTATTATAAATACGTTATGTAGCCGCTGTTTTTAATATAAAACAATTGAAGAGAGAGGCTTCAGTAAACTACGGCCCCTGAGAGAATGAGTCTGTGGAAATAAAAATGGGGAACCAGGAATTGGCAGAGGAGTTGAATTAATGCTTTACATCATTCTTCACGGTAGATGACACTAATCACATTCCAAAAAAACTGAATAATCCAGGGGAACAAAGGGGGTAGGGAATAAAGCAATAACTATCACCAGAGAAAAAGCGATAAGGAAACGAATGGAGCTAAAACCCGATAAATCCCTGATGGGTTGCATCCTAGGATATTTAAGGAGGTATGTGCAAAAATAATGGATGCACTGACAGTCATCATACAAGAATCCTTTGATTCTGAAAAAGAGTCAGAAGATTAGAAATCTGTCAAAGTAACCACCATATTCCAAAAGGGAGGGAGATAAAAACTCAGGTAACTATAGGCCAGTTAGCTGAACATGCGCAATTGGGAAAACGTTAAAGCCTATTGCAAGGAATGTGATAGCAGAGCTTTTAAAATACATAATATACTCAAGCAGAGTTAGCATGATTTCATGACGGGGAAATCGCGCCTGTTAAATTTATTAGAATTATTTGAGGAAGTGAAAAGCAGAATGGATAAAGGGGAACCAGGAGGTGCAATATTCTTGTATTTCCAGAAAGGTGTTCAATAAGGTACCAGACACATGGCTGCTTAATAAGAAAAGAGATCATGGTGTTGGGGGTAGTATATTAGCATGGATAGAGGATTTGCTAGCTAATAGAAGACAGAGCTGAGATAACGGGGGCGTTTTCAGAATGGTAACCTGTAACTAGTGGAGTGTCACAGGGATTTATTTACAATATATATTAATGACTTATATGAGGGAAGTGTCTGCACTATCGGCAAATTTCCACATATCACAAAAATAGGTGCGAAGGCAAATGGTGACGATGACTCAAAGGGCCAACAGGGGCATGTAAAAATGTTAAGTGAATTGACAAAACTTGGCAGATGACATATATTATTGGAACCTTTGGGTTTATGCACGTTGGCAGGAAGAATAGAGGAGCTCAATATTACTTAAATGGAGAAAGACTGCAGAATGCTGCAGCAGAGAGGGATTTGGGAGCCCGCGTACATGAATATGAAAACGTTAATTTCAGCAGGTGATATGGAAGGAAAATAAATTGTTGGCTTTAATTTCAAAGGGTGTGGATTATAAAAATCGGGATGTCATGCTACAACTATACAAGGCACTAACTTACAATACTGTCAAAAAATTTGTTCCCCTTATTTGAGAAAAGATATACTGGAAGTGGAGGCAGCCCACAGAAGGTCAATCGGCTCGTTCCGGATGTGGAGGGACTTTTTCATGTGGGGAGATTGATTAGGTTGGGCCTGTACTTATTGGAGTTTAATAGAATGAGAGGGACCTTATTGAAACATATAAGATTCTTAGGGAGCTTTACACGGTAGATGTTGAGAAGTTGTTTCCCCTTGTGGGAGGGTTTAGGACGAGTGGGCATCATCTCAGCGAAAGGGTTCACCAATTTAATACAGAGATTAGGAGGCATTTATTGTCTCAGAGAGTATTGCATCTGTGGAATTAGTTCCCCTAGAGGGCTGTAGATGATGAGTCGTTAAGTATATTCGAGGCTGAGCTCGAAAGATTTTTAGTCAGTGAGAGAATCAAGGGTTATGGGGAAAAGGCAGGATTGTGGAGGTGACAATGATCAGATCAGCAATGATCTCACTGAATGGCTGAGCTGACTCCGTGGGCGGAATGACTTTTATTTGTTCCGATCTCTTCTGGCCTTATAATACAATCAAAAAGAACATTGGAACACTGTAAGAGTGCTGGCGGATTGCTTAAATATCAGCAGCGGGTTGACATCTATTGCTGTTGGAGCAGCTCAATAGAAAATGGAGTTAAATACAGACATTTAACGTCATAAACTCACTACCAAATATCTTCGACCAACATCAAAACACTTCCTGTTGTCAAACTATTCATAAGGTAAAACACAGAGAGAGCTCCATGGAATGGAAAGATCACTCATCCATTAAAAAAAAAACATGAGTTCCAAATTGAACCGATTCCTTTCATTGCAGTTACTCACCCTCACTCAGTTCAATTCTGCACCGGGAAATGTTCCCAGTCATACGTTATCACTTGTAGCAGGTATTCCATTCTGCTTACTGACCTATGCTCAATGCAATTCTGCACTGCCAGATATAACCAATATAAATGTTGACTGGGGACGGTTATTCCACTCTGGTTACTATCCCACACTTAGTACAATTTGACACTAGCAGTTACAGTCAGTGAAAGAGTGGTGACTGGGGCCAGGAATTCCACTCTGCTTAATGAACCACACTAAGTACAATTCTACACTGACAGATAGAACCAGTAATACATGTTCACTTGGGCTAGGTATTCTACTCTGGTTACAGACCTACACTTTGGTAAATTTTACACTATCAGATACAGTCAATGAAAGATTGGTGACTGTGGCCAGGTATTCTACTCTGGTAAATAGCCCACACTTAGTACAATTAGACACTAACAGATACAGTCAATGAAAGAGTGGTGACTGGAGTTAAGTATTCCACTCTGGTTACTGACCCACAATCAGTACAATTCTACAATGACAGATAGAACCAACAATACATGATCCCTGCGGCCAGGTATTCCAATCCGGTTACTAACACACACTAAGGGCAATTTGACGCTAACAGATAGAGTCAGTGAAAGTGTGGTGACTGGAGTCAGGTATTCCACTCTGGTTATGATCACAATTAGTACAATCTGAAATTAACAGATACACCGAAAAATATACGGTCACTGGATTCAGATATTCCACTCTGGTTTCTAACCCACACTTAGTACAATTAGACACTAACATATACAGTCCGTGAAAGAGTGGTGACTGGGGCCAGGTATTCCACTCTGATAAATGACCCACACTCAGGGTGAGTTTCCTCTGACCACCACTAAATATTCCTTCAGAGATTTTGCATTCTCTAAGGTCTTATTTAACATTACACAATAATTTTCCACTGAATATTAGGAAATAGTTCATCAGAGAGCCTGTGAGTTACAAACAGAGGTTTTTTTTAATTTGACAAAATTGAATAAAGCCGCAGAGACATTCAAGACATTTTAATTCAGCAAATTATATCGCTGATTCAGTGTGTCTATGATAGTGAGCTCCAGATTAGCATGTAATATATTCAGTCACAGTTTAAAATGAGAGAGCCGCTCACAAACAGATTTACACAACTTCAGTAGGTATGGTCACTCACCAGGAACACCTATAACAGCAAGGATTGTGTAGAATATTTTCTCAGCCTCATCAATTGGTTCCATCGTTTCAGTGCGAAGTGATCTGCCCCTTTGTGCTGCTGGTAATCGCACTGCCTTAAACGCTGAGGTGACACATTCCCAAAGCCTTTAATTTATACCCTGTGAGTCACCTCAGGGACGTTGAAATTGCAACATTGTTCTAATTATTTTTTAAATATATGAACAAATAGTTTATGTCACTGAGTTTACTGATACAAAATATTTATTTATAAAAGAAAATCCAGGATCCAAGGACTGGACTCTACTTATCAAATTAATTAACTAATAAAATAAACAAGAGCTGTATTCACCCGGATAATATGTTGTCCACTCAATCACCATCAGTCCCTCATCTAGATCTCCTATTGTTTCAGTGATAACCGTCATTTGACTGTTACCATATATTGATTAAATTCCAAATGTTAGAGTGCCTATCTCCACGCTGTTCTATTACACCCTGTGGTGTAACTGTCCTCTATAACTGTGGACATTCAGTTGTACGATCACAGTGAATTAAGGGTGACAATTTATTACTAAAGTTAATGAATAAATTATCTGGAAATATTCAATATCCCCCAAAAATTGATTCCACACCACAATCAAATGCGAATCTATCTCACTAGCAATCTTTGTCTCTCTCACCCTCTCTCTCCCTCCCCCAGCTACCTGCCACTTTTTCTCTGAGCACATCTCACTCTCTCCCTTTTGCTGTGTCTCTCGCTTTTCTCCTCTGTCGCTCTTGAACTATTTATCTCTCTGTATTTTACACTCACGGTCTCTCCTGTTAGCTCGTTCTTCCTCTTTATTTCTCTCTCTCTGGCTCTCGCTCACCCTGTCTCTATTTCTTCCATCTCACTTCCCCACTCTCTCTTTCTGTCCCATTCTCCCGCTGCCTCTATGCATCTGTTTCCCTCTCTAACTCTCTCTGCCTCTTTCCTTTACTCTCTGGCTCTCTTTGCTTCTCTCTCCATCTCACTCGGTATTCCTCCGTGATTCTCTTCCTCTGTCTTCCTCTATCTCTTCTCTCTCGCTCTCTTTGTGCGACTGTGTGCGTGCCCCTGTGTGTCTATGTATGTGCGTGTGTCGGTGGGTATCTATCTCTCTCGCGCGCGTTTCCCTCTCTCTTTCAATCTGTGTGCCTCTAACTCTGTCTATGTTTCCACCTCTCTCACTCTCCTTCTCACAGCTTCGTCCTCACTCTGTCTGTCTGCCTGTTATCTATCTACCTGTCTGTCTATCTATCTATCTATATATCTAACCCTCTCTCTCTGAATTTATGTTTGTTTCTCTCTCTGTCTCTGTCACTCTATCACTCTCTGCCTCTCTCCAAATCTCTCCCTAACTTTCTCTGTCTTTCTGACTCTCACTCTCGCTCTGTGTGTCACGCTTGATGTGTCTCCATCTTTCACTCTTCCCTTCTCACTATATCACTCTCGCTGTCTCTTTCTCTTCCTCTTTACTATCACTGTCTCTCTACCCCCCTCTTTCTCTCTATCTCTCCCTCTGCGTGTCAATCCCTGCCTCTTGCTCTGCCTCACATTATCACCCTCCTTCTGAATCTCTCTCTCTTTGTCTCTCTGTTCTCTTTCCCCCTTTCACTTTCACCTTCTCTCTCGTTATCGCTTACTAAATTTCCCTTTATCTGTCTCTCTCTCTCTGCCTCTCTCTCTCTCTTTCGCTCTCTGTCTCTCTCTCACACCGTGTCTCATTCTGTCTCTCTCTTTGCCTCTCTGTCTCTTTTATCTCCCCTTCTCTCTTTTTCAATGTCTAGCTCTCACTTTCTGTATGTCTGTGTCTCTCCCGCTGTTTATCTAACTCTCACTCTCTCCTCCTCCCTCTGACTCCCTCCCTTTCTCTTTCCCTCCCGCCCTATGTAACGCACTCTGTATCTGTCCTCCTCTTACTCGCTTAATTTATCTGCCTCTCTCCCTCTTTCTTTCTCTCTGCCTCACTCTCTATTTCTCTCCCATCAACTCTCTCGTTTTCTCCCTTTCAACCGCCCTGCCTCTCTCAGCCCTCTCTCTCTTTCTGTGTCAGTGTCTCCGTGTGTATGTGTGTTTCTCTGTCTCTCATGCCTGAAACATCCCTTTGTCTCTTTCTCTCCTTCTATCTCTCTCTCCTCTCTCTCCCTCCTTCTATCAGTCTATCTTGCACGTCTCTCTGTCTCATTCTCTCTCTTTCTCTCTTTCTCTGTCTTGTTGTCACACATTGTGTCTAACCCTGTCTCTAACTATGCCTCTCTCTCTCTCTTTTCTCTTCCCCTCTTTTTCAACGTTTCTCTCTGCCTCTCTCTCTCTCTCCCCCTCTCTCTCTCCGTATCTCGCTCTTTCTCTATTCCTCTCGCTGTGTCTCTAAATCTCACTCCCTCCATCTCCCTCTGTCTTCCCCACTCAATGCATTTACGCCTCTTTATTCTCTTTCTCTCACTATCTCTATCCCTCTCTCTTAATGTCTCTCTCTTTCTCTCTCTCTCTCAATACCTCTCGCTCCATGTCACAAAATCTACCTCTCGACTTCTCCATCTTTCAATCTCTCATTCACTCTGTCTTTCCCTCACCCTGCCTCGTCCTCTCTTTCTCTCCCAGCAACTCGATATTGTTCTCCCCTTCGATCGCCTTCTCTCTATTAGCCCTCCCTCTCTCTTTCTGTGTGGGTGTCTCCATTTTTGTGCGTATGTGTTTCTCTCTCTCTTTGTCCTCTGCCTCTCACAACATATAATTCCATATGTCTAGTTCTCTCCATTTCTCTCTTTCTCCCTCTCTCTCTCTCTCTCTCTCTCACTCGCACACACAGACTGAGAGCGCATGTGTGTCCACGGGTGTGTGCTTGTGTCAGTGTGTCTTTGTCTCTGTCTGTCACGTTGCTGTCTCTTTCAATTTTTTTGTGTTTACCTCTGTTTGTCCTTCCGCCTCTCTTGCTGTCCTTCTCAGTTCCTTGCCCCAAAACTGCCATTCAGTCTGTCTGTCTATCTATCTATCTACCTGTCAGTCTGTTTATTTATCTATTTATCTCTCTGTCTATGTGTGTATCTGTCTACCTGTCTGTCTGCCTGTACGTCTGCCTGCCTGCCTGCCAACCTGTTATCCAATCTATCTGTTTGTCTATCTTTGTCTTTAGTGCGTGTGTGTGTGTGTGTGTGCTGTAATCAGACTGTGTGTGCGTGTGTGTGTGTGTGTGCATGTGCGTGCTGTAATCCGACCGTGTGTGTGTGTGTGTGTGTGTGTGTGTGCGTGTGTGTGCTGTAATCCGACTGTGTGTGTGTGTGTGTGTGTGTGTGTGTGTGTGTGTGTGTGTGTGCGTGTGTGTGCTGTAATCCGACTGTGTGTGTGTTTGTGTGTGTGTGTGTGTGCTGTAATCCGACTGTAGCTCACTCGGATTTTATTTTACTCTTCCTTTCTCTCCTTTTCTCTTTCTCTTCCTCCCTCATTTTTTCTCTCTCTTTCTGTTTCTCTATCTTTGATAAATTCTCCTGTTCACTATTTTCTCCTATCTTCAATTCATCTGTCATTCTGTTTTCTCCTTCTCCTCCAAACCTCTCTCTTTCTCCATCTCTCTCCCTCTATATCTCCCCCTGTCTCCATCTCTCTCAGACTATCCCTCGCTCACGTCACATCTCACGATCTCTTACAACTCTCTTTCTCTCTCTGTCTTTCAATCTCTTTGCCTGTACCTCGTTGTCACTATCTGTGTCTCTTTGCAAATCTGTCTCTTTCTTCAAGTCATCCCCCCTATCTCCAAGAATTCTTCCGTCTCCCTTTCTGTACCCGTCTCTCGCTCTCTCTATGGCCCTTTCTCTCAGTACCGTTGACTCTGTCTGTCTAACTCATTCCCTCTTGCTCTCGTTCTCTTTCATTCTATTTCCCTCTCTTAATATTTCCTTGCCTCAGCAGATCCACTCATTATCGCTGTCTAACCGTCGTCCTTGCACTGCTCATCTCTGCCTCAGTGAAACCTCAGCCTTCCCCTGCCCCTGCCTGCATCTCTCTCTCTCCATGTCTCTCTCTCTATCTCCCCCTCTGTCTCTGCCTCTCCCTTTCTCTCTCTTTCTGTGTATGTTTCTGTCTCCCTCTGTCTGTCTTACTATCTCTTTGTGCCTCCCTCTGTCTCACTCTATCTCTGTCTCTGCCTTTTTCTCTCTGCCTGTCTGTCTATCTTTCACCTTCTCTGTCACTCTCTCCGGTCCAGTATTTTTCCTTCTCCAATCAGTGTCAGGTAGCGTTATGATGAACATTTGGATCGGACAAGTGCAGCACTGGTGTGTTTCTTCACCTCCCAGACATCCGGTAGAAATGTGAAATAAATGGTAAAATTCTGGACCTGCACAGTGTTTCAGTTCATTTCAGCACTTTATTAATTGAATAATTGGAGTGAAGGAATATGCCAGTGTATTTTTCAAATTCTCTCTGAAATTAGCCTGGGTCACAGTATAAATAACAATGACTGTGCACAAATTCAGGAGCTGCCACATGAAGCCGAAATCATGTAGAGAAAGATGTAGATCTACCAAAGGAAATCCCAAATTATACATCCTCCACCATATAGAATAAACCATTAACAATTTGCATAACAGGATGAAATTGGCTGAGATACCAAACAGTAAAATGATGGATTTCCTTTGACTCTGCATCTTGGGTCTCTGGGACTCTTCCCGCTGCTGTGATCCCTCAAACTCCTGAGGCCTCTGATGTGTCTGACGGTGAAAACATTGAGCAGCAGAATCAGTTCAATTGAGATCCCGGGGGATTGAATGTCGTGGAGGATCTCGATTGTGAACCAAACTGGAGAAAACAAAACATACATTGCAACCCCACAAAACCAGGGATTGTTTGTCAGCTGATATCCATCTGTTAGCATAAAATACCGGGAAACATCGTTTTAAACAGCTCAGCAAAGTCACTGTTCCCAGGACCATAGCCGTCGCTTTCTCACTGCAATAATGTATTTTCAGCTTCTGGGTAACAAATGGCCATAAATCTGTCCAGTGTGAACCTGACTGAATTGGACAGAACAGTCCTACACGCTTGGGGCCAGTCTACCCTTCGCTTGGCCATATTGTGTCTCTCTGACCCTACCAGCGTTAACTCTTCCCACCCCCGACCCTGTACAGAACCTGAGCTGATCTCTGTCCAACACCAGCCACAGGTCGGCAGCAATGACCCACTGGATTCACTGCCTCCTTGTAGCCTTTTTAAAAAAAAAATCGACAAACCAAAATGAAGTAGCGGCTTTTCAGAATGTTGAACGAACTGGAGCTTTGATCCGTCGAGGAGTTGAATAATAATAATAATTATTATTATAATAATAATGAAATGAAAATTGAAATGCACCTGTCTGCTCAGTGGGCGACTGCGCTGCGCATGAGGGGACGGTTCACTCTCCCAGAGTGCAGTGCGGCCCGTATCTCTGATAGAGGGATTTTCCGACCGCGGGGGATACTGGGAACATTGTCCTCTATTGCTATATGACCATTTGGGACATATAGTTTTCCTGATGGTGAGTAATGAATTAAATATGTCGAAGCATGAGTAGGCCATTCGGTGATTGTAGTCTGTCCGCCATCCAGTAAAATCATGGTTGAACCTTTGCCTCAAAACACTCTACCTCCCGCACACACATACACACACAAACTTACTCACAAACACAGAGTCAAGATATTAGCATATAAAAAACACTCACAAACAAAAAACAAACACAAATATAACACACACACTTGTGCACACACTCACACTGACACACAGGGTGAGATTGAGCAAGTGTGTAACTGTGATGTTGCGCTGCGAATATATGAATGTGCTTCTGACAACATCTGAATGTGTGTAATGGAGAGCATGCGAGAGGCAAAGTTGAGGCAGTGTGTGTTAGGGAGAGTGTGTGAGTCAGTGTGATTGTGACTTTGTGTATTTGTGGTTCAGGAACTGTGTGTTTGTGTGTGTCTGTGTGCGTGTGTGTGTGTGTGTGTGTGTGTGTGTGAGTGATTGCGTTAATAGTGTGTACTTAAGTGTGTGTGAATGTGGGATTGCAAAGATGAGCTTGTGATTTTGTGAGAGAGTGTGTGATTGTGCGAGTTTGATTGTGGGGGCGGGTTGGTGGTAGCGGTGGGGGTGGTGTGTGGCATTGAATGTATTTGAGAGAAAGTGTAAATGTGTGTGGAAGTGAGAGTGTGACAGAGGGTAACTATGTCAAAATGAGTGTTTGAGTGTGTCTGTTGACCCACTTGAGTGCTTGACTGAGAGTTTGTGAGTAAGTGTGATAGTATGTGAGTGTGTACAAGTGTGAGAGATGACAGCGTTTTGTGAGGGCGTCTGGGTATTTGAATTTCTATGTGTGTGTGTGAGAGAGAGAGAGAGAGAGAGAGAAAGAGAGAGTGAGATACAGATAGAGAGTGAGAGTGTCAATGTGTGTGAGATATTGAGTGTATGATATTGTGAATGTGTGACAGAAACTGTGTGTGTTTATGTTGGAGTGTGTCTGCACGCATGTGAGTCTGAGTCTGTTGTGAATTAAATTAATTGTGTGAGGGAGACAGCGAATGTGTGACATTGTGACAGTGCGATATTGAAGGGGCATTTGATTGTGGGAGTGTGTGTATGAGAGGAAGTGAATGTGTGAGTGACATTATGTGTGTGAGTGCTTGTGTGTATGGGTGTGAGGGAGTGAGTGTATGTCTGTGTGTATGAGAGAAATAATATGGTTTACAGAGCATCTGTGAGTGTCTGCCTGTCTGTGAGCGCTTGTGTGTGTGTGTGTGTTTGTGTGAGAGAGAAAGTGATATGGACAGTGTGGAATTGAGTGAGCATGTAATTTCGTGAGAACGTGTGTGAGTGTGATTCTAAGTGGATAAGTGTGAGTGTACGTCAGTCTATGATAGTGTGAGTGCATGTTTGTGAGAGACAGAGAACGTGTGAAATTTTGAACGCGTCAGATGGGGCGAGCTTGTGATTTGAACGTGTGAATGAGAATGTGTCTGTGAATGGGTGTCTGTGAGAGTGATGGTTTGTGTGCGAGTGTGAGTGTTTGGTAGTGTGACTGTGCAGGCAAGATAGTGCATGTGTTTGATAAAGAATACATAACAATATAGTAGTGTGAAATCGAGTGAATATGTACAGTTGCGTGTTATTTTGTTGCGTCTGTGTGTGTGTGTGTGTGATTGTGTGTGTAATTGTTTGAGTTTGTATTTGTGTATCTGTATGTTTCTGTGTGTGAGAGAGAGTTCGGGACTTTACACTCCGAGCATGAGCATTCTCATTGCTTTTCCTAATGTTTAATCATGAGCACACTCCCAACATTCAAGAAGGCAGCCCAGGCTGGGACGCTGTGACCCAGAAGCCTATGCACACAGGGGGGCATCAATCTTTGCCAGTGCGCTTCTGAGACTTGTGCGAGTAGCCTCTCCTGGATGCATGCAGTTTGCACTTCACTCACCCCTCGATTGAAAGCTTTGTCTTAGCTTAATAACTGCTGGGGGGCCCCCTTCATTTCTACCTCTCTGGAGAGTTCACCTCGGCGACCTGACCGCTGCTGGAGAGTCCATTCGAGCGATGTTACTACTGCTGGAGATTCCACCCGAGCGATATTACTACTGCTGCAGAGTCTATCCGAGCGATGTTACTACTGCTGGAGAGTCTATCAGAGTGATATGACTACTGTTGGAGAGATTATAAAAGTGATGTGACTGCTGCGGGAGAGACCACAGGAGTGAAGCAACTACTGCTGGAGGGTCCGCGCGAATGCTGCTATAATTTCTGCAGAGTTCATGATTGAGATAACTGATACCACGTGGTGTGCAAGAAACCATTTACCTCAAATTTCTCAATCATTCCCAGTTTCCATCAGCAGGATCAGGCCGCCATCCTGTTAAGACTCGAGAATGTGGTCTGTGCATGTTCCGGACCGGCACAAATTCACACTTTCAAGCGCCTGGTGCGGTCGGTGGGGGCTGGGAGAGCGGGAATTGGCGATAATCGGCTGAAACTGGCAAGCGACACTACAAATATTGATTATTCATTCTATAATGGGAAAAAAACTCTTCATATATATATAGTTACAAAGTTACTTGTCATATTGAGTTCATGCATTTGTGCAGGCGTAGTTAATTTCATAATACCATAAAAAGCAATTGATAAATATTGAATTCAGACAAAATGAAGGATTCCATTCACTTGCCCTTGCTGCTATCCACATTATTGTTCTCTTTAGCTTAACCGTGTCCCACGTTGAGTGTTTAACTGGCATATTACGTGTATACTAACCAGCAGCCTGCTGGCCCCAGCTGCACCGCAACATCAGTTGTGCCTCTGATCAAGGCGCACAAGGATTTCTTGTCTCCTGGACACGAGATAAATGTCGAAATTTTTGAATATGTACGTTTGGAAATACGAATGATCAAGGCTTTTAGAATCTTTGAATTGAATATACCTTTGTAAGAGTGTCACACGCTCACTAAAAATTACTTGAGAAATTCTGCTCAGTTCTACAGGACTGAGTTCCATGAATATGACAAGAGTTTGCTGGAAGGACAGCGATCTGCCCTCAGCATCATTTGCATAGAATGTGATAAATTCCATAGCTTCTAATTTGAGGACATCATCGATGATTTTGCATCCAAATATCACGAAATAAACGTTTTTTTTTAGCTTCATGTGATGTCCAAACCGATATGCTGGAGGTTGTTTTACCGCTTCGACTTCATATGCTGCTGTTTTCTGTAACAGTTTTTCTGTTTGTGTTGGTAAACGTTTCCAATTTTACCAATTAAGAAATTGTGAAAGCATTTTAATTTATATTTATCAACTAAGGCAAACCAATGTTTTGTAAGACGTTCTTTTAGAGCCATTGCAATGTGTTTGTGTGCCTTTAACTTTCCATATTTGCAAATATAAAATTTATCAGATCTACATTCTCAGTCCACTTTCTGTGAGAATTATAAAGGAATGCTTTTATAGAATGGGCCGTTTTAATCTTGGCATATCTCAGGGTCTCGGCATGTCTTAATCCAGTCCTGTAACTGACATTTATAAGACACACCATTGTCTGCTGAAGACCGTAATATTTCCTTATATTTCTATTAAAAACTTGCTGGCTTTCAATTTCAGGTCATTGAGCTAAGGCCAGAACTGGACTTTAGAGGATTAAGAGGCTTAAGAGAGAGTGAAGACGGGAGGAAATGTACACAATGAATGTTTGTGTCAAAATGGAAAACGGAGAATAGAAACTGTGTAAAACCCTAATTTTCCAAATAATATGTACTTTTTTCATCAAACATGTTAAGGTGGCGTACATGTCTGTTCCAGAAATGCAAAATACTCCGCATGCTGGAAATCTGAAAAAATAATAAAACGAAATGCTTGGAAAACTCAGCTCTGGAGTAGAGTCATACGTACTCGAAACTTTAACTCTGTCTTTCTCTGCACAGATGCTTTCAGACCTTCTGAGTTTTTCCAGCAATTTTTTGATTGTGGTACATGACTGTTCCACTTTGATATAAAGTATAGAAACCTTCAATCTCTTTTGACACGGCATGCATTATTCTCATATTTTTACACACACTTACAAACTGGTTAGGTTTATAATTCTTATTTAATTACAAGCGCTGCCTTGTACTTTTTAACACAGGGATCAGACTGACGGCACTGCGGAACAATAACATGATATTTCAGAAATAATAATAGCGTGTGCTGCAAGAACAATCTCTATCTCTCTCTCTCACACGCACACATACACAGACACAGAAAGGCTCACCCTGCTCTTTCTGCCTCTCACCTGCACACACACATGTGCGCACACACATAAACACATGCAAATACCCTCTCACTCTCTCCCTCCCCCTCTCTCACACGCACAAACATAAGCAAATGTATAAGCACACACACACACACACACACACACACAGGCAAAAATACAGGCAGGTACATACACAGATGCAGACTCACCATCCGCGCACATACACACATGCAAACAGACATACATTAAATAAGTAGCATAAATTGTAAACCATACTATGAACTGATATTTAGATGCTAAGTTGGGCTCTATACCCAATGCAGAGGAATAAATTGTTTGTGTTTGTTATATTGGACATGATAAATGACCCACATGATGTAACGTTCGATCCTACTAGTAAAAGTCAACTTGCCAGCCGAAACACCAAAGACTCTATATACTGTAATTCGTGAATTGGACATGATAACTAATACACCGGAAATGAAGTCATAACTAATTGTTGTATTGGGCTTGAAAACATTACATGGGGAGAAAATAAAGTTAATTTTGTATTGGACCTGATAAGCAATTAAACCAGAAGATTTCTGAACTGTGAGGAGGATAGTATTGTATTTCAAAAGGACATGAACAAATTAGTGGATGGGTGGGCAGGCGGTAGATGAATTTCACTGCAGAGAGATGTGAAATGATTCATTTTGGTAGCAAGAGCATGAGTATGGATAGCATAAAATAAACGCTACATCTCCGAAGGGGGCAAGAGCAGAGTGACAAGTCATTAATCGTGCCAGGGTAGTTTCAGAAATCAGAAATTAAATCATACAGTTTCTAAGGCTGCATTTATTGGAAAGTTCAGTACCGGAACAAGGTTACATTCAACTTGTATAAGTTGCTAGTTCGGACTGCAATTCGTATAATATCAAGAGTTCTTAGTGCTACATTCAAGCAAGGAATGTGACGTTAATATATGGAATACAAATACGATTCACGAGGATGATTCCGGGTTTGAGGAACTTATGCTTTGAAGATAGTTTGGAGAAGTTAGGATTGATTTCGTAGGAGATGAGAAGGCTGAGAGGAGATAAGACAGAGTTATTCACAGCCATCAGTGATCTAGATTAAAAAAGGGGAAACAGTTCCTTTTCACAAAACTGTTCAGGGTGAGGGGGCTCATTATTGAAGTAATTCGGAAAAGAAGCATTGACGGATTAAAAATTACTTTTCACACAGCTAGTTGTTAGGATCTGGAACACAGTGACTGAGAGTCTGGTGGACGCATGTTCAAATGAAGCATTCATTAGGGAATTAAATTGTTATCTGTAAATGCAGAAAGTTTAGGGTGGTGGAGAGAAAGAGAAAGAGGAAAACTAAGTGAGTTGCTCATTCAGAGTCTCCGTAAAGACACGATGGGCCAAATGGCTGTCGTCTACGTGGTTACAGTTCTGTGATTCAGCGATATAATTTCATCCTTCCTCTTCCCTGTTTTCCTCATTTTTTACTCTCCGAATTTCTGCCGTCCGGTTACATCTCTAATTAGAATCAGTATTAGAATTAATTAGAATTACTGCAGTAATTCTCAGTGTGCTTCTGCTTGAAGGATCCTTGCCCACCCGCCCGCAGTAATTCTCAGTGCGGCTCTGCTTGAAGGATTCTTGCACACCCGCCCGCAGTAATTACAGCAGTAATTCTAAGTGAGGCTCTGCTTGAAAGATCCTTTCACACCTGCCCGCATTAATTCCAGCAGTAATTCCCAGTGCGGCTCTGCTTGAAGGATCCTTGCACACCCACCCGCAGTAATTACTGCAGTAATTCCCATTGCGGCTCTGAAGGATCCTTGCACACACGCCCGCAGTAATTACAGCAGTAATTCCCAGTTCGGCTCTGCTTGAAGGATCCTTGCACACCCGCCCGCAGTAATTACAGCAGTAATTCTCAGTGCGGCTCTGCTTGAAAGATCCTTGCACACCCGCCTGCAGTAATTACTGCATTAATTCCCAGTGCGGCTCTGCTTGAAGAATCCTTGCACACCCGCCCGCAGTAATTGGTGGAAGTTCATGATCTGAAGTTGTTGAGCTCAGTGTTACATCTGAAAGGCTGCAAAGTGCTTTATCGGAAGATGAGGTGTTGTTCCTCCAGTTTGTGTTGAGCTTCACAGGAACATTGCAGCAGGGCAAGGACGGTCATGTGGGCATAAGGGCAGGGAGGAGTGTTGAAATGGCAAGCGACAGGAAGGTCTGGGTTATGAATCCAGATAGACCGAAGGTGTTCTGCAAAGCAGTCACCCAGTCTGCGTATGGTCTCTCCAATGTAGAGGAAACCGCATCGGGAGCAGCGAATGCAATAGACTGAATTGAGCGAAGTGCAAGTGAAATGCTGCTTCACTTGAAAGGATTGTTTGAGCCCTTGGGTGGAGAGGAGGGGGGAAGTAAAGGGGCAGGTGTTGCACCTTCTTTGTTTGAATGGGAAGGTGTCGTGAAATGGGTTTCAGGTGCTTTGGGTGATGGCGGAGTAGAACAGGATGTCCCAGAGGGAAAATTCCCTATGGAATTCCGACAGAGCTGGTGAAGGGAAGATGTGTTTGATGGTAGCATCATACTGGATTTGGCAGAAATGGTGGGGGATGATCTTTTGAATGCTGAGGCTTGTGGGGTGATAATTGTGGACAAAGGGAACCCTATCGTGGTTCTGGGAGGGAAAGGAAGGTGTGAGAGTGGATGCGTGAGAGATAAGCCAAACAAGTTTGAGGGCCCTGTCATCCACCATAGGTGGAATACCTCGGTTAAAGAGAAGAGGAGAAATGTCAGAGGAACTGCTTTGGCAATTGTCATATTCGGAACAGATGCAACGGTGGCAAAGGAAGTGAAAGAATGGGTTGGAGTCCTTACAGGGAACAGGGAGTGTTGTGCTATAGTGTATGCAGGTGTGGTAGTCGGTAAGCTTGTGATAAATATTGGTGGACTTTCTAACACCAGAAGTTGAGTCAGAGAGGTCAAGGAAGGGGAGGAAAGTGTCAGTGATGGACCATGTGAAAATGATGGAGGAGTAGAAATTGGAAGCAAAATTAATCATTTTTTCCAGGTCCAGACGACAGCATGGATCAGCACCAAAGCAGTCATCGATGTACTGGAGAAAGAGTTGTGGGAGGGATCCTGAGTAGGACTGGATCAAGGAATGTTCCACACACCCCATAAAGAGACTGACATAATTGGGGCCCATGCTGCAATCCAGGGCTACACCTTTTATTTGAAGCAAGTGAGACGAGTTGAAGGGGGAATTATTCAGTGAGAGAAAAATTTTAGCTAGACGGAGGAGAGTGGTCATTGATGGGGATTGTTCGGGCCTCTGTTCGAGGAAGAAGCGGAAAGACCTCAGACTATCCCGGTGAGGAATTATGTTGTAGAAGGATTGGACGCCCATGGTGAACAGGAGGCGGTTGGGGCCAGGGGACTGGAAAATGTTGATATGATGTAGGGCGTCAGAGGAGTCGCTGATGTAGGTGGGAAGAGATTGGACAGGGGCGAGAGAATGGTGTCAAGATAGCAAGAAATTAGTCCCGTAGGGCAGGAACAGGCTGATGCGATCGGTCTGCCGGGCCAGTCCTGACTGTGGATTTTGGGTATCAGGTAGAAGCAGGTCGCCCGAGGTCGGGAGATCATTAGATTGGAAGCTTCAGAGGGAAGATCTCCAGAGGAGTTAAGGTCAGTGACAGTCCTGGAAAATAATGGCTAGATGTTCAGTGGTGGGTTCATGGTCCGGGGGAGGTAGGAGGAATAGTCTGCGAGTTGACATTCAGCCTCTGCGAGGTAGAGGTGGGTGCGCCAGACAACAACAGGACCACACTTGTCAGCAAGTATAATGACAAAGTCGGGGGTGGACCTGAGAGAATGGAATGTGGCATGTTCAGAAATAGACTTTCACAACAACAGCACCACCCTTGTTTGGCTGAGGCCTCTGCTGGCATAATGGAAGGACGTCCTGACTGGCCAATTTGACTGTGGACAATATGGTGAATCACAATCCCTGATTTGATGAAGCGACTGTCAATAAGCCAGCAGGTCACCTTGAATGGTTCAGGAAGCTGTCAGTCAGCCAGCGGCGTTTCCTTAATGGCTGAGGTGCCTGTGGGTTAAAGCGTAATGCTGCCCCATTGTCTGCTGCATCTGTCAGTTGTGGAGCTGTTTTCCCTGTTTTGCACACTCAGCTGTCCATCAGCGGGCGGAGCTCTTTGGTTGGCTGAGGCGTCAGGCAGTCAGGTGTGTCCTTATGAATTGAATAACTGATGAAAAAGGATATTTCACTGCATCCTTGATTTGCTCTCCTAACTTGGACTGAGTCACCCCATAGATTAATGTGTTTGTGCAGCAACTTAAACTCCGCAGCATAAATCCGACTTGTAGTAATATATATCCAGAATAGGTGAGGTAAGGTACTTCTCTCAGATCATAAGAAAGGAATTTTACAACATACACTGACCACAGGATTATGTAGGTCCCAGATATTGTGATGAGTAAAATCATTGACTTCCTCCTGCTTTCCATCTCTGGGTCACTGCGATTCTCTCCCTTACTCTGAACCCTCAGTGCCTTCCGGACTCGACTGGTAACTGCAATGTGTCTGATTGTCAGAGCGTTGATCAGCAGAATTAAATTGAATGGGAGCAATGGGTTTAAAAGCTTCTCAAGCCAGGAAAACCCAACCCATCCTGGATCAGTAAAATAGCTTAGCTTTGTCTGACATCCCTGTGGTACATTGTCGATTATCTTTCCAGGTTCCAGTGTAAAGTACCAGGGGATATTTTTTTGAAAAGAGCAGGATGCCAGTTGTCACTAGAACCACAGCCTGTGTTTTCCCGGTGCAATATTTTGTTATCAGATTCTGTCAACAAATGGCCACAAACCGATCAAAGGAAAAAGTGACGGTGAACCAGACAGAACAGTCCATGGCTGCAGCCAGCAGGGCAGCACAAACACTACACACAGGAGTGAAGTCCAGGAAAGTCACTGGGAAATAAAAATAATTTACCTGGGTCAGTATGGGGTCAGTGATAATGACCAATAGATCCGCCGTTGCCATGGCCACCAGGTAACGAGTGGTGCAGGTGGAGAGGCCACACTTTCCTCGGCACAGGATCACAATCCCCAGTAAATTAACTGTCAGAGAGAGAAGGGAGAAGATAATGGTATTTAATGACGATACATTCTCCATGTCAGACACAGACAGTAAGGATAGGATTTTAGGACCACAAAAGGACCCGAGGAGAAATGGGGCAGGGAGGTGGTAGAGAATAAGTTTGCGGCTGGGGCACAGGAAATGTAAATGTAACATTTACGAATGGAGCAATAGATAAAATAAGAACTAAAGACCAGTTAGTTTGACGTCAGTGGCAGGACAATGTTAATTTTAATATCTTTTGTAATCCTGGAAGTGCCTGATTGAATCTGTTTTGGAGGATTAATTCTGACCAGCATCAAAGCGTCCTCGCTAAACGAGTGTCAATGGGAATTAAGGGGATTAATCCCGGCTGTTTGGTGTCAGGCTGATCACAAAGGAAGATGGTTGAGGTTGTTAGAGGTCAGTCAACGCCGACCCAGGACATCACTGCAGGTGTTCCTCAGTGTAGTTTCCTCGATCTAACCATCCTCAACTGCTTCATCAATGACATTCGTTCCTCCATAAAGTCCGAAGAGGAAATGTTCACTGACGATTGAAAAATGTCCAGCGCCATTCACGACACTCCAGATACTGAAACAGTCCATGCCCAAATGCAGCTCGCTCTGGACAATATACAGACACAGGGGCAAGCAACCTTCGCACCATACAAAGTGTTTTAGTTACCATTTCCATCAAGAGACAATCTAACCATCGCCCCTTGACATTCAATGGCATTACACTCTATGAAAGCTCCACTATCAAATCCCTGAGGGTTACTGTTGATGAGAAACTGAAATGGACTAGCCTAATAAACACTGTAACTACAAGTGCAGGTCGTAGGATAGGAATCCTGCGATTAGAATTCCTCCGAACTCCCCAAACTCTGTCCACCATCTGCAAGGCACAATTCTGGAGAGAGATGAAATGCTCCCGATTTGGTTGGCTGAGTGCACCTCCCACAACACTCAATAAGTTTGGCCACGTACAGGTCAAAACAGCCGGCTTGTTTGGCAGCCCATCCACACACATTCACTCCCTTCAACATCGATGCTGAGTATCAGCAGTGTGCTCCATCTACAAGATGCACTGCAGAAATTCACCAGGATTCCTTAGGAAGCACCGTCCCAACAAACGGCCGCTACCATCTAGAAGGACCAGAGCAGCAGATAGGTGGGGAAGCCAACTCCTGGAAGTTCCCCTCCAAGTTACTCATTTTCCTCTCTTGAAATGTATCGCCGTTCCTTCACTGGTAGTTTCTCAAAACCCTGGAACCTTCTTCCGAACAGCACTGTGAGCGCGCCAGCACCACGTGGGCTGCAGCCGTTCAAGAATGCAGCTCACTACCATCGTCTCAAGGTCAACTAGGGCTGGGCAATAAATGCTGACCGAGCAAGCAAAGGCCACACCCCCTAAATGAAAAATAATGATCCCAGGAAACGAGCCTCTCCAGCACTGAGCGCCCAGTAAGTAATGCTCAGGATAAGACTCAGGATCAGACTCAGTATCAGACCCTTTCCCGGCCTAGAAAGTCTACTGCACCACTATTTTCTGTTTAGTTCCCCTCCAGGTAGGCAACTTTAGCAGTGCACCACCCCAGGAATATTTGTGCTCCAGATTTGTTCCCTCAGCATCTAATGCTCTTCCTAAAACCCTTTCGTCTCCATGTCTGTTCCTCCGTAGATCACATTCTCCCCAGGAATAGTGCCTCTTCAGGATCAGGCTCTACCCAGGTCACAATCAATCCAGGAATAGACCTTGATCTGGTTCGGACGCTTCCCAAGTCACATTCATTCCAGGAGTAGACCCTATTCTGAGATCGGACGCTCCCCAGGTTACGTTCTTCTTAGGAATATACACTAACCATGATTGGACATTCCTCAGGGCACGCACTTCCCTAGATCGGAAACGCTCTAAACGCCAGACAGCTAATTCTTCCCAGGATCTTATGCTATCCGGCCTCACATTTACCATGACACACTTTTACCCAGAACAGAATCTCTCTCCAGGATTGCTCAATCCTTACGAAACAATCTTCCCGGGAATAGACCTTCTTCAGTTTTGGATGCAATCCGAGGCATACACTTTACCAGGGATATACCCTCCCCAGGTTCAGACCAAACCCACAGCACACTCTTCTCAGGAATAGACCCTCTCCTCGATTGGGAAATGCCCATAGCACAAGCTTCCCAGGTGTGAACCCTGTCCAGGTTCAGGGCCTCACCAGGCCACATTCTTCACAGTAATAGACCGTTTCCACATTCGGATCTTCTACAGTGCGCACTTTTTGCACGTAATGGACCTCTCCAGTTTTTGGCCTTCCCCAGTTCACATTCATTCCGGGAATAGACGATCTTCTTGTTCGTTAGCAACCCAGGACCCGCACTGCTGAGGAATATCAAGATATATATTTCAAAAATAACCTGGTCACACTCTTTTCAGTAAAATTCCTCCTCCAGTTTCAGACCCTCCACAGGGAACATTCTTCCCAGGGATAAACCCTCTCCAGTTTCAGGCTCTCCACGGAGAAAACTCTTCACAGTAGCACAAAATCACAAAATACAGAACACCGCCCCCCCCTCCCCCACAACAAACCCACCACCCACATCACACTTTTCCATGGATGTGAGCTTCTACAGATTCAGATCCTTCCCATGTTACAGACATCCCAGGATTTAAGCCGTCCTGGTTCAAATATTCCTCAGATCAATCCATTCTCAAGAATGGCCCCTCTCCTGGTTCAGACATCCCCGCCAGGGCACACACTCCTCAGGAATCCTCTCACTCCAGGTTCCGAACATCCATTGGGCACTCTCTACCCAGAAATACACACTGCCCAGTTTCAGAACTTTCAAGAGCATTTTCTGTTTCCCAGGAACATATCATCTCCAGTATTAGAAGGTCCCCTATCTCACACCACCCATGAGAAGAGCCTGTCCATGTGCAGGCCTTCACTAGGGGAGAGGCATGTGGGGAAACAAACCTAGCCAAGTTTTGAAATCCCCATTGCACACTTCACAGGAATGCTGACCAAATAGCCTATTCCTGCTCCGGTGTTCCCATATTCCAAGGAAGAGATCCTGCCCAGATCTGGACACTCCCATGGACATATAATTCCCAGTAATAGTTGCTCTCCAGATTCGGACTCTCCCCAGCTCACATTCCATAAGGGAATAGGCACTCCCATGTTAGGACCACGTCACTCACTTCCGTTAATATCACAGTTAAAAATTTTTCCCAGTCACTCCAATTCCAGAGATAGATCCCTAGGTTTTGAAAAGCTCAAGAAGACACTCTTGTCAGGAAAATAAAAGCCTTGGCCAAGTTTAGCTTTTCTCCAAGGCATACTTTTTCCTGGATCGTCCCTAAACAACTTCAAGATCTCACCATCTCGACATTTCTCCAGGAATAAACCCTATCCACTGTCGGACACTCTTCAGGGTAGACCTATAGGGCGAGAGCATTTGAGAGTGGAGAGAGAGGCCACACAGCGTTAATGAGCGTGGAGAGAGAGAGGGGATCGCAAAAGACCAAAATGCCATGAGGCCGATGAGCAAAAGTAGGTCATTGGGCCCATCGTTTGTGTTCCATCACTCAAAGAGATCGTGTTTGAACTGATAACCCTCAGCACCACTTTCCTTCCTTTCGCCATAAACCTTCATTGCCTTGATCATTAAAAATCCGTCTACCTCAGCCTTGAATATCTTTAACGACGCGTCTTTTAAAGGCCTCAGCATTAAATAATCCACAGATTAACTACCATCTAAGAGAAATAATTCCCCCTGACCCCTGCCTTAAATAGGCCAACCCTAATTCTTAGATTATACCCTCTTGCCCTCGACTCCAGCACAAGTGCAGACAACCTTTCAGCATCTACCCTGTCAAGAATGTTTTGCATTTCAATATGGTCACCGCTCATTCCTCTAAACTCCAATGACCAAAGGGCCAACTTGTCCAACTTCTTCACATAAAAAAATCTATTCATACCAGGTATCAATCTGGTTAACTTTTCTGTACTGCCTCTAAATTCAGTATATTTTCCTGATATAAGGGGATCAAAACAGTTGAGAGTAATTTAGGTGTCACTAATGTCTTGTATAGTTGTAGCAAGACTTCCCAATTTTTATACCACATTCCCATTGAAATAATCGCCAACATTCCAGTTGCCTTCCCCAACACCTGCTGAAAATGTATTTTATTTTTGGGGATTCATGCACGAGGACTCCCAAATCCTTCTGTGCTGCAGCTTTCTGCAGTCTTTCTCCATTTAAATATTATTCAGCTCCTCTGTTCTTCATACCAATAAGCGCATAACCTCACATTTTCCCACGTTATTTTCCTCCTGTCAAGTCTTTGCCCACTCACTCTATATCTCCCTCTAGGCTCTTTAAATAATCCTCACTACTTGCCCTCCAAAATATTTTGGGGTCATCCAGTAAAGATAGACCAATAAGGAGTGTGGGGATAGAGGTGATAGATCTTTAAAGAGCACGAGATGGAAAAAAGTGCAGAGAACAGCTGATTGGTGGATATCTGTAGTCTTTAAAGTGAAGTTAAGGCGTTTTGTTTGTGCTTTGGTCTGTTGTCTATCCTTACCGCTTTTAAGAAATGGCTTCTGAAGTATAAGTTCGACACTAGTTTTTTTTTTAAATACAATAAAACATAAAGAGCGGGGGATTATTCAAGTGTGAAGAACAGGGATAGTGGATTAATCAATTAACTAATTAATTAATTACGACCGCGATGGCATGACGACTGCTGTGTTGCTGATAAAGCATGTGGGTGTTGCTGGTCACTAAAGTGACACAGTACGATCAGATTTGTAGTAAATGTTTGCAGCTCGAGGAACTTTGGATCCAAGTTAAGGAGTTGATGTCCAAGCTTCAGGCGTTGCTCCAAATCAAGGAGGGGAAAGTTACGCAGACAGTTTGCTTCAAGAGGTGTTCTCACCCCGCAGATTAGGTCATTCAAATTTGGTCTGCGATCAGGGACAGGAGGGTGTAACTGCAGGGGAAGTAGGTATGGGGACCCAGGGGGTCGCGTTAGAGGAGCCTCGGCGCCTGCAACTACCCAACAGTTGCTAGGTTCTGACACGCTGTGTGGACGAGGGCGGGCCTGCAGAGACGATGAGCGAACTGACCATGGGACTGTGGTACAGGGAACAATTCACTTTGGGATGTTAGGGAGCAGTATATTTGGGAGGATAGATACTGTTCTCTGCAGCAGTGAGCGCGACTCCCGAAGGTTGTGTTGCCTGCCCCGTGCCAGGGTTATGGAAACCTCCTCAGGGCTGGAGAGGAATTTGAAGTGGAGGGGAGAAATCTACTTTTATTCGCAACGTTGCCGCCAACGACGTTGAAAGGAGCATAAAGGAAATTCTGTTGAAAGAATTCGAAGAGTTAGGAGCTAAAGTAAAATGCATAACCTCTAAGGTAATAATCTTGGGATTACTAACTGAGCCATGGGCAAACTGGCATAGGATAAAGTCAAGGAGATAAATGCTTGGCTCAAAGTTTGTTGTGGGAAGAATGGGTTTCAGTACAAGGGGCACTGGCACCTGCACTGGTCTAGAAGGGATCTGTTCTGGTGGGGCGGGCTTCACTTGAACTGTGCAGGGACAGGTGTCCTGCCGAATTAAATAACGAGGGATCAAAGGACCGTTTGTAAGTTTAATTGCAGTTGGGGAAGCTGGAGCGTGGTAAAGTAGATTTACAAAGGAAAATAATATGACAGCATTGCAGGTCAGCTTTTTAGATATCGATGCCATGAATATGGCAAGAATGGACAGAATGTTTAAACATTAAAAAAGAAAACCAGCAGAAAATATCGTTAAAGGGACAAACTGGTTAAAAGTCAAAATTGATGCCTCTTTAATGAAATGCTCATAGTATTCAGTAAATACAATAAATTAATTAACGGCAAAATAGATGTAAATGGGTGTTATCATATTGACATTATGGGGACATGATCACGAGGTGTCCAAATCTGGGACAAAAACATTCAGGGCAATGTGATTTTCGAAAGTACAGGCAGGAAGAAAAGGGTGTTGGGGTAGCTTTGTTAATACGAGATGGAACAAGTACGGTAGCAATAAATGATTTTGCTTTGGAGGATGTAAAATCCACATGGGTAGAGTTAATAAATAACGTGGAATGAGACACTGGTGGGAGCCGTCTATAGGCTGCCTAACAGTAGCTATACTGGAGGGCACAGAATATATCAGGGATAATGTGGGCTTGTAAAAAAGACAATACCTTAATCATGGGTTAGCTTAATCCTAATGTGGTTTGGGAAAATGAAATTGGCAGAGGTAGCCATGAGCAAGGGAATCATCCAGTTTATCCAGGACAGTTTCCTAGAACAATTTGCTGTCGTTCTAACAATGGAGCGGGCAACTTTGGATCTGTTTCTGTGCAATGAGTCATGTTTAGTAAATTATCTCGGAGAAAAAGATCCCCCTCGGAAGCAGGGAACATAAAGTGCTAGAATTTAGCATTCAAATTGAGAGTGAAGATTGGTCCGACACAAATGTGTTAAACTTACAAAAAGGTAATTACACAGAAATAAGGGCAGATTTGGCTGGAGTGGACTGGGGAAGGAGTTTAGCAGAAAAGATACTTAATGAACAATAGCAGACGTTTAAGTAAATAATTCTTGGCTCGCAACAAAAATCTATCCCTGTGAGTAAGAAGGGTTCTTGGAAGGAGATACACCAAACATGGTTAACCAAAGAATTTAAGAATGGAAACAAATTGAAATAAAATAAAACGAACAACATGAGAAAGATTAGTCATAAACCTGAGCTTTAGGAAATATTTAGAAACCAATAAAATACGACCAAAAATATAATAAAGTGGGTGTAATGAAACGCTGATGGTGAATGAGCAATTAATATAGAAGCGGACAGTAGTATATATTTTTAAATATAAAAAGAAAAGAGAGGCCGAAGTGATACTTGACCCTTTAGAGAATGAGGGTGTGGAAATAATAATGGGGAGCCAAGAAAGTCAGAGGTTTTGAATAAATATTTTCCATCAGTCTTCACGGTAGAATACACTCGTAGCATTCCGAAAAATGGTAAATAATCAGGGGGAACATAACATGGGGGGAGGAAATGAAACAATAACTATCAATAGAGAAAAAAGTATGAGTGAAACTACTGGGGCTGAAACCGATAAGTCCCGTGAACCTGAGTGTTTGCATTCTAGGACATTAAAGGGAGTAGCTACACAGTAGTAGATGGACTGCTGGTGATCTTCCAAGAATCCTTAGATTCAGGAAACTCCCAGAAGATCGGAAGTTTGTCAAAGTAATGCCCTCATTCAAACAGGAGGGAGACAAAATGCAGGTAACCATAGGCCAGTAAGCTTAACATCCATCATTGGGAAAATGTTAGAGTCTATGATAAAGGATGTCTTACATTCATAGAGTCATAGTGTTCTAAAGCACAGGAAAAGGCCCTTCGGCCTATCGAGTCTGCGCCGGACAAACAAGCACCTAACTATCCTAATGAAATTTCCCAACACTAGACCCATAGCCTTGTATGACATGGCGTCGCAAGTGCACATTCAAATTCTTGCTAAATGTTATGAGGGCTTCTGCATCAGAAGTCACACCCCACCCCCCCACCCCCCCCCCCCCCCCCCCCCCACACGCACCAACCCCCCCGCCCCCATCAATCTCCTCTGCTCCAGGGGGAAAAACAGTCCGTACAATCTCTCTTCAAAACTAAAACTTTCCAACCTAGACAACACCCTGGTCATTCTCCTCTGCACTCTCCCTAGTGCAATAACATCCTTCCTAAAATGTGAATTCTAGAACTGCCTACAGTTCACTAGCTTTGGCCTAAACAGCGTTTTATACAGTTCCAGCATAACCTCCCAGCTCTTATATTCTATGCCTTGGCTAATAAAGGCAAGTATCCCATATGCTTTCTTAACCACCTCATCTACCTTCACTGCGACATTAGGAGACCAGTGAAAATGGAGACCAAGGTCACTCTGATTCTCGGCACTTCCCAAGGCCCGTCCATTCATCGAATATGCCAGTGTCTTGCTTGTCCAGCCCAAGTGCATCATCTCACACTTATCTGGATTAAATTCCATTTGTCACTGATCAGCCTGTTTGACCAGCCTACCTATATCTTCCTGTAACCAAAGGCTACCCTCCTCTCTGTTTATCACCACACCAATTTTCGTGTGATCAGCAAAGTTCCTCATCATCCCTCCAACATTCATGTCTAAATTGTTTATATATACCACAAGCAGCTAGGACCCAACACCAATCCCTTTGGAACCCCACTGGACAGAGGCATTCTGTCAGATACACACCTCGACCATCAGGCTTCGCATCCTGCCACTCAGCCAATTCTAGAACCAGTTTTCCAAATTGCCTTGGATTCTATGGTCTAGTTATCAGTCTCCCATGAGGGACCGTATCCAATGCCCTGCTGAAGTCCAACTAGACCACGTCAAATACATTGCCCCCATCTACACACCTGCGTACCACTGCGAAATAATCAATCAAGCTGTTCAGACATGCCCTCCCCTTAACAAAACCATGCTAACTGCAGTTGATTAATCCATGCCTCCCAAAGTGTAGATTAATTCAGGCCCTCAGAATGGCTTCCAAAATTTCTCCACCACTGAGGTTCGACTCACTGACTTGTAGCTCCCTTGTTGGCCCCTCTCTCCCTTCCTGAATAAGAAATGATGTAATAGCAGATCAATTAAAAATGCACATTAAACTCAAGCAGATTGAGTATGGCTTCATGAAGGGGAAATCATGCCTGACATATCTATTATAATTATTTGAGGAGATAACAAGCAGAATGAGTAATGGAAAACCAGTAGGTGTAATAATTCTGGATTCCCAAAAAGGCATTCAATAATGTACCACACATATGGCTGCTTAATAAGGTAAGAGCCCATAGTATTGCGGGTACTATATTAGCATGGATAAGGGTTGGCTAACTAAAAGAAGACAGGGAGCTTGAATAGTGCGTCTGAGGCGGTGGCGGGGAGCGGGGGTGTTGGTGTCCCGCATTTTCATCATGGTCACCTGTAAGTATTGAAACGCCACATGGATCAATACTGGGGTCACAATTGTTTACTTTTTATATTCATGACTTAGATGAGGGAAGTGAATGTACCAACCCAAGTTTACAGATGACACAAAAATATGTGAAAAGGCAGGTGGTGAGGATGACACAAAGAATCTACGTGGGAATATAGAAAAGTTAAGTGACTAGGCAAAAACTTGGCAGATTGCATATAATGTATGTAATTGTGAGGTTATGCACTTTGTCACGAAGATCAGAGGAGCTGAGTATTATTTAAATGGAGAAAGCCTGCAGAAAGCTGCAGCACAGAGGGATTTGGGAATCCACGTACATGAATACCAAAATGCTAACGCGCAAGTTCAGCAGGTAATAGGTAAGGTGAACCAAATTGAGGTCCTTTATTTCAAAAAAAAATGCCGTATAAATTTGTGACATGATGCTAAAACTATAAAAGGCACGAGTTAATCCTCACTTAGAATACTGTGAACAATTTTGACCCCCTTATTTAAGGAAAGATATACTAGCAGTGAAAGCAGTCCAGAGAAGGTTCATTAGGTTAATCCCAGGTATGGAACGATTTCATCTTTGGAGATGTTGAGTTGGTTGGATCTGCACTCATTGGAGTTTAGCAGAATGAGAAGACACATTCTTGAAACATCTGTGAATCTTAGGGGCTTGACAGGCTGGATGATGAGAGCTTGTTTCCGTTGTGTTAGAGTTTTGGACAGGAGGACATAATCTCAGTGTAAGGGTTCAGCAATTTAATCAGGAGACGAGGAGGAATTTCTTCTCACAGAGGTCGGTAAATCTATGGAACTATTTCCCGCAGAGGGATGGAGGGACTGAGTCATTAATTACGTTCAAGGCTCAGTTAGACAGATTTTAAAAGAGTAAGGGAATCAAGGGTTTTGGGGAAAAGGCAGAAATGTGGAGTAGAGGATTATCAGATCAGCCGTGATTTCATTGAATGTCATAGCAGACTCAAAGGGCGGAATGACAAGCTTTTGCTCCAATGTCTTATGGCCTTATATTAAAAAAAAACAATAAGAGGATTGGAACACCGTCAGAGTGGTGCTGGAGCGCTTAAAAGTCAGGAACTGGTTAACACCTATTTCTGTTGGAGCAGTTCAATAGAAAATGGAGCGATATCCAGACATTTAACTTCCAACACTCATCAACACATTTATTCAACCAACATCAAAACGCTTCCTGTAGTTAATCTATTCAAATGGCAAAACACAGTGATAGCTCTATGGAATGAAGAGATCACTCATCAATAATAAAAAAAAAACATTATTTCCTAATACAAACAATTTATTTCATTCCAGTTACTGACCTACAGTCGGCCCAATTCTACCCTGACCTATACACCCAGTATTACATTAGCACTTGGATCAGGTATTACACTCTGGTACTGACCTACATTTAACGCAGTTTTAGACTGACAGATGTACCCAGTAAAAAATGGTGACTGCGGTCAGCGATTCCACTCTGCTTACTGACCGATACTTAGTACAAATTAACATGAACAGATAATGTCAGTAAAAAATGTCGTGACTGTGGCCA
The DNA here is from genome assembly GCF_964194155.1 of Cetorhinus maximus. NCBI lineage: Eukaryota > Metazoa > Chordata > Chondrichthyes > Lamniformes > Cetorhinidae > Cetorhinus > Cetorhinus maximus. The sequence continues at coordinate 105,980 of NW_027596372.1, forward strand.
GGCACCCCACTCTGATCAGTGACCCACACTCAGTACAATTCTAAACTGGTAAATAGATGCAGAAATATATGGTCACTGGATTCAGATATCCCACTCTGGCTAGGGACCCACAATCAGTGTGATTTTCCTTTCACTGCCACTGAACATTACTTCAGAGAATCTGCCTTCACTGAGGCCTAATTTAACATACACGATATTCCGTTAAATGCTAGGACTTAATATATAAAGGAGCCTGTGAGTTATAAACAAAAGTTTATTTTCAACTGACAAAAGAAAATAGAGTCGCAGAGACAGTTCAAGACGTTATAATTCAGCAAATTATATCGCTGATTCGGTGTGAACAGTGATCAGCAGATCAGCATGTAATATTTTCAGTCACAATTTAAAATGAGAGCAGCTCACACATAGATTTACACAACTTCTATGGTTATAGTCACTTACCAGGGACACCATTAACAGCAAGGATTGTGAAGAATATTTTCTCAGCCAGTTCAATTGGAGGAACCATTTTCAGTATGAAGTAATGCGCCCTTTTGTGCTGCTGGCAATCCCTCTGTCTTAAACGCTGAGGTGTTACATTACCAAAGGTTTTAATTAATACCCTGTGGGGTCACCTCAGGGATGTTGAAATTGCAACATTGTTCAAAGAATTATTTTTAAATAAATGAACAAACAGATTATGTCATTGAGCTCAGTGAAAATGTGTTTGTTTTTAGATTCAGCGTCCACATTCCAAAGACAATTCCTATGCTGATCACATTAATTAACGAATAAAAACAGCAGCTTCATTCACCCGGATAACATGCTGTCCACTCAAATACCATCAGTCCCATCTCTAGGTCTCAGATTGCTTCAAGGAAAGCCGGCACTTGGCTGTTACCATTCAGACATTAAATTCCAAACGTTAGAGTGCCTCTCCCCACGCTGTTCTATTGTAAACTGGGATGTAGCTGCCCTCTTTAACTGTGGACATTCAGTTTATGCGAGTAACGTAGGTTAGGGGTGACAATTTATTGCAAAATTGAACGAATAAAGTGTCAGGAAGTATTTAAACTCCCACAAAAATTGATTTCACACCTCAATCAAATGCGACTCCCTTACAATCTTTCTGTCTCTCCCTCTCTCTGTTTCTGTCTCTCTCTCTCTCTGTGTTTTGCTCTCTGGCTCTCCCTCTCTGTCACTGTATTTCTCTCGCTCTGTCCCTTTGTCTGTGTGTCTCTATCTCTCTGTGTCTTTTTCTCCTCTACTCACTCTATTATATCCCCACTCTCTCTTTCTGTGCCATTCTCTCTCTCTGTCTTTATGCCACTTTTCCCCTATCTCACTCTCTCTGTCTCTTTCTTTCTCTCTCTGTCTCTCTCCGTCTCACCCTTTCCTTCTCACTCGGTCTCACTCTCTGTCTGTTTCTCTTCCCGACTCTTCATCTCTCTCTATCAGAGAATCAGAGTGCAGAAGAGGCCCTTGGGCCCATCGGGTCTGCACCGACACATGAGGGACACCTGACCTACCTACCTAATCCCATTTACCAGCACTTACCCCATATCCTTGAATGTTATAACTTGCCAAGTGCTCATCCAGGTACATATTAAACGATGTGAAGCAACCCGCCTCCACCACTCTACCAGGCAGCGCATTCCAGACCACCACGACCCTCTGGGTAAAAAAGTTTTTCGTCACATCCCCCCTAAAACTCATACCCCTCACCTTGAACTAATGCTCCCTTGTGACAGACCCTTCAACTAAGTGAAACAACTGCTCCATATCCACCCTGTCCATGCCCCTCATAATCTTGTTCACCTCGATCAGGTCGCCCTCAATCTTCATTTGGAACAATGCAGCAAGCCAAGGACAGATTTGTAGGCAAGAGAGCAGCGTGGAGTATTAAAATGGCAAACGACAGGGAGGTCTGGGTCTTTCTTGCGGACAGACATTGTTCCAGTGAAGCCCAGTGCAAACTGGAGGAACAGCACCTCATCTTCCGACTAGGCACTTTACAGCCTTCCTGACTGAATATTGAATTCAACAACTTTATATCTTGAACTCCCTCCTTCATCCCTACCCCCTTTCCGTTTCTTCCCCCTCCCTTTTGTTTTTTCCAATAATTTATATAGATTTTTCTTTTCCCATCTATTTCCATTATTTCTAAATATATACCTATAATGCCCTGTCAGTCTTTCCACCCACCCCACTAGAGCTGTATCTTGAGTGTCCTGCCATCCAATCTTAATTAGCACATTCTCTTAGATAATATCACCACCTTTAACTCCTCTTTGTACCTTTGTCGGTGACATCTTTTTATTATCTGCTCCTATCGCTGCTTGCTTGTCGCTACAACCAGCACCCCCCACCCCTCACCGAACTTCTCTCCCCACCACTCCCCCCCACCTTAAACCAGCTTATAATTCACCACTCTCCCAATTTTACTCAGTTCTGTTGAAGGGTCATGAGGAGAAACGTCAACTCTTTTCTTCTCCACCGATGATGCCAGACCTGCTGAGCTTTTCCAGGTAATTCTGTTTTTGTTTTGGATTTCCAGCATCAGCAGTAGTTTTTTGTTTTTTATACAGCTTTATTATAATCAGTCTGGTAATCCTCACTGCATCGAGCTTTCATGCCTTCAGTGAAAAGAGTTTTCTGTTCTTTTGGGTTAACAGGTCTTCTAGACTCGTCCCGGCTGCGATCCACAGAAAGGAATCTGAAAAGGAACTCCACAGGCAGCTTTCAAAAAAATACATTGGTCAGCTTCATTTAAATATCGGTTTAGACGGACAAGATGGTGACAAGCAATCCATTGCTCACAGTGGAAGAGGAGTCTGCAGCAGCTCTGTTGTTTCAGTCTCGATAATGTGATACATGTTCTCCAGCTGCTCCAATTCCTGATGAAATTGAAGGTTAATATCCAATTACTGCATTGTTCTGGCCATGAATTGAAACCAATATTGGACTCAGCATTAGAGTACAATATGGGTTCATTTTTTAACATGACCTGACCATGATGGCCATTTATAAGTGACGAAATGTCGTCCTCTACTTGGGATAAAACAAGGGCTTGCTGGGAAATTGAACTTCATTTACCAAAAGCAGAGAAAGAAAGTGCCTTAAAAATTTCCATTTGAACGTCAAACTCATTCTTATGAAAATAAACAAAGTTGTATCATACGAAAATGAATTGATTTTTCGAATCTATATTCTTCCATTAGCATATAGCATATATCTACGATGATTTGTTTATCACTGCTGCATTATAACCTCTGTATACTACACACAGTGTGCCATTCCGACAGACATGAGGTAATGTCAAAAATATACATAATCCAATCTTCTGAACGTGTGGCCAAAAGTGTGATTTATTTTGGGGCGCTAGGAACAGCAGCATAACATGGTGGCAGCAGGTACTGCGGATAGAACTTAAACATTTGAAATGATGTAAATGCTGAACCATACTTTGAAAATATCCGTGAATTGAAGTCCAAAAATTCTCTGATCCGTTCAAAAACATGGTGGTCCCTGCATCATTTAAAGCAGAGATCCAACTTATGATCAATTGGGAGGCTGAAAATGCTGTGGGGGTGATCCAGGAGCTCAAGCATCAGGGAAAGTCAACATTCTGTAGTTGTCTGAAAAATACTAAAAACGAGAGGAGATCAGGTATCGCCTTGTCTTGATATGACGGTAAACATTTGGATCTTTTCAATGGATGGGAAATGAGTGAGGATGAAAGTGAAAACCGAGCAAAGTTTTTTTTCAGAAATTCAGCTGGAATTTACAGCTTTTATTAGAAAAGATCAGCTCACAATGTCGCAGGCTATTGAGGCACCCCTGTTCATGAAGCCAGAAAGAGCGAATTGAAGATGCTGTCAGCCTAAATGGCTAAACTTCAGTTAATACGAGGAAAATCGGGTGGATGCAGTGAATCAGTGACTAATGGGTGCACGTCAGGGAGAGAGAGATAGAAAGAAAAAAAATGAATGTGTGAGAGAGCAGATGTCCACATTTTTTCACCGACAAAAGGAAATGCAGCACATACATCTCAAAGAGCAAAGCTTGTAGAAAAAAACAATCACTGGCAAAAGATGCACAGGGTTAAGAAAGAAGAGGATCAACAAATTATCACAGGCAGAGGAACAGAGTGAATGAGAAGGAGAAGAAATCAAAGCGCCCATTACATAGTTAATGGTGACGAGATTGAGGATACATAAGAAATCGGAACTAGGAAGTTGTATGAAATGTGTAGACGTGACTTGTCCTACAGAAAAGTAACTTACACAAGTATTCAGATCTGGAAAAGTTTGGAAATGCGCTCACAAACATTAATCCAAATCTTAATGCCAGAGCAGAAACAAATCTTCAAACTAAAACCAGAAGACATTTTCTGAAATGTTGAAATGTATAGTTGACCCGAAGAAAGATGCATTGCAAGCCAGTAAACATATGCTGATGGTCGAGGGTGGAACTGATATTTGATAGCTGGGGACGAGCTAAGTCAAAAGGACCCAAAGGAAATGACGTTTGGTTTATTTTCTATGTCACTGAATGGTGCTGCTATCCTGGGGTTGAGCAGTGGTGAAAAGCTGCACCTGAACGTAGCAAACCAGGAGATGAATGAGGCGTCACTGAGGATTGAAAATAATACATTCGTTGAAAGCGTCCTTCAATCAGAAGAAAGAAAGATCTGGTCCAATTGCACCCTCAGTGTTTAGATAAGTTATGCGAATGTTTTGAATATTTGGATTATCACATGATGATTGATCCAGACAATATAATTGATTCATTCCGCATCTAAAGTACCAATAGATCTGAAAGGAAAGCTTGAAATTTAGCTCCAAGAGACAGAGAGAAGAAAATAATTACCCATGTCATGGAGCCTAGAGATTGGTAAATTCCAATGCCGTAACAGAGAAGGCAAATGGGCGACTAAGTATTTGTCTGAATCTCAAAGACCTAAATCAATCAATAAAGAGGACTCAGTATATTATTCCAACAGTGCAAGAGACCATGCCGGATCTGGCAGGGGCAAAAGCTTTCAGCAGCTCCTTACCAGATATGGCGACTGGAACGTGAAGCTTGATGATAAATCTTCAAACCTGACATCATTCAACACACCCCATGAGCGGTACAAATACCGCCATCTATCATTTTCCCTTAAATTGAGCTCTGGTGTGTTCCAGCAGAAATCAGATTTAAGCACGGGGTGCCACAGAGCAGTCAGCATAACTGATACCCAACTCTCTGTGTGAATCATTGAACATTTTTAGTACAGAAGTTGGCCATTCAGCACATCCAGCCAATGAAAGTACTCTGCAGGAGTAATCTCACTGGTCCAACTCGTCCACCCTTTCCCCAATACCCAGTAAATAGTTTCCCTTCAGAATCTCGTCCACTTTCCTCCCGGAAACCATGATTAACCTTTGCTACATCTCTTTCTCAAACAGAACATTCGAGACCCCATCTTCTCACTGTGTTAAAGGGATTTTCCTCATGTCACATTTGCTTCTTTTGCCAAGCAAATAAGCGCAATGTCATGTGATTCTCGGACCTTCGGCCAACGTAAAGAATAATTATCTACTCTTTCTTGATCGATCATGATTCTGAACACATCTACATAATATTGCAAGCTTCTCTTCTCCAAGCAAAACCCAAGCTTCTCCAATCTATCCACAAAATTAAGGAATCTCATCATTGAATCTATTCTCGTGAAAACATTTCCCCTACCTTTAGCCTCTTTAATTAAAGCGGGTAGTAATTCCACTGCAGGTAATTCAGAGATGCCGAACCCAGGGATGATGGCGTTGTCTCATATGGAAATTTTCAACGAATGAGCTGGTACCTGTTGGAGTTCAGAGTCGCCTTGTAACAGTTAAGATTCCGAGAGACATTGAACGAGTGGCTACCGAGAGGGTGTTTCCCTTTGTGCCGGAATCCAGAACTAGTGGAACAATTTAAGAATTTGAGTCAACCATCTAAAACGCGGATGAGGAGAAATTCCTTGTCTCAGAGACTCGTTACTTCCCTCCACCAGTGAGCAGTGGAAGCCGGGTCATTGAATATAGTCAAAGCTAAGTTCGGCAGAGCTTTCATCGACAAGGGAGCAGAGGGCAATGGGGAGATGGACAGAGAAGTCCAGTAAAGGGTTGGAGTTAATTTCACAACCTGATCAGCGATGATCTTCTAAATAGCAGGGTAGTTTCTAGGGCCCTAGTATCTTTGACCTATCCCTGTTTCTAATGTTCTTAACCCCTTTTGCAATCTCAAATCTTTCAACAGAAAATGATTTGAACTATCTCAACCAACAATTGATGTGATCAGGCCGGATATAACGTGGGGAATGGAGAGTAAAATTGCTGTGCAGAGTGAATAGTTCTTTTTCATGGTGAATTTAGAATTTGAATATCATATTTGAAGATATTCTCAGTGCCTCTGGAAACTGAACTGGGCTCTGGAAAGAGAGGCTGTGCTTGCTGCCATATCACCTCCCATCCTCCGCTTGGGGCCGCTCTAACATTCGCCTGGCCGTACTGTGTCTCCCTGGTCCTCCCAGTGTTCACACTTTCTTACCCCCTGTACCCACTGCTGCTCTTTGTAGAAATCCGGCCGCAGGTCCGCAGGCAACATCTCCTGGCGTCAGTGTTTAATTGTAGTCATTTATTTTAATTTGACAAAGAGAAAGGGAAAAGTTTCGCTTCGGAATGGAGAACGAGCTGGAGCTCTGACCCGTCGAGGTGGTAAATAGTAATAACAATAATGAAATGATAAATGAAAAGCAGCCGCCTGCTCAGCGGGCAATAGTGCTGCGCGTGTGCGGTCTGTTCACTCTCCCAGAGTGCAGTGTATCTGATAGAGGGCCTTCCCATCCGCGGGGGATTGTGGGAACTTGGCAAGCCATTGCTCCAACAATGATCAGGGCATATATTTATCCTGAAGGCGAGTAATGAATTAAGTAATTGGGACAATGTGGAGTCCATTCTGTCTTTGGAGCCCGTCCGTCATCCAATAAGAACATGGTTGAATTTTCACCTTAAAACTCTCTCCCTCACACATAAACACACACACAAACAGGCTCAGCCCCACACACTCGCGGTATTAAAATACACAAAACACTCACACAAACAAAATGTACCCACAGAAAACACACATACTCACGCACACATTCACACACATAAACACACACAGGGTGAGATTGTGCAAGTGTGTATTTCGTGTTTGATGGTGCGGTGCAAATGGATTAGTATGTGTCTGAGAACATGTGAGTGTGTGCTTGGCAGAAAGCATTGGAGGGAGAGGATTGAGGCAGTGTGTGTGAGGGAGAGCGTGTGAGTCAGTGTGGCTATGATTTTTTGTATTTGTGATTCAGGACCTCTGTGTGTGTGTGTGTGTGTGTGTGTGTGTGTGTGTGTGTGTGTGTGTGTGTGCGTGCGCTTGTGGGTGTATGAGTGTGTTGATGGTGCGTGTGGAAGATTGTCTCATTGTGAGATTGCGAAAGTGAATTTGTAATAGTGTGAGAGAGTGTGTGACTGTCTGAGTTTATGTCTGCGTGTTCGTCTTCAGGGTGTGTGACATTCAGAGTGGTTGAGAAATGTCTGAATGTGAGTGGGGGTGAGAGTGTTATAGCGGGGGAGTGTGTTTGAATGTGTGTTTGGGTTTGCCTGTTGATGTACATGAGAGCTTCTCTGTGAGAGTTTGTGAGTTAGTGTGATATGCGATTGTGTATACGTGTGAGTGCTGAGAGCATTTTGTGAGAGTCTGTGAGTAAGTAGGTGATTCTGTGTGTGTGTTTCTGAGAGATAGAGGGTGAGTGTGTCAATATGTGTGAGATATTGACTGTATGATATTGTGATCGCCTGACAGAATCTCTGTGTGTGTGCATGTTGGTCTTTGTCTGCATGCACATGAATCTGAGTCTGCGTGAGTGAAAGTGGGTGCGTGTGAGGGAGACAGAGAAGGTGTGGAATTGTGACAGTGTGATATTGAACGAGTATTCGATTGTGGGAGGGTCTGTGAGAGAGGGAGTGAGTGTGTGATTGAGATAATGTGTGAGTGCTTGTCTGAATGGGTGTGAGGGAGTGAATTAATTTTTGTGTCTGTGAGAGAAAGAATGTGCTTTACAGAGAGTGTGTGAGTGTCTGTCTGGGTGCGTGTGTGTGTGTGAAAGAGAGTGATACAGAGAGAGAGAGAGCAATATGTGCAGCTTGAGATTGAGTGAGCATGTTAACCCGTGAAAATGTGTGAATGAGAATGTGCATGTGAGTGTGATTGTGTGTGGGTAAAAATGAGTGTAATTCAGTATCTGATTGTGTTTGTGTATGTTTGTGTGAGAGAGAGAATGAGTGACATTTTGACAGTTTAAGATTGAGTGAATTTGGGATTTGAGTGCGTGAGTGACAATATGTCAATTAGTGGATGCCTGTGATTGAGACTGTATGCTGGCGAGATAGTGCATGTGTTTGAGAAAGTGTCTATGACACTTTAATAGTGTGAGATGGAGTGAATGTGTATGGCTGCATGTTATTGTGTATGTGGCTCTGTGTGTCATTGTTTGAGCTTGTGTACCTGTGTGTGTGTGTGGGTTTAAGAGACACCAGGATTTTCCACGCCAGGCTTGTGTATTATAATTGTTTTTCTTATTCTTTAATAATGACCACAATCCCTAAATTCAGGGGGTCAGCCCAGATTGGGCCTATGCCCCCCAGAAGCTTGTGCACAAAGGGAGGCATTGATCTTTGCCAGATCGCTTGTGAGCCTTGTGTGAGAAGCATTCTCTGGGTGCTTGTCGTTTGCTCTTCACACACGCCTCGATTGCTAAGCTTTGCTTTAGCATAACGACATGCTGGGGGTACCCTACAGCTGAGTATCGCTGGAGACTTCACCTCAGCGATGTGACGACTGCTGGAGAGACTACCCAAGCGTTGTGACTGCTGCTGGACAGTCCACCTCAATGATGTGAATAATGCTGGCGAGACCGCTCGAGCGAGGTGGATGATGCTGGAGAGCCCACACGTGTGATGTGACTACTGCTGGAGAGTCCACCAGGGTGATGTAACTATTGCTGGAGTGACCATCCGCGTGATTTAACTGCTGCTGGAGCGACCACCTAAGTGATGTAACTACTGCGGGAGTGACAACATGAGCTATGCAACAACTGCTGGAGAGTCCATTGCAGCGATGGTTGAGATAATCGATACCACGTGCCGAGGATGTCACCATACGCAAAGTTCTCAATCGTTCCCAGTGCCCATGATGTGTTCCAGGGTTCCATCCTGTCAAGACCATAAAAGTTGCTGTGTGCATGTTCCGGTCCAGCGCGATTTCATGATTTCAAGTGCATGGGGCCGGCTGTCGGGGGCTGGGAGGGCGATAATTGAACATAATCATTTGAAACTTGCAGGTTACACTACAGTTATGGATTTTAAATTCTAATATGCAAAGTACATTCATATCTATAGCGTTACAAAGTTACTAATCATAATAAGTTCGTGTATTTGTGCAGGTGTAACAGTGATTAATTTTGAAATACTGTAAATAACCATTGATAAATATTGAATTCCGACAAAGTGAAGAATTCCATTCAGTTGAACTTGCTGCTATTAACATATTTATTCCCAGTTGCTTAAATATGTCCCAAGTTGAATGTTTAACTGGCGAACTACGTGTATAAGAACGAGCAGCCTGCTGGTCCCAGCTGGACGGCAGCAACAGTTGTGCCTCTGATCGAGTCGCACACGGATTCCTTCTCTCTTTTGCACCAGATCAATATCTACATTTTTGGATACTTATTTTTGGGAATTCAAGAGTTCAATATGTTTAGAAGCTTCGAACAGAATATACCTTTGTAAGAGTGGCACACATTCACAATCACATACTTGAGAAATTCTGCTCAGTTCCACGGGACTGTCTTCCATGAATTTGACTAAAGATTGCTACAAGAATAGCAATCTGCCCTAAGCATTATGTACATCCAAAATGATCCATTTTATAGCTTATTATTTGTGGATATCTTCGATGAATTTGCTTTCAAAACATCACAAAAGAAAATATTTTAACGTTTTCACTTCATATGATGTTCAAACAGATTTGCTGCAGTTTGTATTACTGCTTCTTCTTAATGAACTGCTGATTTGCCTCACAGATTTTCTGTTTGTTTTGTCAAAATTTTTCATTTTTACCAATTAAGAAATCGTGAACGTATATTAATTTGAAATTAGCTAATGCAAACAGATATTTTGTGAGACCTATTTTAGTTCAATTCAAATGTGTTATTTGTGCCCTTACCGTTGCATATTTGCGAAGATACAATTTGCAGTACACTTACTGTGAGAATTATAAGGGAAACCATTTATAGAATGGGCCGTTTTAAGCTTGACATACTTCAGGGTCTCGGCAAGTCTTAATTCAGTCCTGTGACTGGCATTTATAAGACACCTCTTTGTCTACTGAAGACCTGAATATTTCCTTGTATTTCCATTCAAAACTCACTGACTTTAATTTTAAGGCAATTGAGCTTAGATCAGAGCTGGGAAAGTTTAGGCACTTAAGAGGTTTAAGACACGGTGAAGGCGGGGGGAGGGGGGGTGGGGGGGAGGTGGTGGTGGGGGATATGGACACAATAATTGTCTGTGATAAATTGGAAAAAAGAGGAGACTGTTTAAAACTCCATATTTCCAAAAAGAATAAATACTTTATTCATCAAACATGTTAAGGTGCAGTACATGAATGTTCCATGAAGGCAAACTAATGCGTTGTTGGAATTCTGAAACAAAATAAATACACGCTTGTAATAATCTGCATGCCTGACAGCATCTGTGGAGAGAAAGACAGAGTTAGCGTATCAACTACATATTACTCTTCTTCAGGACCCGATACGTTAACCCTGTATTACTCTCCACAGATGCTGTCAGAACTGTTGAATTTTTGCAGCATTGCATTTTTTGTTTTTCGTACATGACTGTTCCACTTTGACATTAAGTCTATTAATTTTACTGCATGCCTTACTCAGAATTGTTTAAACACCATTACAGTCTGGTTAACTATATATTTCTCATTTAGAATCAAGCACTGCCTTTTACTTTTTAGCACAGAGATCAGATTGACGGCAGTGCAAAACAATAACAAGGAATTTCCTAAATAAAGCAGATAGTGTGCACTGGAAGAACAATCTCTCCCTCTCTCTCTTTCTCACACACAGACACACACACACACACACACACACACACATGCGCACACTCACCAACACTTGCAAGTGCTCTCTCTCTCTCTCTCTCTCCCCCAATCTGTCTCTCACACACATGCACATACAAACATATGTGCACACACAAATACACACAGGTTGACGAAGATACTGACAGGCACATACACAGAAACAGACTCACATTCACAAATCTCCTTCTGTAGGACGGTGTCGTGTTCACCTGCTACTGAAATATACAGTATACACGTACACAAACACACACACACGGACACACAAACATACACACATACATACACACACACACACACACACACACACGGACACACACATACATACACACACAGAGATAGATAGTCAGACACGTACACACTCTCTCTCACAAACAGGAATGCAAATGAACGTACACAAAATTAGAGATGGACAGAAAGATAAATATATGCGTGCACTCCCATAGGCACGCACACACATGCACACACACATACACAATGAAACACACATGCAGAGGGACACACACACAGGCGGACAGACACTCAAATACGCAACACGTTAACAAAGATACCCACGCACGTACAAACACCTCGACGGACAGACACTCAGACATACTCCCATAGCCACAGACATACCCACATACACGCACACAAGTACACACACATACACATTCTGACACATTCTTCCGCACACAGACGGACAGAAGGATAAATAGACACATTTACTCACATGGTCAAATACACTCACACACACGGACTTACCTTCAGCAAACTCCCTCGGCTTGGGTCTGTCATGACCCCGCTCTCACACATATGCTCACACTCACAAACAGATATACACTAAATAATTACGCTAAATTATACACTACTGTATAAATTGACATTTAGTTGCTAATTTGGTCTTGATACCCAATGCAGTGGAAACAAATTGTATGTTTTATTGGACATACAACTGATCGACAGGGTGTAACGTTCGATCTGACTTGTGAACATTAAATCGATAGCCAACACATGGACGGGTAAATTTACAATAAATCGTGGATTTTTCATGATATCTAATATACGGGATATAAAGTTAAAGCTATTGTTGTATTGGTCTTGAAAACATTACATGAGGAGAAAATAAAGACATTTCGGCATTGGACCTGATAAGCAACGAAATCAGAAGATTTCTGAACTCTGAAGAGGATAGTATAGTATTTAAAAAGGGTATGGACGAGTTATTGGAATTGATAGGCAGGGGATCGATGAAATTCAAAGCTGAGAGAAGAGAAATTATTCATTTTGGGAGCAAGAACATTAGTAGAAGCAGCACAAAATAAAGGATACATCCCTGAAGAGGGTATGAGCAGAGGGACATGTCATTGAAGGTGGCAGGGTAGTTTGAGAAATCAGAAACTAAAGCAAGGCTGCCTTTATCGGAAAATACAGTACAGGTGCAAGGAGGTTACGTTCCACTTCAATAAATCACTAGTTCGTGCTCCAGTTGAAATATTAACTCTAGTTCTGGGCAAGGAATTGGAAGCTACTGTATAGATTAAAGATATGATTCATGAGAATGCTTCCCAGGCTGAGTTTGGATAAATTGTAGGGATTGGAGCTTGGTTCCTTGCTGTTTTTGATATATATAAACGATATGGAATTGAATGTGAGAGGGATGATCAGTAAGTTCACGGATGCCCGATAAAGTAGTGAGGTGGTAAAGATTGTGGAGGAGAGCCTTAGATTAAACGAGGATATAGATGTGCTGGTCAGATTGGCTGATCAGTGGCAAATGGGACTATAACCTCACATGTGTGAGGTGATGCACTTGGGAAGGACGAACAAGGCACGGGGATACACGCTGAAATGTAGAACCCTGGGAAGTACCGAGGATCGGGGTTGGTGTGCATGTCTTTTGGTCTGTTAAGGTAGCGCGTCAGGTAGATAATGTGCTTAAGAAGCCATATGGGATAATTGCATTTATTAGTCGAGGCATAGAATATAAGAGCAGGGAGGTAATGCTGAAACTGTATGTAACGGTGGTTGGGCCACAGCTTGAGTATTAGGTGCAGTTCTGGAATCCGCAATGTAGGAAGGATCTCATTCCACTTGAGAGAGTGCAGGTTGTTGCCTGGGTTGGAGAGTCCCAGTTCTGAGGAGGGATAGGATAGACTGTGGTTATTTTGAGTGGAGCAGCGGAGGTTTAGGAGGGACATGATTGTGGTGCATGAAATTACGATAGGAATAGACAGGGAAGACAGAAAGGCACTTATTCCCCTTGGTGGAGGGAACAACTAACAGGCGGCATAGATTTAAGGCAAGGGGCAGGAGAGTTAGTGGGGATGTGAGGAGCAATGTTTTTTACCCAGAGGTTGATGGGTATCTGGAACTCACTGCCTGAAAGTGTGGTAGAGGCATAAACCTTCTTCACATTTAAAAAGTGTTTGGATGTGCACTTGCGACACCGTGGCATACAAGGCTATGGCCAAGGGATGGGAAAAAGGGGTTAAAGTAGTTAGGCGCTTCTTTGAACATCGCAGACTCGATTAGCTGAAGGGTCTTTTTCTGTTCTGTAGACATCTAAGGCTCAAAGTTAAGATCGTTTTCCTTGCAGAAGAGACGGTTGAGAGGAGATTTGATAGTGGTATTTTGAATCATGAGTGAACTAGATTAAATAAGGGGAAACGGTTCCTTTTCGTGAAAGGGCTCAGGGTGACGGTGCTCAGTATTAAAGTACTTAGGGAAAGAAGCAATGATGACATTAACTATACTGTTTTCACACGGCGAGTTTTTCGGATCTGTAACATTGTGATTGAGAGTGTGGTGGAGGCAGGTTTAAATGAAGCATTCATTACGGAATTAGACTGTTATCTGAAAATCAAGAAAGTGCAGGTTTATTGGGAGAAGTCGGGAGAATAGATATAGCTGAATAGCTCATTCAGAGAGTCGGTGCAGAAACGATGGGCCAAATGGCCACCTTCTGCTTGGTAATAGTTCCGTGATTGTGTGATTACATTTCCTCCTTCCTCCTCCCTGCTTCCCTCCTATTTCACTCTCTGAATTTCTGTCGTTCGGTTCCAGCTTTATTAACAATCAGGGAAATGTAGTTGCACTGCAGTAATTTTCAGCGCCTCCGCGCTTTCAGGATCGTTGTCCAACCTCCCGCCAGGATCGATCGTCATGACGTCATGACGGTGGGTAGGTGGTGACGCTGCGTAAATCGAAGAATAGGGACGGATTTCTATTCGTCAATGGTTTGCAAGCAACTCAGCCATTGTCTTACGCTGCTGTCAATCACAACGTGGGCATGGATAGGCTTTGCTACACTGAGCAAGGCGCTCGGCTATTGGTTGTGTTACTCCAGGAAATTCGAGGGTTTTTGGATTTCTCCGATTGGATAGTTTAGCTGTCACTCTGACACTGAAATGCTCCAATCGGGCACGGACCTTTCCGTTACACTTTCGGGACTCTCCATTTGTTTTTGGACCTGTCAGTCAAATATTGAACGCTATGATTGGGCCAAACTCCATGCTAGCTGGCTTGAGATGTCTGATTGTTTGACGTACGGTCATTCAGCGTCTGGAGCTCACTGATTGGCTGTTGCGCCTGTCTGTGATCGCGTTCAGATTCCTGATGAACCTCAATGATTGGCTGAGTTATCTGTGAACCACTGATTGCACAAATGTGATTGCATGGAGCTGTTGCCAGGCAACGGGTTGAATGAACTGGTTGGCTGAACTTTCTGTCCGTCAGTAGTTAACGCTCCATGATTGGTTGAGGCGACTGTCGGCACACAGGAAGATTAACACGTCTGGCACATGTGACAGTGGGCCAAAAGTATGCAGCTCCCGATTGGTCGAAGCGACTGTCAGTCAGCCGGCAGGTAACCTTGATTGGCTCAGGCAGGTGTCAGTCAGCGAACTGTGCTCCCTGAATGACTGAGGCGGCTGTGGTTGAAAACATGAAGTTGGCCCATTGGCAGTTGTGGAGCCGATTGTCCGATTGCTGGAGGAAGCTGTCGTGTAGCGTCGGAGCCCCTGATTGTCTGAGACTACTGTTAGTCAGCATGCAGAGCTCTCTCATTGGTCGAAGCTTCTGCCCGTCAGCGGGCGGAGGTCTCTGGTTAGCTGATTGCCTGACAGTCTGGGTTTATTTTTCATAATTGAATAATTGATGTAACCGGATATTTCACTGCGTTCTTGATCTGCTCTCTGAACTTGGACTGAGTCACGCCAGAAATAAATGTGTTTGTGCAGCAATTTAAACTCCGCAGAATAAACCCGACTTCTTGTAATATATAGTCAGGGTTGCTGAGGTAAATTGTATATTTCAACTCATTATGGAAGAAATGTATAACAGACACCGACCACAGGAGGAAGAAGGTTCCGGATATGGTGAAGAGTAAAATCATAGACTTCCTCCTGCTCTCCATCTCTGGGTCACTGCGATTCTCTCCCTTACTCTGAGCCCTCAGTCCCTTCCGGACTCGACTGGTCACTAAAATGTGTCTGACTGTCAGAGCGTTGATCAGGAGAATTAAACGGAATGGGAGCAATGGGATTAAAACGTTATCAAACCAGGAATATCCAACCCATCCGGGTTCATAAAAAAAGCTTGGCTTTGTATCACAGTACCACGGCACATTGTCGACTATCTTGAGAATTCCATATGTGAAGTACCAGGGGATGTTTTTTTAAACCGAGCAGGTGCCGGATGTCGCTAGAACCACAGCCACAGTTTTCCCGGTGCAATATTTTGTTTTCAGCTTCCGGCAACGAATGGCCACAAATCGATCAAAGGAGAAAGTGACGGTGAACCAGACATAACATTCCGTGGCTGCAGTGAGCAGGGAAAGTCGAACACGACACACTGAGGTGAGGTCCAGGAAACAGATTGGGAAATAATAATAGTTGATCTCGCTCAGTATGGGGTCGGTGATAATGACCAGTATATCAGCCGTTGCCATGGTCACCAGGTAGCCAATGATGCAGGTGGAGAGGCCACACTTTCCCCGGCACAGGATCACAATTCCCAGTAAATTAACTGTCACAGAGAGAATGGAGAATAGCTGGACATTAATGATTAAACCTTTTCCGTGCCTGATCCACGCAGTAAGGACACGGTTTCAGGGTGAATAGAACGATGTAAGGAGAGATGGGGGAAGGTAGTGGTGTTCGTGATTAAAATTGCTGACTGGGATGCAGCAAATGTAACTGCAACATTTAATAAGGGAGCGATAGAGAAACTGAGGGCTAAAGAAGAGTTGGTTTATCCTCAGTGGCATGAAAATGATGATTTAAATATTATCTGTGATCGTGGATGTGTCAGACTTAATCTGTTTTACAGGATTAATTCTGACCAGCCTCGCAAAACGCACGACCAAAGCAGCTGTCAATAGGGGTCAGGGGGAAAACTTCCCGCTTGTTGAACTCATACCGAGCACAAAGGAAGTAGGTTCTGGCAGTGGGAGGCCAGTCACCTCAGCTCCAGGGCATCTCTGCAGGTGTAACTAAGGATAGTGTGCTCGACCCAACCATTGTTAGCTGCTTCATCAATGAACTTCCTACCGCCATAAGTTCAGAAGTGGGGATGTTCACATGCACAATGTTCAGCACCATTCGCAACTCCTCAGGTACTGAAGCAGCCCATGTCCAAATGCAGCAAGAATTGGACAATACACAGGCTCTAATTGACAAGTTGCAAGTAACATTCGCACGACACAACAGTTGTAATGATTATTTCCACCAAGAAAGTATCTTACCATTGCGCCTGGAAGTTCAATGGCATTCGATTCTTGGAAAACGCCACTATCAACATCCTGGGGGTTACTTTTGATGAGAAAAAGTACTGGACCAGCCATATAAACAGTGTGGCTACAAGTGCAGGTCAGAGGCGAGGAATCTTGAGGTGAATAACTCACCTCCTTACCCCCCAGATCTCCCCAGTAACTACAAGACGCATGTCAGGAGTGTGATGGAATACTCTGCCCTGGCCTGGATGACTGCAGCTCCCACAAAACTGAAGAAGCTTGACACTGCTCGGTAAAAATCCTTGAACTCCCTCCCTAACAGCACCGTGAGTGTACCTGCGATGCATGGTCTGCAGCTGTTCATAAAGGCAGCTCACGACCACGTTCTCAAGGGCAACAAGCGCTGGGCAATAAATGCCGGCCCAGTAAGCGAAGGTCACAGCCGCTAAATGAATTAAAATATATCCCCTGGAATCAAGCATCTCCAGTACTGTACACACCCAAGTTACACTGTTCCCAGAAAGAGAGCCTCTCCTGTTTTGGAAAGCCTCCATCGCAAGCTCTCCTCTGTAATAGATCCCCTCCAGGTTTGGAACCTTGGCAACGAAACCTCCCCAGGAATATTTCCTCTTCAATTCTGGTCCATCCACAGGCCTCATTCTTCCCAGGAATAGACCCTCTTCAGGATCAGACGCTGTCCAGGAAACATTCAATTCAGTAATCGACCCTGTTCAGGATCGTATACTCCCCAGGCCACACTCTTCTAAGGAATAGATCCTCACCATGTTTGGACACTCCTTTGGACAGACCCATCCCTGGAATAGAAATGCTCCAACTGTCACAGAGCAACTCTTCCCACGATTTAAGCTATCGGTTCACATCTAATACGGCACACTTTTTCCCAGTAATAGACTCTCTATCTAGGTTTGTCACTCCTTATGAAACTATCTTCCCAGGAATGGACCCTCTCCTATTTTGGACCCAATCCAAGACATAAACGTTACCAGGAATAGACCCTGTCCAGATTAGGGCCATCTCCAGAGCACACTCTTCCCAGGAATAGACCCTCTTCAGATTCAAACCATCCCAAAGCACAAAACCCCCTGCTTTAAACGCTCTCCAGGTTCAGAAGCTCCCCCGGCCTAATTCTTGACTGCAATTTACCATCTCTAGATTCAGAGATCCCTTAGTGCAGACTCTTCACAAGGAATAGTCCCTCTGCAATCTCGGCCAAGCCCCAGGGCTCATCCATTCCGGGCACTGAGCATGTTTACATTCGATCGCTCATGAGGACAAATACTTCTCAGGAATAGAAACTCTCCCGTTTCAAATGTCTCCTGGTCACAATCTGTTCAGTAATAGTCCTCCTCGAGTTTCGAACCCACCCCTGGCCACACACTTGCCAGGAATAAACCCTCTCAGGCTTTACACTCTCCGCAGGGAACGCTTTTCCCAGGAATAAACCCTCTCCAAATTCAGACACCCCCATATCACACCATTCCAAACATATGAGCCTTTATAGTTTCAGAACCTTCCCAGGTCAAAAACATGCCAGGAATAGAGCCCTCCAGGTTCGGCTACATCCCAGAACACACCATTGTCAGGAATGGCCCATCTCCTAGTAAGACTCTACCAGGGCATGCATTACTCAGGAATAGTCCCTCCCCACAATCGAAAGTTCCTGGAGGCTCCCTTTAGCTACAAATCGACAACTCTTCATTTTCTAACCATCCCCGGGGCAATCTTTCCCAGCAACAGTCCCTCTCCAGCTTTAGAACCCCCCCAAGCCTCACTCATCCAATGGGAAGACCCTAACCATCTGCATATCTTCACCAGGGGAATGACCCTTATGGCATCACACCAAGGCAAGCTTTGAAAGCCCCATGACAACTTTTCCAGCAATGCTCTTCGAATGGCTTACTCCTGCTCCTATATTCCTGTCTTCCCAGGAATATACCCTGTCCAGATCTGGACAGTCCCCAGGTCACACACTTTCCAGTAATATACACTCTCCATATTCAGAAGATCTCCAGGTCACATTCGTCAGGAGAATAAACCCTCCCGCGTTGGATCGCTCCCGATGTCACTCACTTCCATTATGTTGATACTATTCCAGTTACTAAACTCACACAGAAACACTCTTTCCTGGAATTAATCCACAGGTTTTGAAAGTCTGCAGAAGACTCTCTTCTCAGTAATAAACATTGCCCAATTTCACTGCCTATCCAGGCAAACTATTTCCTGGACTGACCCATTCCAGGTTCAAGCACTCACCATCTCACAATCCTCCCAGGAATAGACCTGCTCTAGCTTTGGAACATCTCCAGTGTTCACGTCCCTGGAGTGGAACCTGCATAGTAACGGAGACTAACCTGGTCACAATCTTCCAAGGAATGGGCTGTTCTCGTTTTGGTCACCCCCGAGGGCACGCACCTCTCATGAGCAATTCAACTCCAGGATTGGATCCTCCCCATGAAACGCTCTTCGCGGAATAGAACCACACCAGATCTGAAGGTACCCGGGGTACACTTCGCAGCAACCATTTTCTCTCAGTTTTGGACTGTATACAGGAACATTCCTCCCAGGAATATGCCCTTTACATGCTTAGACACAGTTAACCCACATTCTCCCCAGCAATTAGCAATTTCCATTTTCAAACCGTTACATTGCACCCTTCCCAGTCCCGGGCACTCCCTAGGCTACAATTGTCCAAGGAATAGTCCCTCTCCAGGTTTATACATTCACCAGGGCAGAACTGACTGTGTCAATCCATCTCGAAGTACACACCAATTCCATGGCACACTCATAACAGGAAAAGACAGTCTCCAGGTTTGGAAGCTACCCAAGGGCACATTCTGCCCAGAGGCAGACACCATATTCGGATTGCTACAGGCCGCCCATCATCCACCAACACCTGCAAGGTCAAACTCTTCAAAGGAATACAACCGCTCTATGTCCAGACTCTCCCCAGGGTGACTTTACTTCCAGTCAGTTAGCCCTTCCAGGTTCGGATATTTCACAGGTATGGATTAACGGTCCACTCCACCCAACAACCTCCAGCACCACGATTACATCTTTAGACATTCCGGAGGATTGATTCCCATTCAGCACGAGACGTTTTTTTTTTCACTTTGAGGGCTGTTCATCTTTGTAATCGTCTGTTACAGAGGATTATAGGTGCACAGTCGTTGAGTATATTGAAGGCTGAGAAAGACAGATTTTTTATTGTTGGGGAAATTTAGAGATGTAAGGAGCGAGCAGGAAAATCGTGTTAAGGCAGAAACGCAGTTGTGATCTTATTGAATGGTGAAGCAGGCTCATTGTGCCGTATATACTCTTGCTCCTATCTCTTATGTATGTTGTGATCACTCCAGGATTCCAAGTTGATTTGGCGTCTTGCACTTTAACTTGCATGTAATTTTCTGGAGCTGTGGATAGTGATGGTACAGTCTCCAAATTTCTTTTAATTACATGCCTGACCAAGAATCGCTAACGCTCTTACCGCCTGTCATTGGAATTTGTTGGAATGATTTGCAGGTTGATACTCAATCTGCTTGGGCATGTTATGAACAAGCCTACTTTGGCAGGCAGGTCCTGGGTTCGGACTTAACCCCAGAATTTCAGTTGTGGAGGAAGGGAGTCATTACACTTTACTTGAATCAGATGCCCTCAGGGTCATGCACCCCTCATCATCAGACGCCCTGTCAGGATCAGATCCCTCAGGATTTAACTCCCGCACCATCACAGCCCCATCACGATCAGAGCCCTTCATGTTCAGACTTCCCCCTGCCCAGGATAACACCAGCCTAAGGAATAAAAACCACTCCCCATGATCACAATTACTCAGTACCAGTTCCCATCAGAATGAGCTGATGCTCTGGATCGACCACCCACATCGCCTGAAGCAGTCCCGTCTGCGTCAATCTGCTACCTGGACCAGACCCCTTTTGTGGTCAGACTCCCCCTCAGGATCTGAACACCTTCCCATCCTGATGCTTAGATCCTCCTCAGCATCAGATAACCTTTTTGAATTGGCCGCCCTTGTGGTTACGACACACTCAGTTCAACCTTAGTTCAAACTTGGAAAAAAACGCTGAACTCCAGAGGTGAGATGAGACTGACTGCCATTGACATCAAGGCAACATTTGACTGTGTGTGGCATCAAGGAGCTGAAGTGAAACTGGAATCAAAGTGAATAGGGGGTGTAGGAAATCTCCGCTAGCTAGATTCAGACCTCGAACAAAGGAAAATGATTGTGGTCATTGGAGGTCAATCATCTCAGTTCCTGGCCATCAGTGCCAGAGTTACTCAGGATTATGTCATCGGCCCGAACAGCTTCAGCTGCATGAACGGCGCGCATCCGTCCTTCATAAGCTCAGCAGTTGTGATGTGCGCTAATGATTGCACAATGTCCAACACCAGTAGCGGTTTCTCTAAGATACTCAGACAGTCGGTGTCCAAATGCTACTTTTGGACAATATCCAGGCTTCGACTAACAAGTGGCATTTAACATTCAAGCCACACAATTGCCAGGCAATAACCATTTGAAACAAGTGAGAATCTCAACACCGCCCCTTGTGCTTCAATGGCATCACGATCGCTGAATTCCCCAGTGTCTACATTCTGGGGCTTAACATTCACCAAATGCTGATCTGGCCTAGCCATGAAAGTGCAGGTCAGGGCCTGCGAATCCTGCAGTGAGTAACGCATCTCCTGCATTCTCATAGCCTGTCCACCATCTACAACACACAAGACAGGAGTGTGATGAAGGACTCCCCAATTCCCTTGATGAATTTCGTTCCAACAGAACTCAAGAAGTTCGACATCATTCATGATAAAGCAACGCCGCATCATTGGCACGACTTCCTTAAAGGTTCACTCCCTGCACCACTGACAAACAGTGACAAGTGCGGGTACCATCTACAACATGCACCACAGAAACTCACCAAGTCTCTTTCGGCTGCACCTTTCAAGACCCACGAACACTTCCTTCTAGAGGGACAAGGGCAGCAGACACGTGGGACCACCACAACCTGGAAGTTCCCCTTCACACCACGCAACATCGTGTCTTGTAAATATATCAGACGTTCCTTCATTGACCTTGGGTCAAAATCATACAATTTGCTCCCTAACAGCACTGTGGTTGTACCTACACTACATGGGCTGCAGAGCTTCAAGAAGGCACTTCCCAGCACCTTCTCAAGGGATAATTAATGGTGGGCAATAAACACTGGCCTAGCCAGCGACGTCTATACAGCATAAAGGGGAAAAACAAAAGCTTCCCAAGTTCACAACCCCTCAGAATCGTATCCCTCAGGGTCAAAGACGCTGTATAACCATCAGGATCAGACAGCCTCAGGATCAGTCGCTCTGTCTGGGATCAGTGTCAGAAACACTCCATGGAGGAAAATCCCCAAAGGATCAGGCACCTGTCAGGACCAAAACACCTCAGCACACAATATCAGGTCACCCTCAGGTTCTGACCACGTTCAGTATCAGGCCCCCTCAAGATCAAACTAGTCCCGTAAAGATCAGAACTCCATCCCAAATCCTTCCCTCTACCACACCGAATTACTTCCGCAGGGCCTGTCTCCATGCACCCCGGATCCGAATCCCCTTCTGGGAATGAGACACTGCTCAGTTACAAATTAATTCCCTGGGATCGGATCACCTCTTTCTCTTCCACAATCAGTTGTGAGGACTGGGTACAGTGACTGAATTGTAAGAAAATTAAGCAAATCAATATTTCACCAGCAAAATGTCTTTGTGAAATGGAAAGTGGAACTGATGCGGCCAAGGGACTCGGGCTCCATCTCCTCTACTTACACAGGAAGCTGATGAGGCTCAGTTTCGGTGTTTGATTGAAGAGCATAAACTGGTTGGGGTAGCAAATATTCATGCAGCAGCATTTAATAGAGTGCACTTTAGCATTCACTAGGACATTATTTGCGAATTTTTACATTGTATTCAGTGTAGCTACCTGAGAATGTAAATATGCCATTTTTGCAAAACACTAAATTAAGAAGAATGTTTGCTTCCACTTGTGCAGTACACCACCTCCTTAAGCACAATAGCACTTATATTTTTAAACAAATGGCAATCGATAACTGAATTAATTAAGTTGAAAGTCAACTATGTAATGATTGGAATAAGCACAATTAATCAACTGCTGAAATGCCTGAAGATCCTTCACCATTCTTCAGTTTGGAGAATTTGCTAAGAGGTGACACTTTGAAATATGTTGCCAAGTCAATTAATTGGACTTTAAATGTAACTTAACCCCCACAGAAATGTACAAGGCTATCAGCATGGGGGCTGGAACGCGAGGGCACTTGTTGAACTTAGCTGGATGTGGAAGACATTTGGAGGATAACGCGTTGAATATAGAGGCTGGTGGTTTCATGTTGAGGAAACGATAACCTAATTGTTATTCCTCCCTGAAAGAGAAGGGGTGAAAACATTAGAACGGAAAGTGGGGTGGACACAGCCAAGTGTCCTGTCAACCACAGTGGAGGGGAATCTGGCCTGAGGAATAATGGAGAAACTTCAGGGTCCCTGGTTCGGAAGGAAGTATCGTCAGGACAGATGGACCAGAGGTTGATAAACTGGGAGATATTGGAACCGAGTTTTCCAGCGAGTGCGGAGGTAGGAAGTTTCATCAAGTGAGCTGTGGGAGTCAGTGAGATTACAATAGATCTTTGTGGACAACCGATTCTAAGAAATAGATGTAGAGGACTTCAGGAACTGCAGGGAAGTATCAGAAACCGTGAAGAGGAACAGTGGTGGAAATTAGAAGAAATTTATTCAAACTTTCCAAACCAAAGCAAAAGAATAAAATGGCACAAGCAGTCATCGACATACCTGAATGGCACTAAAAGAGGCAAAAAAAATACCTAGGGACCTAAATAGGATTAGAACAAAGAGGAGTGGACATATTCATCAAAGGAAGCATAGCTAGCAAACATTCAGACTCTCTCAGCGGGAAACATTCAGTATGGAATATCCCGATATTTACATCCTTAGCCCGCGCGCCTATACTTCCCAACAGGATCCCTGTACCGGAATCAGGATGAGGAATCTATGAAGGTTTTTGTTCCCAGACCAGAGCCGGTGAGAACGAGAGAGGTTCCAGTGGGAAACTACAGTGAATGAAACCAGCTTTCTGCACTTTTTACTGAATGTCTTGAAACTGCACTTACGCTGTGATTAGAAATTAGTCTGTCCTATTGTAACTTACCGAATCCATCAGGAATTCAATGTTTTTGGCCACAATTTTTCACAGTTTTTCAAATAATACAGCATAGATTTATATTCATATTTGGAGCATATGCTGACTACTTTCGATGAAACTAACAAATTCATTTCCAAAAGGGATGCTCCTTTAGTCAGAAGGTGGTGGATGTAAACTGGCAGGAAAATGGCCTCATGCTGTTTGTCAGGCCAAATAATTTGCACAGTGAGTTTATGGGCAGTTCTGGTTTACTGCATTTGGAGCAGAGAGAAACAGTCTGACATGGACAGTAATAAAAATGGGCTTCTGGAGCATAACTCCGAGCTCAGAAGGAAATAAGTCACTCGTGTTGTGGGACATTCGGAGCATAGTGAACCAGTGAATGAGGATTCGTCAACTGAAGAAGGGAAATAGATCTCTGAGGGCAGGAGCTAAACTGTCAAATAACAGTGAAGAAATTCCAAGAAAAAAATGCAATACATTTCATGCAGAAATTTGATAAAACGATGAAAGAGAGATTACATTATTTGGTTTTTCTGGATATAATCCAAATGTATTAATGGAAAGACATTGGAGGGGCATCAGAGACAATGTTACCTGATCATTACTAATAATCAGACCATCATCAAAGGATGGGAATGCAGCTTTCAGTTTGTATTATTATTATTTTTTGAGAACAGAAAATAAAGCAAGTCCGAAGAACAAAAGACCAGTCAACACAACGCCAATGGTTGGATAAACAAAAATAATGGAATCAAGAATGGCATAGAGGAAAGAACATTAGAAATACAGGATATAATCAATTTGAACATATACCAATAACAATGTCACTTTTGACGGATTATATTGAATTATTACAATACAAATCGGACATTGTCGAATCGAATAAATAGGTGTGAAGCACTTTGATTTTGAAAAAGGTTTTCACGAATTTAAAAGGGACATGATCATGACTATTCTCCGAACATGTCCAGTTAGGGGACAAGCAGCAGAATGGACATCAAGCTGGATACAATAACAGAACACAGCGAGTAGGCTTTTAAGGGTTTCATTCGGGTTGCTGGATGGTGGGAATTGTTGTTCCACAAGGATCAGCGCTGGCATAATTGCCCTTCAACATGTACCTAAAAAATGTGGAAGACAAACTGAAAGACAATTTCAAAATATAAAGAAAATCCGAATTCAGAGAACAGTGAATCCAGAGAAGAATAAAACAAAATATCTGGACACATTAATAATAATTAATAAGCACGTAGAGTGGCCATTACAATGGTAAATTAGTTTCAATTTATCTAAGTTTCCGGTGCTGCAAGAAAATGGAATAGTAATTTTTCCAAATACTTATTGGAAATTAAGTGTCTAAATGGTTCTCGGAGTAGAGAGGTTCAGTGAGTTGACTCAAAAAGCATTTCCAGGTGAAAGACCAGATCGATAAAAATACAAACAAAGCATTACAATTCTTTCCTAGATGTAAATGGGGAAATTAGATGAATGTAGAGAGTCGTAGAGGAGAAGTGTGGTCATTAGCAGTGAGAGAGCGAGAGATTAGCGGCAGGAGCGAGAGCGGCACTGGGTGAAAATAGCGTGGAGAGAGAGTGAATAAAGAGTGTCGGAGAGAGACAAACGCCTAACTATAAGTGAACGGAGCGAGGGTGGCCCAAAATGAAAAGGGCGCAGATTAAGAGTGAATAAAGAGCGTGGGAGAGAGACAGAGGCCCCCAAATAGCGTTTCAAACCAATCAAAGAGTTTGGTCGCAGGACAACAGGCAGGTGAATGGCTGGTGAGCAATTCAGATTTTAGCTTTTTTTTTAGTTTGAAATTAGCAGCTGAGTAACTATCAATTGCTTATTATTATTGAATTAGTATCTTAAGAATAGGGGGAAATTAAATAAATAACAAAGGAGAAAGAACAAAAAAGAATGAGAGACAAGCGGGTGAATAAAGAGCAGAGCGGAGTTCACCTGGGATGGAGTGGAGCGGCAGTATAAAGAGCCGGAGTTTACCTGTGAGGGAGTGCAGCGGCTGTATAAAGAGCCGGAGTTTACCTGTGAGGGATTGGAGCGGCTGTATAAAGAGCCGGAGTTTAAATGTGAGGGATTGGAGAGGCTGTATAAAGAGCCAGAGTTTACCTGTGAGGGAGTGGAGCAGCTGTATAAAGAGCCGGAGTTTACCTATGAGGGAGTGGAGTGGCTGTATAAAGAGCCGGAGTTTACCTGTGAGGGATTGGAGCGGCAGTATAAAGATCCGGAGTTTACATGTGAGGGAGTGGAGTGGCTGTTTAAAGAGCCGGAGTTTACCTGTGAGGGAGTGGAGCGGCTGTATAAAGAGCCGGAGTTTACCTGTGATGGAGCGGAGCGGCTGTATAAAGAGCCAGAGTTTACCTGTG
This sequence comes from Cetorhinus maximus, assembly GCF_964194155.1. Classification (NCBI taxonomy): domain Eukaryota; kingdom Metazoa; phylum Chordata; class Chondrichthyes; order Lamniformes; family Cetorhinidae; genus Cetorhinus; species Cetorhinus maximus. Next base: position 132,498 of record NW_027596372.1, read on the forward strand.
AGGGAGTGGAGCGGCTGTATAATGAGCCGGAGTATAATGTGGCAGAGTGGAGAGGCTGTATAAACAGCTGGAGTTTACCTTTGAGGGAGCGGAGTGGCTGTATAAACAGCTGGAGTTTACCTGTGAGGGAGCGGAGTGGCTGTATAAAGAGCTGGAGTTTACCTGTGAGGGAGTGGAGCGGCTGTATAAAGAGCTGGAGTTTACCTGTGAGGGAGTGGAGCGGCTGTTTAATGCACCGGAGTTTACCTGTGAGGGAGCCGGATCTCTCCCAGGCACTGGGCGAAAGGAGTGACATCAGGATAAGGAGAGAGCTATTTGGTTAATTGTCCTTTTTCCCACTTTAAAGCGGCATAACAGGTGGTAAGGGTCTCAACATTTTTCTCTTTTTTCACCAAAAAACTAAATAGTTTTCTAATTGGAATAAATTTAAGGAAATAGCCTTTTACTTGAAAACAAACAAAAAATTTGGCAATGGATCTCAGCCCCGTGTGTTGCAAGGTTTTTCTTAGACACGCATTGCAATCTTAATGGCGACATGTGCAGGAAGTGCCAGCGTCTTGATCAGTTTCAGCAACGGGTTTCACAGCTTGAGCGTCAGCTGGAGACACAGTGGTGCATCCGCGAGGCAGAGCGTTATGTGTTTTTTAAATGTGGTCACCCCACAGTTTAGGGAGTGCAGTCATAGAGGGAATTGGTAACCACCAGTCAGAAGAGTGGAAGGCAGGTAGTGAGGAAAGCATCAGGCAGGTAGCAAGGAAGGTCCAGTCTTTCTGTATTGGAAAATGGTAAAAGTGACTGTTCCCCTGGAGAGCGCAACCAGAGCCTTGTTCCCGGCCCTGTGGGCGTCTCAGCTGCACAAGTGGGGAGGGTTAAGAGTGCAAAAGCAAGAGTGGTATGGAACTCAATACTGAGGGGTGCAGACAGGAGCATCTGCAGCCAGACTCCAGAGACTCCAGGATGACGTGTTGCCTCCCTAGGTCAATGATGTCAGAGAAAAGCTGCATGGTATTATGAAAGGGGAGGGCATCAACCAGAGGTCCTGGTTCTCATTGGTACTAACGACATAGTGAGAAAAGGGAATGAGGTTCTGCAGCAATTATTTAGGGAGCTAGGTAGCAGATTAAAAAACAGGTCCACAAAGTTTGTAATCCCTGGACTACTCCCTGTAGCACGTGCTGGTGAGTATGGGAATTAGAGGATAGAGAAGATGAACGCGTGGTTGAAGATAGGTTGATGGCAGGGTGGTGGTGGGGGGTGGGAGGGGGTGAAGGGTTTAGTTTTCTGGATCAGTTGATATCTTTCTGGCGATGGCGGCGACTGTAAACGTCGGACAGGTTGCACCTGAACTGGCATAGGAGCAACTTCCTAGTGTGGAGGTTTGCTAGTGCTGTCAGCTTGTCGTTGGGGTTGGGATAAATTAATTTGGCATGGGTGTGCGTAACTGAGTGAATGTACAGTGTGGGGTGCTGCGCAGACAAATATAGAAGCTGAACTTAATCAGCCTGGAAGGCAGAGCAAATGTAAACCTGTTAAGCCACAAGGCAATAATGAAAGGCTGGATTGCAGCCTTCAATACAAGGATTCTTATAAGTAAAGCAGAGTAGATGGGGGCCATGATTAACACGCGGGAATATGATATTATTGTTGCTATCATAGAGACCTAGTTGTTGGAAAGGCAGGTCTAGCAGCTCAGTGCTCCATGGTATAGAAACTTCAGGTGTGACAGGGGGCACGGTGGGGGTGGGGTAGGGAGGGGGTGGGTGCAGAAGAAGAGGTGGCTTTGCATGATTGATCAAAAGGTGAATTACGGCTATAAAGAGCTGTGGTATTTTAGCAGATTCCTCAAATGAGACCATATGGAGAGAACTTAAAAAGCGGAGGGGGCAATCACTTTGCTGGCGGTGTACTATAAGCCTCTAAACAGTCAGGGGGGATGGAGCAGCAGATATGTAGGCAATACTAAGAGAAGTGTTCAAATGATACGGCAACAATGGTAGGAGATTTCAATTCCTCAATATTAACAGGGATAGGCTTAGTGTGAGAGGCTTCAAGAGGCTGGACGTATTAAAGTGGATGAAAGAGAACTTTGTGAGCCATCTCTTAAGCCCTACGAGAGAATGGGCGGTACTGGAATCTTAGGGATTTAAGCCAGGCAAGTGCTGAACGTGTCAGTGGGCGAGAATTTCCGGGATAACGACCATAGTTATTGAAAATTTAAGCTAGTTATTGAAAAGGACCAAGATGGACAGGAAATAAAGGTCCAGAATTGGGGGAAGGCCGATTTCAATATGATAAGACAGAACCTGGTCAACGTGAACTGGCAGCAGCTACTTGTAAGATGGTCTACAACAGTCCAGTGGGAGTCATTCAAAGAGGAAATAGTGAGAGTTCAGGCCAACATGTTCTCGTAGAGGTGAAGGATAGAACAAACTCGTCCAGTGAAGTCTCCATATCATGGGATGGAGACGATTGAATGAAGACAAAGAAGAGCGGCTTTTGGCAGAAGGCTGAAAACAGCGGAAGCACAAGAGGAACAGGGAAAGTGCGTGGGTCGGGGGGTCGGGGGGCCGGGGGCTGGGGGTGCGGTGGCATTGAGAAGGTAATTAGGAGAGCGAATGCGGTACATGACAAAGCAATGGCAGGAAAGATAAAGGAAAACCACAAGACATTTTAGAAATATATTAAAAGCAACAGGATAACCAGGGAAAGATCCAGGCTCATTAGAGACCAAAGTGGCAATTTGTGCTGTAGGCGAAGGACGAAAGTGAGGTTTTAAATTCTGACTTTTCATCTGTGATGCATATGGAGAAGGTCGATGTAGGTCTAGAAATCATGGAGTGGCCGTGATATACTTGAACAAGTTAGCATTGAAAGGGAGGTGGTATAAGTGGTTTTAACTTAATACTGGATAAATTCACAGGCACAGATGAGATCTAACCCAGTCTGCTATGTGATTTAAGAGAGGAGGTTGCAAGGGCTCTGACACTAATTTTCAAATTCCCTGGCCTCACGAGGGCTGCCAGAGGACTGGAGAACACCGAATATGGTGCGACAATTCAGAAGGGTATTAGGGATAAAACACCTAATTCCAGGCCCATGAGTCTGACGTCAGTAATAGAGAAACTATTTTAATAAAATCTGAGGGACAGGGTTAATCTTCACTTGAAGAAGCAAAGATTTTTCAGCGATAGTTAGCGAGACATTGTTAAAGGGAGATCATGTCTGACATATTTGATTGAAGCTTTCGAGGAGGTGCCTAGTTGTGTCGATGAGGTTAGTGCAGCTGATATATGTTTTTTGACAAAGTCCCGCAAGGTTCAATGTGCAAGAAGGCAAGAGCCCACGGGATCCAGGGCAAATCGGGAAAATTGGATCCAAAATCGTCTTTGTGGGATGAGGCAGAGGCTTGTGGTTGACAGTTGTGTTTGCGAATGGAAGCCTGTGATGAGTGGTGTACCGCAGGGATCGGTCCTGGGGCTCTTGCTGTTTGTAGTGTACATTAATGAATAAGTCATGATTATACAAGGTATGATCAGTAAGTTTGAAGATGACAGGTAAATTGGTGGTGTTGTAAGTAGTGTGCAGGAAAGCATTAGTTTACAGGATGATCTAAGTGGACTGGTAAGGTGGGCAAGGCAGAGGTGATAGAAATTCATACTCAGAAGTGGGAGTTGATGAAATTAGTGAGAACTAAGATGGCAAGGGAATACACAATGAATGGTAGGAGCCTAGGAAGTACACAGGATCAGAGGTAACTTGGTGCACAAGTCCATAGATCCCTGAAGGCAGCAGCACAGGAGATAAAGTCGTTAAGAAGGCATATCGGAAACCCTCCTTTATTAGCCGAGGCATAACATATAAGAACAGGGAAGTTATGCTGGAGCGTATAAAACGCTAGTTATTCGCAGCTGGGGTACAGTTTGCAGTCATGGCCGCCAGGTTATAGGATGGGTGTGATTGCATTGGAAAGGGTGTTGAGGAGTGTCACCATGGTGTTGCATGGGCTGGAACATTTCAGCTATGAAGAGAGACTGGATAACCTAATGCTGTTTTCCTTAGAGCAGGGAAGGCGACGAGGGTAACTGATAGAGGTATACAAATTTATGAGGGGCGTAGATAAGGTAGATAGGAAGAAACGTTTTCCCCTTAGCAGAGTTTTCAATGACCAGGGGGCATTAATATAAAGGACAGGAGATTTAGAGGGGATTTGACGGAAAATAAAATCACCAAGAAGGTGATTGGATACTGCAACACACTTCCTGAGTGGGTGGCAGTGGCAGGAAACATCAAAACGTTTAAGAAATATTTAGATGAGCACTTGAAGCGGCAGAGCAGGCAGGGCTACAGGTCAAGTGCTGGAAAATGGGAATTGAACAGAAAGGCGCTTGATAGCCGTGACAGTGACGATGTGCCAATGGACCTGTTTATCTGCTGTATTATTCTCTGACTCTATTACCTTATGACTCTGAGTGCGAGTGCAGCAGCAGCGCCATTGGCAATGAGAGACTGCGAGAAGCAGTGGGGCTGTTAACAGCGAGAGAGCGAGAGTGGCAGTGGGGTCATTAAGAGCCAGAGAGGAGTAGCAGGGCCACTAACAGTGAGAGAGCGAAAGGAGCAGCGGGGCCATTAGCAGCGAAAGAGTCTGAGAACAGTGGGAGTACGAGAGTAGCTGCTTGTAAGATTTGAGGGGCACAAAATAGACCCACAACGTGTTTGGAATCTGTAACACACTGCCTGAGTTGGTGGCACAGGCAGGAACCCTCACAACATTTAAGAAGTATTTAGATGAACACTTGAAATGAAAGAGCATACTAGGCTAAGTTCCAAAAGCTGGGAAATGGGATTTGAATGGAAAGGTGATTGAAGTCAGGCACGGTCACAATGGGCCGAAAGGCCTGTTTCTATGCTGTTTAACTCTACAATTCTGTGACCCTATCATTATTGGAGTGCAGAGGAGCAGCGTGACCACAGACAGTGTGAGAGAGCGTGAAGCAGCGGGGCTATTGGCAGTGAGAGAGTGAGAGAGGAGCTGCAGGGCTATTAACATCAGCAGACTGCGGGGGGAGCAGCAGAGATAAAAACAGTGAGTGAGAAAGAGAAGAGCAGCGGGGACATTAATAGTGAGAGGCAGAGAGAAGAGCAGCGGGGTTATTAACAGTGAGAGGCAGAGAGAAGAGCAGCGGGGATCTTAACAGTGAGAGGCAGAGAGAAGACCAGCGGGGATATTAACAGTGAGAGAGTGAGAGAAGCAGCCGGGCCATTAACAGTAACAATTTGCGAGAAGAGTAGCGGGGCCATTAACAGTGAGACAGAGCAAGAAGCAGCGGGGCCATTAACAGTATGAGAATGCGTGAAGCAGCGGGTCCATTGACAATTGATGAAGTGGTAGAAGAGCAGCGGGGCCATTAACAGTCTGAGAATGCGTGAAGCAGCGGGGCCATTAACAGTCTGAGAATGCGTGAAGCAGCGGGTCCATGGATACGTGATGAAGTGGGAGAAGAGCAGCGGTGCCATAACCAGTGAGATAACGAAAGGAAGAGGGGGGCCACAGTGAGACAGTGCGAGAAGAGCGAGCGACCAATGGAGAGGGCAGAGAGAGAGGCCACAGAGCATTAATGAGAAGGGAGCGGGGGAAGGGCATAAGGACAAAATACCTTAAATCCTATTAACGGAAGTAGCTCATTCGGACAACGAGACTGTTCGCCATTCAATGAGATCATGGCTGACCTCAGAATTCTCAATTCCACTTTCCTTCCTTTTCCTTTGGTTCCCTTGCTGACTAAAAACCTGTATATCTCAGCCTGTAATATATTTAACGACCCAGCCTTCAACGTCATCAGCAGAAACGAATCCAGAGTTTCACTACCATCTGAACGAAGAAATTCTCCTCATCTGTGTGTTAATTAGGTGACCCCTAAATCTGAGGTTATCCCCTCTGGCCCCAGAACCTCCGCCACATAGAGAATCAACTTCTCAGCACCTACACTGTCAAGCAACACGCCCCCCTCCCCCCCCCGACCCACCCACTGCCCCACCCACCGCCCCACCCACCACCCCATCAAACAACCCATCCACTGCCCCACCCACCGCCCCGCCCACCACTCCACCAACCAAACCATCCACTGCCCCACCCACCGCCCCACCCACCAACCCATCCCCTGCCCCACCCACCGCCCCACCCACCACCCCACCAACCACCATCTCACAAGATTCTTATTTGCTTCAACAAAGTTGCCTCTCATTCTTCCAGAGTCCGGTGATTGCAAACCTATCCTATTCAACCTCTTCAGAGAATAAAATCGCTGCACATCCAGGATGAACCTAGTGGGCTTTCTCTGGACTGCCGCTAATATCAGTATATCTCTCCTTTGATAATGGAACTAAACGATTTACAGCATTCTAGGTGTGGTCTAACTAATGCCTTGCACATTTCAAGGAAAACTTTACAACTTTTATACTCCATTCCCTTTGAAATAAAGTCCAACATTCCAGTTGCCTTCCCTATTAACTGCTGAAAAAATATGTTTGATTATTTTTTGATTGATGCAGGCAAACTCCCAGGTCCTTCTGTGCTGCAGCTTATTGCGGTCTCTCTCCATTTAAATAATATTCAGCTCTGCTCCTCTTGGTGACAAAATGCATAACCTGACATCTTCCCACATTATGTTCCATCTACGAAGTGTTTGTCCACTAACATAACCTATCGCTACCATTCTGTTGACTCTGTGAGTCATCTTCATCACTTGCCTTCCCACCTAACTTTGTGTCACCCATTAAAGAGCGACCATTAAAGAGTGCAGATAGATAGGCGATAGGGCTGTAAAGAGCACAAGAAGGAAATGAGGGCTAGAACAGCTGAATGGTTCGTATTTGTAGTCGTTAAAGTAAAAGTAAGGTCTGTATTTTTTTCCCCTGAATAATGAGTTGCTTAAGCATAAGATCGACACTGGTGTGTTAAAAAAATACAATCAATTTTAAAGAGCGGGGGTTCCTTGAGTTTAAAGAGCAGAGATCCTAAAGTAATCGATTGATTAATTAATTAAGCAACGATAGAGATGGCAGGATGGCTGATGTGTTGCTGCTGCAGTATGTGGGCCTGCTGGACACAAAGATGATCCAGAACGAGCACATCTGTAGTAAGTGCTTGCAGGTCCAGAAAATTTGGATCTGTGGAGCTGTTATCCGAGCTGCAGATGTTGTGCCACATCAGGGAAGGTAATGTTACCGGGACACTTTGCTCCAGGAGCTTGTCACACACCTCATATAAAGCAATTCTAATTTGGTCTGCGATCAGTGACAGGAGGGTCAGAGCGCAGGTGCAGTAGGTATGGGGACGAAGGGGGGCGGGTTCGAGGAACCTCGACCCCTGCAACTTTCTAACAGTTACAAGGCTATGGCAAGCTGTGTGGACGAGAGCGAGGACTCTAAGGGTGGATGAGCGAACTGACAATGGCACCGTGGTACAGGGAGACATTCCACTGGGGGGGAGGAATTAGGAATGCAGCAGTGGTAGGGAACAGCTGTGGAAGGAAGATCTCCAGAGGAGATGAGGTCAGTGACAGTCTTGGAAACAATGACTTGATGTTCAGTGGTGGGGTCATGGTCCAAGGAGAGGTAGGAGGAAGTGTCTGCAAGTTGACGCACAGCCTCTTCAAGGTAGAGGTCAGTGCGCCAGGCAACAATAGCACCACCCTTGTTAGCGAGTTTGATGACAATGTTAGAGTTGGACCTGAGAGAACAGAGTGCAGTAAGTTCAGAGAGAGACAGGTTAGCGTGGGTGAGAGGAGCAGAGAAATTGAGATGACTAATGTCACGCCGACAGTTCTCAATGAAAAGATCAAGAGAGGGTAAGAATCCAGAGGGAGGTGTCCAGGTGGAGAGAGAATATTTGAGGTGGGTAAAAGGATCCATTGAACGGGGAGAGGACTCCTGCCCAAAGAAGTGAGCACAGAGATGAAGGCGGCGGAAGATGAGTTGAGCATCGTGCCAAGCCCAAAATTCTTTGAGATGAGGGCGTAAGGTATGAAACCACGTCCTTTGCAGAGCACTGAACGTTCAGCGTCGGAGAGGGGAAGGTCAGGGTGTATGGTGATTACATGGCCTGGGCTGGGATTGGAAGATGGGATGGGGACAGAGGGACAGGCAGGGGTGGAGGGTCCTGGATGGCTGTTGGTGTCGATGAGTTGTTGGAGCTTGCGTTCCTTAGCACTTGAGAGAAAGAGAAAAAGTTTCTTATTGAGGCGTCGGATGAGACGAAGAATAAAATGAAACTGGGGGCGCACGCAGTTTTGAAAAATGGTGCGGTGGTGCTGCTGGAGGGAGAGGTCGAATGTGTTCATATGGCGGCGCATGGCACTTAGTGTAGATCTCAGAATGCGACGGGAACAGCAATCCGAGGAACGTTGTATGTCCCGGAGATACCTGTAATCCTGGGGGGGGGGTTCAAACATAAAGGATGGAATTTCAGTTGAAATCAACATGGGGTAAGCTGGAGACGGAGACAGTCAATGAGAAAGGAAATGTGGCTTTGAAAGGAGGTTTCAGTAAACACCTTGTCACACACCAGGAGAGAAATGGAAAGCAATGAAGATGAACAAGGCAAAAGGGAGATACGAAAAATCCTGACAGACGGTAGAGCAAAACCTCTTCAAGGTACGCATTTCTTGAAGAGAGGTGGCAGTCAATTAAACACAGAGATAAAAACAGAAAACTGGATGCTGGAAATCCAAAACAAAAACAGAAACAGAAATACCTGGCAAAACTCAGCAGGTCTGGCAGCATCGGTGGAGAAGAGCACAGTTGACGTTTAGAGTCCTCATGACCCTTCAACAGAACTAATTAAAAATAGGAAAGGGGTGAAATATAAGCTGGTTTTGTGGTGGTGGTGGGGGGGGGTGTGGGGGTGGGGGGTGTGGGGGGGGGGGGGGGGGGGGGGGAGTTGGGGTGGTTGTTGGGACAAGAAGCCGGTGATAGATGGAATAACCAAAAGATGAGATGTCACAGACAAAAGGACAAGAGGTGTTGAAGGTGGTGATATTATCTAAAGGAATGTGCTAATTAAGGGTAGAAAGCAGGACAAACAAGGTACAGATAGCCCTAGTAGGGGTGGGGTTGTCTCTCTAAGATGGAAATATTGCAGCCTTCTAGTCTGGAGGATGGTGCAGGGTTCTGAAGTCAGGAATTGTTCGTACTCGTGTTTTAAAAACCGAACACATGAACATACCCCCTCCCCAGTCTGGCAACCATCGCACACACCCCCACCTCCCCGCATGCCTGTCTGTCCCAGTTCCTAATTTTAAATGCATTATTTTGGTGTATATTGCATTTTATCCTTTTTATATCAACATGTTTCATTTCACTCTTCTCTGCATCTTTCAGGTGTCTATTCATTTCTCCAGTGACACTCGGTCTTCCTGAATCATTTCACTGTCCTTCTCATTGTTTATTAACATTTCTCACTTTCTAAACATTTGAAATATTTGCAAGTACTCGTGTTTGATTAAGCCAAAGGCAGTAAAACATATAAGAAGATCAGTGGGGCCAACACCGAGCCTGGGATCCCCCATGGACACTTATTCATAACCTGAAAAAAAACAACCATTCTCCACTGCTCTCTGCTTTCTGTCGCAAAACCAATTTCAATGCCTGGCTGTTATCAGCCTTTAATCCCATGTGTTTCATTTTTGGTTACAAGTCTGTTCTGTGGCGGATTTTGCAAGGCCAGGAAAATTGGCAATGTCTGTCAGGTGTAAGCTTGCATCATCAAATTTAACCAAACTTAATGATTTAATTCAGCCTACACAGTCTGTATTGGTTCTCTTGAAGGTCCAAAATCGTCCCATTCTCTGGCTCCCTCCCGATCCCTGTATTTTTCTCCCTTCATAGTTTTGATTTTACTTTAAATTGGTTCAGAATCAGTATCCACAATCCTATCAGCCAGTGGATTCCAAATCCACCGTACTCCCTAAGGTAAAACGATTTCCCTCCCATTAACTTTTTATATCAATCACCTTGAATCTGTACCCTTTGGTAATCGGACTCTCAGCGACTCAAACTTAATATCTCCATTTAAATTATTTCATCACTCATAATTCTAAATAGCTCCGTCCAATTTCCTCCTAATATCCAGTGCTCTATGGGGAACAATCCCAGCTTCTCCACATCATCCACATACCGATAAAATCCCTCATATTGGGGGTAATTCTAGTAAACCTCATCTGTGCTCCCTCAAGATTTTCACATCCTTCCTGAAATGTGTAACCCAGCATTGCACACAAAACGCCAGGCGGAATCAAATTGGGCCTTGATTTCAGGTTCTCCATGACTTACTGTATTTTGTACTCTGTGTCTCAATTATAAAGCCCAGAATTCAATATACTTCACTAGCACCTTTATTATCCAGCCCTGTCAACTTCAGAGTTTTCTTCACTATTACCGCAGGTCTCTCTGTTCTTGCACCCTCTATTGATATTCACAATTTAACTTGTTTTGTATCTCCATGTTCATCCGACCAACATGACATATCTGAAAACTCTTTCATTCAAATAAAATATTGGGTAGGCTGGATATTTGTTTTAAATCCCCACCCCAAACCCTGTCCCCCAATTCCATCCCTCTCCTGGTAACTGTTTCAGGCTGAACCAGACTATTCCAAAATTGTTGCCATACATTCACACTATCACTAAAACGGCCTATTTCCACTTAGGGTAACATCGCCCGACTGTTTTTCATTTAATAAATACAGCACTGAAGTGGTTAAAGCATTCCTTCTCAGGAAACTTCAATAGAGAACAGGATCTAAGGAGAAATTATTCCCAATGTCTCCTCTATCCGTAACACATCTATCACGCCTGGCTCCTGTCCACCCATGTTCCCCCATCACTACTCACTTCACCCATCAGCACGGTTAACCCCGATACCCCATCACTGCTGGTTAGCACCATCACCTCTGTCGCGCCTGTCATTTCTGCCTCGCCTCTCTGCGGCCAGTTCTTGTTATTTACTGTTTGCTTCATCCCATTGTAGCAAAGAAACATCTCATTCGTTCTTTCATGTCCATTTATCACAATACATCACAGGGTTTTGGAGCACCTCTCAATAACTTTTGATCAAGCTGGTAACGTTGCCCCCAGCCTGATGTAAATGCCATTGTGTATTTCCCTTCCTGATAGTTAACACATTCACGATTGTGATCCACAAGTGCAAAAGTTGTGGTCTCTCCAAATGTCTCACTTGTTAGCTAATGGTCATGTCAGTGGCGGATCTACTGGTCGTTATATTCGGCCTGATATTGAGAGACATTCCGACTGTTTATTGGGAACAGTTTTATTTCCTGAAGTCCATCCCCCTGTGTAACACCCATTCCATCCTGTTTTCTGCAGCCGCTGACTGTTCTGCCTTAACCTTCACCTTTCACCAATTTGTTGCCAGAAGCTGAAAGATAAATATGCCAATTAGAAAACAGCAGCTGTGATGCTGGGAACTGTGGCTGTGATGAACTGTTTAAAGAACATATTCTGTTCGATTAATATAACGGGTGGGTATCAGCATTTGAACACCCCTTGGTTTGTTGGGGTAAAAATTTAAGTTCTGGAATCTCCGCGTTGGACCACAGTCTAATGCCTCCACAACATTCTAACCCCGGGTGTGCCATTGACCTGATACTGCTGCTCAACGTTTTCACTGTCAGACACATTTTAGTGATCAAGACAGCCCACATGAGACTGTAGGCTCACAGCAGTGGCGAGAGTTGCAGAGATGGAGAGTATAAGGAAATCAATCAATTTTACAGTTTCTTATGTTGGGAAATTTCTTCCTGTTATGGGCAATGTTAATTCTTTATTTTAAATGGGCAGGATGAAAATTTTGGGGGATTATTCCCTGCTTCTGCATTCTTTTCTTCAGGATATGGCCTTCATGCAGAACCTGCTGCGTTCCTGCACAGGCACTGTGGTGTATGCCATGACCCACTACTAAGATCAGAGACCAAAAATGTGCTGAAATATCAGTTTACTATAATTCTTCAATTCATTAAGTGAAGCGAAGAACTTAATTACAGACTTCCCAGGCTTCTCTCGTTTCAATTGATATTTGCAGTGGGCGTACAGACTTTCACTTGGGGAACTGAATCAGTCAGAATTTCCTGACAATTCTCATTTAATTTCATATTTCCAGCGGGATTAGCGGGTGGGTGTGGAGGGAAAGAAAGCCACCACCGACACCTTTCCCGTCCAGTTGGCTGGTTCAATCCGACGACCACTATGTTACATTATGACAGCATCAATCTTGTTCACCGTGAAAAAAAAAACACAGGAAAAGATGGAGAGAGACAGAGGGAAGAGGCTGACAAAGGAGAGACAGAAACACAGGCGGAGAGAGAGTCAGCGAGAACGAGCGACAGAGGGAGAGAGGCAGGTATAGATGTACAGTGATAAAGAGAGTCAAGTAGAGGTAGAGAGATTGAAATAAAGAAGGGAATGAAATAGAGAGAGGAATAGGGGAAAGGAGAGATGACGAATTGGAATGGTGATAGACACAGGCAGAGAAACACAGAGCAAGAGAGAGAGAGAGAGAGGGAGAGAGAGACAGGGATAAAGGGAGAGAAAGAGAGAAAGAGAGAGAGAGAGATACAAAGAGAGTGTGATTGTCAGAGAGAGGGAGAGGCAGAGAAAGAGAGATAAAGAGTTGCCAAGAAAGCTAAAAAGATGGAGAGAGTGAGAGAGAAGGACTCCGACAGACAGAGATGTAAAGATGCAAGAGGAAAAATAGAAAGAGAGAGTTAGACGGAGAGAGAGAGCGAGAGAGAGAGTGAGAGAGAGAGAGAGAGAGAGAGAGAGAGAGAGAGAGACAAAACATTGGAGGGAGAGAGAAAGGGAGAGAGTGAATAAAGAGACATAATGATATGGAGTGAGAGAGAGATGGGAGGAAGAAAAAGAGAGAGAAAGGGAGAGATACAGAGTGAGAAGGGAACAGAGACACAAAGGGCGAGGCACCGAAATAGAGATAGAGCAGAGAGGGGAGGAGAGATGTAGAGAGAGAAAGAGAGAGAGACAGCGAGAGAGAGAGGGAGAGAGAGATACAAATAGACACAGGTCAGAGTTTTCCACGCCCGTTGCTGTCGGGTGTGACATTAGGCCTGAGGTGACAAAATGGCAGGAAGATCAAACCTCACTTTCACGCCGCTATGAAAACAAGTTGCAATCACCCGCTGCACGAGTCAATGCCAGGCCGTCTTTCCCACTGCCAGGTGCCTGGGATTTCATTTTCATGTCCCTGCAAATCATTATAGGCCATGCTCATCAGATTCATCCCACAACGTACGACCATCCAGGCAATCGCACCGACGTGTTTCACAACTGAACATAAGTGACGAGCACCTGAGATCTGAACTGTGCTGGAGAATTTGAGTTTTGCTTGTCTACCTTATTTGGAGTAGAACTCGCGGCCATCAGCGGCAGACTTCGCAGGCAGCACCATGTCGCTTTTAGCGGGGGTGGGTGGGGTGTGGGGGGGGGGGGGGGGGGGGGGGGCGGTGGGGGAGAGGTTCACAGGCTGGTCACTGCCTATAATACAAGTGTAAAGAAGAGGTGTCTTTGCAACAGCAGCAGGGCTAAGGTTTGCTTGGGGAAGGGGGAGAAGTGACCTCAGGCAAGGGAAGAGGCTGCAGGGCGAGGTCAGTGCTGGGGGAGGAGGCTATCAAAAGTGAGGTATGAGGGAACATGCTGGTGCTTGTATGTGGACTTAAGATGGTCAGGGCTGAGGAGCCATTCTCCAGATTAGTTGAGGCCTGATGGAGATTTGAGCGTGTGTAGATCATTGTGAGTGGTGATGTCAACTGAATGGCTATGAGTGAGGTGCCAGTGAATGTGTGATGGCCTTGCGAGCGTTTAAAGATAAAATGATACGACGGCTGCCTTACTCTAGTGGCACGGAGGAGATTGCGCGCCCTCCATCTGCAGTGGGTGGCCAAAGGATCCCGTGGATCACTGGCACTGACCATCACCGTCACCCCTCACATGCTGGAGTTGTTCGATTGCTGCTCCTCCTGAGGCCAGAGTGGGTTGGAGGGCATCAGGTTGGGCCACCGAAAGGCATTCCAGTAACGGCCCACTGAACTCTTCTTGGCTTTCAGGACCATGTCTTCAGTGGTGGGATCCTGGTCTGCAAGCACTGAGAACAGGATGCGCAGCTGCATTTTATGTATGGCACCCAGAGGGAGCAAGTGGTGTGCTAACAGAACGGCGGAACATTCAGAGTCCACCCAGAAGCGAGAGGGCGTGATCCCTCTGTCTGAGGACCATATGGCGTGAAAAGCTGCCACTGTGGCCGCCAGGGGGTGGGGAGGTGGATAAACCTTCTTTCTTCCCACACACTACTGCACTTAGCGCAATCCTGTGCTAATTCTGCTCACAGAGTCGAAGTGGGAGAGCGAAATTGGTAGCGACACAGAGAGAGAGAGAGAGAGAGAGGGGGAGCGCGTGAGAGCAAACATGGGAGGGAGATCGAAACAAAGGGAGATAGAGAGAGACAGATTGAAAGTGAAAAAAGCACGGCGATATTGAGAGAGACAGGCTGGGATAAGAGTCAGACTGAGGAAGTTGCAAAGAGAGATTTAGACAGAGAGAGGGCCAAATATTCCGTGAAATAGAGAATGAGTGAAGCTGCCGCACACACATGCACACATATCCACAGAGGCAAACACATACAAAAAGGAAGTGAGAGAGAGACCATAAGAAATAGGAGCAGAAATTAGACCATTCAGACAATCGAGTCTGCTCCGCCATTCAATCATGGCTGATAAGATTCTCAACCCCATTCTCCCGCCTTCTCCCCGTAACGTTTGATCCCCTGACCAATCATGAACTTATCTATTTCGGTCTTAAATACACTCCTGCCCTCCACAGCCTTCTGTGGCAATGAATTCCAAAGATTCACCACTCTCTGGCTAAAGAAGTTTTTCCTCATCTTTGTTCTGAAAGGTCTTCCCTTTACTTTGAGGCTGTGCCCTCGGGACCTAGACTCTCCTACTAATGGAAACATCTGCTCCATGTCGACTCTATCCAGGCCTTTCAGTATTCTGTAAGTTTCAATCAGATCACCCCTCATCCTTCTAAACTCCATCGAGTATACACCCTGAGTCCTCAAACGTTCTTCATATGTTAAGCCTTTCATTCCTGGGACCATTCTCGTGAACATCCTCTCCAGGGCCAGAATACCCTTCCTGAGAAACGAGGCCCAAAATGGCTCACAATATTCTAAATGTTGTCTGACCAGAGTCTTATAAAGCCTCAGCAGCAGATCCCTGCTTTTATATTCTAGTCCTCCCGAAATAAATGCCAACATTGCATATGCCTTCCTAACTACAGACTCAACCTGCAAGTTACCCTTAAGAGAATACTGACTAGGGCTCCCAAGTCCCTTTGCACTCCAGATTTCTGAATTCTCTACCCATTTAGAAAATAGTCTATGCCTCTATTATTCCTAGCAAAATGCATGACCTCACACTTTCCCACGTTCTATTCCCTCTGGCACTTATTTGCCCATTCTTCTAACCTGTCTAAAACCTTCTGCAGCCTCCTCACCTCCTCAATACTACCTGTCCCTCCACCTATCTTTGTATTATCTGTAAACTTAGCCAGAATGCCCTCAGTTCCTTCATCTAGATCATTAATGTATTAAATGAAAAGTTGTGGTCCCTTCACTAACACTTGCGGAACTCCATTAGTTACCGTCCGCCATCTAGAAAAGGACCCAATTATCCCCATTCTCTGCCTCCTGCTAGACAGCCAATCTTCTTTCCATGCTAGTACCTTGCCTCTAACACCATGGGCTCTTATCTTACTGAGCAGCCTCCTGTGCGGCACTTTGTCAAAGGCCTTCTGGAAGTCCAAGTAAATAACATCCATTGGCTCTCCTTTACCTAACCTACTCGTTACCTCCTCAAAGAATTCTAACAGATTTGTCAGGCATGAACATTCCTTGATGAAACCATGCTGACTTTGCCCTTTTTACCATGCACTTCCATGTATTCCGAAATCTCATCCTTAAAACTGGATTCTAAAACCTTACCGAAGTCAGGCTAATAGGCCTGGAATTTCCCGTTTTTTGCCTCATTCCCTTCATAAACAGGGGGGTTACATTAACGATTTTCCAGTCCTCTGGGACCCTCCCAGACTCCAGTGATTTCTGAAAGATCACCACTAACGCCTCCACTATCTCTTCTGCTATCTCCTTCCGAACTCAGGTTGTAATCTATCAGGTCCAGTTGATATATCCACCTTCAGACCTTTCAGTTTTCCTAGCTCCTTCTCCTTGGTAATTTTCACCATACTCACCTCTGCCCTCCGACTCTCTTAAATTTTGTGGATGTTATTCATGTCTTCCACCGTGAAGACTGACGCAAAGTACCTACTCAGTTCCTCCGCCATTTCTTTGTTCCCCATTACTACTTCTCCAGCGTCATTTTCCAGTAGCCCAATGACCACTTTTGCCTCTCTCTTACCCCTTATACATCTAAAAAAAAAACTCTTGCAATCTTCGTTTATATTACTGGCTAGCTTACGATCATATTTAATCTTCTCCCTCGTTATTTCTTTTTTAGTTGTCCTCTGTTGGTCTTTGTAGGCTTCCCAATGCACTGGCTTAGCAATGCTCTTCGCCGCATTGAATGCTTTCTCTTTAGCTTATATAATTTCCTTGACTTACCTTGTCAGCTGTGGTTGCCTCGTCCTCCCTTTAGTATGCATCTTCTTCCTAGGGATGAATTTTTGCTGTGTCTCTCAAATTACTCCCAGAAACTCCTGCCATTGCTGTTCCACTGTCTTTCCTGCGAGGCGCTTGTCCCAGTCAATTCTGGGCCCCACCACAAGCTGCTCCAAAAAGCCATCTCGTAAACATAGCACACTTCCTTTTCTTGGGATCCTCTACGAACCTCATTTTCCCAGTCTACCTGTATATTGAAATGCTGCAAGATCACTGTAACCTTGCCTTTCTTACACGCCTTTTCTATCTCCTGGTGTATATTTTGCCCCACATCCTGACTACTGTTTGGAGACTTGTACATAACTCCCTTTATGTTTTTTTTTTACCTTTCCGGTTCCTCAACTCTACCCACACAGATTCTGCATCATCTGACCCTACGTCGCTTCTTGCTCTCGATTTAATTTCATTTCTTGCTCACAAAGCAACCCTTCGTCCTGTGCCAACCTGCCTATCTTTTGAATAGGATGTATATCCTTGGACATTTAGCTCCCAGAGCTGATCCCCTTGCAGCCATGTCTCCGTGATGCCCACCACATCATACCTGCCAATTTCAATCTGCGCCAAAAGATCATTTACCTTATTTCGTATACTGCGTGCATTAAGATACAACACCTTCAGATACAACACCTTCAGTCCGGTATTTTCCATCCCCCATCTCATTGTCGTCCCTTTATCTGATGTGCTTGAATTTCGATTCCTAGCCCTTTCCAAACATAAGATAGAGAGGAAGAGAAGGGCAGATAGCAAAAGAGATGGCGGGAGCAAGACAATAATAGATAGAGAGAAAAAGACAGTGGGAGGGTTAGAGAGAGTCAGAGATAGTGATAGAATGGCAGAGAGGGGGAGAGACAGAAAGCGTGTAAAGCGTGAAACAGAGAGGGAGGCGGAGAGAAATAGAGAGGAATAGAGAGATTGCAAAAAGAGTGAGAGGGAGGGAGATATGTAGAAAAAGTGCGAGAGGTCGACACACACACACAAACACACATACACAAACAGAGAGAGAGAGGGGAGAGAATGAGACAAAGAAAGCGAGAGGCAGACATAGAGGTAGATTGTGAATGAAGCGGGGAGAAAGAGAGACACAATCAGAAAGACAGAAAGAGGGAGACAGAGAGTGAGAGGCAGAGTAAGGCAACAGTCAGTTGGGGAGAGAAAGTGAGAGAAACAGAGAAAGCGTTAGAGATGCAGAAGCAGAGAAATTTGGACACACAGAGAGAGAGAGAGAGATAGAGGTAGAAAGAGAGCCAGAGAGAAAGAGCGAAAGCGAGATGTGGAGACAGAGGCAGAAAGAGAGAGAGAGAGAGAGAGAGAGGGAGAAACACATACATACACATAAACATACAGAGAGAGTGAGAATGGGAGGGAGAGAGAAACCAAGAGAGGCAGAGAGAGACGGAATGAGGGAGAAAGGATCACACAAAGAGAGAGAAGGAGAGAAAGTGAGGGAGAGGGTGTGGGGAGGGAGAGATGGATAAAAACAGAAAGGGAAAGACAGTTAGAGGGTGGGCAGAGGCATCGGCACAGAGGGAGAGGCGGAGAAAGAGAGAGACAGATATAGAATGATAGATAAATGTAGAGAGTGAGGGAGAGATGGGCAGAGAGGCAGATAGAGGAATTGGCAGAGGGAAAATAAGCAGGGAGATGGAGATTGCGAGAGAGACGGAGATGGAGAGAGACAGGGTTGTGGAGCGAGGCAGTGAATAAGGAGGTGGAAAGGAACTGAGAGAGGGATGCAGAGTGATAAGGAGTAACTTAGACTAGGAGACACAGCGAGAGAGACACCCAGAGAGGGAGGAAGAGAGAGAGAAAGGGAGAGAGAAAAAGAAAGGCAGGCAGAGAGAATGAAAGAGCGAAAGAGGGAGAAGAAGAGAGAGAATGTGCGTGTGACAAAGAGAAAAAAATAGAGAGATTAAGAGATATTGAAAAAGAGAGGGGGAGAAAAGAGAGAGAGACAGAGGGAGAGAGAAATTGACACAAAGAGCGAGAGAGAGACAGGGAAAGGGAGAGAGAGAGAGAGAGAATGAGGCAGAATAACAGAGAGACAGAGTGAGAGGTAAAAAGAGAGAGAGAGGTAGAGAAACAGAGAGGGACAGAGATAAACAGAGAGGAAGATACAAAGGGAAATTTAGATTGTGGGAGGCAGAGTCAGGGAGAGAGAATCACGTACACAAAGGGATAACCACACAAAGAACGAGAGAGGGATGAAGGGAGAGAACGATCGAAAGGGAGAAAAAGAGTGAATTGCTGGGAAGGAAAGAGAGGGTGAGGCAGAGAGAGAAATAGAGCGAAAGAAAAAGAGAGAACGACAGAGGGACAGGCAGAGAGAATGGGAAAGTGAAAGAGGGAGAAGAAGGGAAACTGAGTGTATGACATCGGGTGAGAGAGAGAGAGAGAGAGAGAGAGACAGAGAGAGAGAGAGAGAAAGAGAGAAAGATAAAAAAAGAGAGAGGGACAAAGGTAGAGACAGAGTTAGGCACACAGTGTAAAACAGAGTCCGAGATTGAAAGAGACAGAGGAAAAGTGAGAGGTCGACGCAGAGAGAGAGAGTTGGAGAGTGAAGAAGTGGAGAGAAAGTGAGGGAGTGAGTGAGAGAGAGAAGGATATATTGAGAGACAACACACAGGGAGAGGCAGAGAAGAAGGGACAGATAGAGAGAGAGAAAATAGAGAGAGGCAAAGAGAGAGAGACAGAGTTAGGCACACAGTGCGAGACAGAGGCTGGGAGAGAATGAGACAGAGAGACAACGTGAGAGATAGGCGCAGAGAGAGATTTGGAGAGTGAGAGAGATAGAGAATATTGAGAAATAGTGAAAGAGAGAAAGGAAGGGAAGGAGAGAACGAAATAAAATTAGACATGGATAGACAGACAAGAACACGCACAAAGAGAGAGAGAGAGAGAGACTGAAATCTACAAATGGAAGTTTAGCAGGCCAAAAAGAAAGAAAACGAGAGTGAAAGAGGGAAACAGAATATAGGGACAAAGAGAGAGTTAGACTGAGAAGGAGGGTGAGAGAGTAATGCAGAGAGAGACAGGGTTTAGATCCGCAGAGGGAGCTGTAGAGAGAAAGAAAGGGAGAGGGAGGCATAGAGATAGAAACGAGGAAGAGAAAGAGATAGCGAGAGCAATAGAGCAAGAAGGAACGAATGAGAGCAAGAGACATAGAGAGAGACACAGAGAGATAGAGAGAGAGCCAGGCAGACTTACAAACAGAGAGAGTGTGCGAGAATAAGGGAGAGACACAGAGAGACGGAGTGCCACAGAGAAAGACAGAGAGAGGGAGATGGCAGAGGTACAAAAAGACAGAGATCGTTACATAAGTCGGTAGACAGGCGGAGAGGCAGACAGATGGATAGATTGACAGATGGATAGATAGATAGTTGGATACATAGCTAGATGGATAGATAGAAAGATGGATAGGTAGGAAGATGGATAGACAGATAGATAGACAGACAGATAGATAGATTGACCGGAAGACAGACCGGCAGACATACACACACACAGATAGACAGACCGATAGATAGATAGACAGACAGACAGGTAGAGGGAGAATGACGGAGAAGGAGAGCAAGGTACGTGGAAAGGCAGACAGAGATAGAAAAACAAATATTGAAAGAAAGAGAGGAACTTGAGAGAGAGATAGAGACCCACAGACACACAAACACACACTCACAGAGAGAGAGAGAGTGAGAGAGAGAGGTGTAGACATATAGACAGAGGAAATTTTAGATGGTGAGATGCAGGGGCGCAGAGAGAGAAACATGTACACACACAAACTTAACAACCCACAAAGAAAGAGAGAGAGAGAGAGAAATACTGCGATCAAAATGGAGAAAAGGAGAGAGTTGCTGGGAGAGAAAGAGAGGGTGAGGCAGATAGATAGAGAGAGAGAGACAGGCAGAGAGAATGAGAAATTGAAAGAGGCAGAAGGAGAGAGACAGAGTGTGTGACATAGCCGAGAGAGAAAGAGCTAGAGACAGGGAGAGAGAGAGAGAGAGAGAAAGAGAATAGATAGAGAGGGGGAAACGCCAGAGTGAGGGAGACACAGCGAGAAGGAGGGAGTGCGATTTAGAGACACAGTGAGGGGGACACAGAGAGAGAGTGAGAAAAACAGAGAGAGATTGAAAAAGAGGGAAGGGGATAGAAAAGAGACAAAGACAAAGAGAGAGGCACAGTTAGAGATAAAGCAAGAGACCGAGGCAGACAGAGAGAGGGAGAGCGAAAATGAGAGAGAGACAGAGTGAGAGATAGATGCAGAGAGAGAGAAAGAGAGAGAGCGATACAGCATTTGACAGAGGAAGTGAGAGGGAAATAAAGGGAAGCAGAGAGGGAGAGGCTCGCAGACAGGCAGAGGCAGAGAATAAGTGGCAGAGATAGAGAGGGAGAGAAAGACAGCGTGAGACCATGAAATAGACAGAGGGGAGTTTAGCAAGCGAGAACGAGAGAGAAAGTTAGAATGAAGGAGGGAAGGACAACAGAGAGACACAGAGAGAGAGACTGAGGAGGGCAGAAGAGTGATGCAGAAATAAGCATGCAGAGGGAGAGATAGAGAGAAAGAGAGGGAGGTAGAGAAGGTAAGAGAGTAAAGTGGAAGAGAAAGCGACAGCGAGCGCCAGAGAGCGACAAGGAAAGAGTGAAAGATAGAGACACAGAGAGTGTAAGAGAGAGGGAGAGCGAGAGAGAGAGAGAGAGAGAGACAGACAGACAGACAGACAGACAGACAGACAGACAGGCAGACAAAAGCAGAGTGTGTGTGAGAGGTGGAGAGCAATAGAGAGTGAGAGAGGGTGAGGCAGAAATACAAAAAGACATAGAAAGACAGATAGGCAGACAGACAGATATATAGATATATACACAGAGAGTGTAACAGAGAGGGAGAGCGAGAGAGAGAGAGACAGACAGGCAGACAAAAACAGAGAGTGTGAGTGGTGGAGAGGAATAGAGAGGGAGAGAGGGTGAGACAGAAATACAAAAAGACATAGAAAGACAGATAGGCAGACAGACAGATATATAGATAGCTAAATGGATAGAGAATGATAGATAGATCGATAGACAGATAGATAGACAGATGGATGGATGGATGGATAGATAGACAGACAGACAGACAGATAGACAGAAACAAAGTTAGATAGACAGATTGATAGATAGATACACAGACAGACAGGGAGACAGAAAGGCAGATGGAGGGAGAGGGACTGATAAGGGAAGTAAGAGAAGCGGAAAAACACACAGAGATACACACACAGATTGAGAGACAGAAAAGCGTGAGGGAGAGTGATAAAGACCCACCGACACACACACATACACACACACACACATACAGACACACGCGCACACAGACACACACATATACTCACACACAGAACAAGTGGAGAGATGGGGAGAAAGAGAACAAGGAAATTATAGTGTGAGAGGTAGAGGACAGAAAGAGAGGGGCACATACAAACAAAAATGTCGGCACACGCACCAAAAAAGTGGAGAGAGGGCAGAGAGAGAGAGGTCGATCGAAAGGGAGCAAAAGAGAGAGTTGCTCGGAGAGAAAGGGTAAGGCAGAGAGAGAGTGTGAAGCAGAGAGAATGAGAGAGTGAAAGATGGAGAAGGAGAGAGGCAGATTGCATGACAAAGGGCGAGAAAGCGAAAAAGAGAGAAAGTGAGTGAGACAGAGAGAATAGAGAGAGAGGAGGAAACGCAGTGAGAGAGGGGGACAGAGGGAGGAGGAGAGATTGAAAGTTGAGAACACAGCAAGAGAAGGCGAGAGAGGGAGAGAGAGAGAGAGAGATAGATAGAGAGAGAGAGATAGAGAGAGAGAGGCAGATATAGCACAGTCAGACAGAGAGACTGAGAAAGAATGAGACAGAGAGGCAACATGAGTGCTAGCCGCAGAGAGAGAGTTGGAGTGAGAGAGAGAGAGAGAGATAGAGAGAGAAAGTGAGAAAGAAAGTGAGAGAGAGAAAGAAAGGGAATGAGAGAGCGAGAGGCAAACAGGCAGAGGCAGAGAAGAAAAGGTGGACAGAAAGAGAGAGACACTGAATTAGACAAAGGAAAGTGTAGCAAGAGAGAAAGAGAAAGCATGTAAAAGTGGAAGAGGGAAAGAGAATAGAGAGGCAAAGAGTGAGGTAGACTGAGAAGGAGCACGAGAGAGTGAGGCAGATAGAGACAGAAAATATAAGCACAGAGAGAAAGAGCAGGAGAGAGAGAGACATGGAGAGAGAAAAGAGGAACAGAAAGAGACAGCAAGAGCCATAGAATGGGAGGGAATGAGAGAGAGAGAAACACAGTGAAAGTGAGACTGGAACAGAGAGAGTGCGGGGGGTGGGGGGGTGGGGGAGAGTTAGGCAAACTGAGAGTGTGTGCTAGAGGGGGAGAGAGACAGAGAACTATAGAGTGGCAGAAAGAGAGAGAGAGGGAGAGATTGAGAGAGGGAGAAGACAGTGATACAAATGGAGCGAGATGGGTAGATAAATAGATAGACAGACAAACAAATAGACAGATAGATAGATAGACAGATAGACAGATAGATAGATAGATAGATAGATAGATAGATAGATAGATAGATAGATAGATAGATAGATAGATAGATAGATAGATAGATAGATAGATAGATAGATAGATAGATAGATAGATAGATAGATAGATAGATAGATAGATAGATAGATAGATAGATAGATAGATAGATAGATAGTTAGATAGATAGATAGATAGATAGATAGATAGATAGACAGACAGGCAGGTAAAGGGAGAAGGACTGGCAAGGATAGCAAGAGGGGCAGAAAGACAGACAGAGATACATGCACAGGTTGAAAGAGACAGATAAAAGGCAGGAAGAGAGATAGATATCCACGGACACACATAAACAGACTCAGAGACAGAGAGAGTGAAAGAGAGGGAGAAAGAGATGGATAGAAAGGGAAAAATATAATTTTCAATTGTGAGCTGGAGAGGATACAGCTAGAGAAGCCCGTACACATACAATGGTAGATAATCACACAGAAAGAGAGAGAGAGAGAGAGAGCGCTGAGAGAGAAAGGGCGATCAAAGGGGAGAAAAAAAGAGAATTGCTTGGAGCGAAAGAGAGAGAGAGGCAGACGGACAGACAGAGTGAATGAGTGATTGAAAGAGAGTAAAGGAGGGAAGCAGATTGTGTGTCATAGGGCGAGAGAGAAAGAGAGAGAGAGAGAGAAAGAAAGAGAAAGGTGGGGGGAATAGATTTAGTGAGAGAAAGAGAATTGAGAGACAGGCGGGAATAAACCGTGTGAGGGGGACAGAGGGAGACGGAGTGAGTGAGATTTAGAGACACAGCCAGAGAGAAAGAGAGAGGTAGTGGGAGAGGGGGTGGTGGTGGTGGTGGTGGGGGGGGGGGGGGGCGGGGGGGGGGGGGTGGCGTGGGATAGTGTGAGGGATAGAGAGATTGAGAGAGAGAGAGAGAGGAGAAACATTGAAAGAGAGAGAGGGGGAGAGAAAGGAAAGAGAGAGAGGCAAAGAGAGACATGGAGTTAGAAATAAAGTGTGAGAGTGAGGCAGAGAGAGAGAGAGACAGAGAGAGAATGAGACAGAGGGACATAGTGAGAGATAGGCACAGAGAGAGAGAGGAGAGAGACAGAGACAGAGACAGAGAGAGAGAGAGAGGTGGAGGGAAAAATACTAATGGTATTTTAGTGTGTGAGAGGCAGAGGCAGAGAGAGAGAGAAACACGTACACATAGACACACAACGACACTGACACAGAAAGAGAGAGAGGGCTGAGAGAGAGAGAGGGCGACCAAAAGGGAGAAAAATAGAGTGTTTCTGGAAGAGAAAGACAGGGTGAGGCGGAGAGAGGGAGAGATAGATAGAGACAGGTAGAGCAAATTAGAGAATAAAAGAGGAAGAAGGAGGAAGGCAGACTGTTTGACAGTGTGCGAGAGAAAGAGAAAGAGAGAGAGAGGAAGAGAATAGAGAGAGAGACGGAAATGTACCGAGGAAAGGAGACAGAGAGAGAGAAAGGCAGCTGAGATTTTGAGTCACAGTCAAAGAGACCCGGAGAGAAAGAGAGAGAGAGACATTGAAAAAGAGAGAGGGCGACAGAAAAAGAGAGAGGCAAAGAGAGAGAGAGTTAGAGACAGTGTGATGGAGAGGTAGAGAGAGAGAGATAGAGAGAGAATCAGACCAAGCGATAGAGTGAGAGACAGGCGGAGTGAAAGAGAGCGAAAGAGAGATGAGAGAGAGGAAGAGAGTTGGAGAGAAAAAGAGAAAATACATTTTAGTGTGCGAAAAGCAGAGACAGAGGCAGAAAAACACGTGCACACACACACACACACACACACACACTGACACAGAAAAGAGAGCGAGGGCTGAGAGAGGGAGGGCGATCGAATGGGAGAACAAAAGAGAATTTCTGGGAAAGAGAGAGTGAGGCAGAGAGAGAGAGAGAGATTGAAAAAGGGACAGGGGGGGAGAAAAGAGAGAGAGAGGCAAAGAGAGAGACAGAGTAAGACAGAAAGTGTGAGGGAGAGGTAGGGAGAGAGAGGGAGAGGGAGAATGAGACAGAGAGATAGAGTGAGAGATAGATGGAGGCAGCGAGAGATAGATAGATGAGGGAGAGGGTTGGAGAGAAAGAGAAAAAGGGAATTTTACAGTCTGTGTTGCAGAGACAGAGGCAGAGAAATACGCACACGCACACACACACACGTAGACAGTGACACAGAAAAGAGTGAGAGGGCTGAGAGAGGAAGATCGAATGGGAGAGAAAGAGTGAATTTCTGGGAGAGAAAGAGAGTGTGAGGCAGAGAGAGAGAGAGAAGATAGAGATAGTGAGAGAAAAATAATTGAGGGAGAGGCCGGAATGCAGCGAGTGAGGGAGTCAGAGGGAGATGGAGGGAGTGAGATTTAGAGACACCGCAAGAGAGATGGAGAGAGTGTGTGTGGGGGGGCGGGGCGGGGGGGGGTGGGGGGGGGCGGCGGTTGTGGGGGGGGTGTAGAGAGTGAGAGAGAGAGGCAAAGAGAGAGACAGGGTTAGACACAAAGTGTGAGAGGGAGACAGAGACAGAATGAAACAGAGAAACAGAGTGAGAGAAAGGCTGAGAGAGAGAGGAGAGAAAGAGAGATAAATGTAGAGAAAGAGACAAAGGGAATTTTACGGTGTGAGAAGCAGAGACACAGAGAGAGAAACACCTACACACACACACGTAGATACTGGCACAGAAAGAGGGCGGGGGCTGAGAGAGAGGGCGATGGAAAGGAAGAAAAAGAGAGTTTCTGGGAGAGAAAGGGAGGGTTAGGCATAGAGAGAGAGAGAGAGACAGGCAGGGAAAATGAGAGATGAAAGAGGAAGAAGGAGGGACGCAGACTGTTT
Organism: Cetorhinus maximus; assembly: GCF_964194155.1. Classification (NCBI taxonomy): domain Eukaryota; kingdom Metazoa; phylum Chordata; class Chondrichthyes; order Lamniformes; family Cetorhinidae; genus Cetorhinus; species Cetorhinus maximus. Next base: position 158,586 of record NW_027596372.1, read on the forward strand.
GACACTGTGCGAGAGAAAGAGAAAGAGAGAGAGAGAGAGAGAGAGAATTGAGAGAAAGGCGGAAATGCACCTAGAGAGGGAGACAAAGGGAGGAAGAGATATGAGATATTGAGACACAGCGAGAGAAACAGAGAGAGAGATGGACGGAGAGAATGAGAAAGAGGGCGAAGGAGAGAGAGAGATAGAGAGACATTGAAAAAGAAAGAGTTGGCAGATTAGAGAGAGAGAGGAAAAGAGAGTGACAGAGTTTGACAGAAAGGGTGAGGCAAAGGTAGGGAGAGGGAAAGAGAGACAGAGAATGAGAAGGAGAGATAAAGTGAGAGACAGATGGAGGAAAAGAGAGACAGAGAGCGATAGAGAAGAGAGAGGGAGAGAAGTGAAGAGAAATAGATACAGGGAATTTTACAGTGTGAGAGGCAGAGACAGAGGCAGAGAAACACTCACACACACACATGGCGGCACCCACACAGAAAGAGAGAGAGAGAGAGAGGGCTGAGAGAGAGAGGGCGATCGAAACGGAGAAAAAAAGGAGAGTTCCTTGGAGAGATAGAGAGGTTGAGGCAGAGAGAGAGAGAGAAAGAGGGAGAGAGGCAGAAAAAATAATAGAGTGAAATAGGGAAGTGAAAGAGAATGTCTTACATAGGGCGAGAGAGAAAGAGAAAGGGTGGGGGTCATAGGGAGGAAGAGAGAGAGTGAGAATTAGATAAACAGCGAGGGAGACACAGGGAGAGAGAGAAGGAGATGGACAGATAGGCATTGAAAAAGAGAAGGGGAGAGAAAAGACAGAGAGAAGCAAAGAGAATGGCAGAGTGAGACACACAGTGTTAGAGAGAGACAGAGATAGAGAGAGGGAGAGAGAGAGCGAAAGTGAGAGAGAAAGGGAGAGAGAGAAAGAAAGGGAAATAGAGGGTGACAGATAAGCAGAGGCAGAGAAGGAGAGGCAGAGAGATAGAGACAGGAAATGAAAAAGACAAAGGGAAGCTTAGCAAGCGAGAAAGAGAGATAAACAGAAAGTGAAAGTAACAAAGAGAACAGAGAGACAAAGGGAGGGAGACTGAGAAGGAGGCTGAGAGAGGGAGGTGAAGAGAGATTGGCACGTAGAGCGAGAGATGGAGAGAAAGATGGGGATAGAGAGACAGATAGAAGAAAGAGGAAGAGGAAGAGACAGCAGGAGCGATACAACGAGAAGGGAAGTGTGAGAGATAGAGACAGAGCGAGAGAGGCATAGAGAGATAGAGTTAGAAAAACCGAGAAAATATGCGAGAGAGAGGTGGAGGGAGGCAGAGAGTGATAGAGTGTCAGAGAGCGACAAAAAACACAGAGATAGATAGATAAATAGATACATAGATAGATACATACATGAAAAGAAAGAAAGATAGATAGATATATAGACAGACTGACAGACAGGCAGATAGGAGAGGGACAGAGAAGGAGATCGAGAGAGGCAGAAATACAGACATACATACACTTATACAGATTGAAAGTGCATGAGAAACGCGAGAGAGAGAGAGAGAGAGACACCCACCAACACACACACATACATATGCACACCAACGGACACACACACATTCACACAAAGAGAGAGAGAGGGAAGAGAAAGATGAAGAGAGAGGAAGAGAATCAGGGAGGGAGACCGAGAACGATGGAGAGAGAAGCAAAGAGAGTTAGAGAGAGAAGGAAAGAGGCAGAGAGAGTGAGAAAGGGAAACAGATGGATTGAGAGAGAAAGAGAGAGAGAGAGAGAGTGATTGGAAGAAAAGTGAGAGTGGGGAAGTGAGAGGGAGAGAAAAAGACAAAGGGAGTGCGAGAGCCAGAGAGAGATAAACAGAGCAGAAGAACAAGAGAATGGGGGAGACAGTGAGCGAAAAAAAAGCAGAGAGAGAGAGAGATAAAGAGTGCAAGAGTGACAAAGGGGAAAAGAGAGAAACACAGAAGGAGTGAGGGAGAGAAACGTGCAGAGAAAAAGAGAGACAAATAGATGGGAGAAGAGAGAGAGATCGTGAGATAGATACGCATTTGATTGAGGTGTGGACTGAATTTTTGGGAGATTTTAAATATTTCTGATAACTTAATTGTTTGAATTTAGTCGTAAATTGACACCCTAAACCCACTGTAATCGCATAACTGAATGTCAATTGTAAAACAGGACGGCTAAATCCCTGGGTGTAATAGAACAGCGTGGAAAGAGGAACTCTAACATTTTTTTATTTAATCAATAAATGGTAATAGTCAAGTGACGGATATCACTGAAACAATAGGGAATCTAGAAATGGGACTGATGGTGTTTGAGTGGACAGCATATTATCCGGGTGAATACAGCTCCTGTTTGTTTAATAGTTAATTAATTTGATAAGTAAAGTCCAGTCTTTGGAACCTCGCAGCTCCATTTAAAAACTAACATACTGTTTCACTCAGCTCAATGTCATAATCTCTTTGTTCATTTTTAAAAACATGATTTGAACGATGTTGCAATTTCAACGTCCCTGAGGTGATCCCACAGGGTATAAATTAAAGGCTTTGGGAGTATATCACCTCAGCGTTTAAGACACAGAGATTACCAGCAGCACAAAGGGGCACATCACTTCACACTGAATCGATGGAACCAATTTTTGTGGCTGAGAAAATATTCTACCCAATCCTTGCTGTTATAGGTGTTCCTGGTGAGTGACCATAACTACTGAACTTGTGCAGATCTGTATGTGAGCTGCTCTCTCATTTTAAACTGTGACTGAAAATATTACATGCTGATCTAGTGGTCACTGTTAAGATACACCAAATCAGCGATATAATTTGCTGAATACAAATGTCTGGAAATGTCTCTGCGGCTTTATTTAATTTTGTCAAATGAAAATAAGCCTTTGTTTGTAACTCACAGGAACTCTGATTAATTAAGTCTTAATATTCTTTGGAAACGTTAAATTAGACTTCAGTGAAGGGAAAGTCTCTGAAGGAAGGTTTAGTGGTAGTCAGCGGAAAATCACCAAGAGTGTGGGTCAGTAAACAGAGTGGAATACATGGTCCCAGTGACCATGTATTACTTTGTCTATCTGCCAGTGTAGAATTGTACTGAGTGTGCATCAATAACCAAATTGGAATCCATGACACCAGTGACCATGTATTACAGGGTCAATCTGTCAATGTAGAATTGCACTGAGTGTGGGTCATTAATCAGAGTGCAATATCTGGCCCCAGTCAACAATCATTCACTGACTGCATCTGTTAGTGTCAAATTGTCCTAAGTTTGGGTTAGTAACCAGAGTGGAATATATGACTCCAGTCACCACTCTTTCACTGACATTATCTGTTAGTGTCAAATTGTCCCAAGTGTGCATTAGTATCCAGGGAGGAATACTTGGCTCCAGTGACCATATATTTCTGGGTCTAACTGTTAATTTCAAATTGTAGTAAGTGTGGTTGAGTAACCAAAGTGGAATACCTGGCCTCAGTGATCATGTATTATTGGGTCTATCTGTCAGTGTAGAATTGTACTGTGTCTGGGTCATTAAGCAGAGTGGAATACCTGGCCCCATTCACCACTCTTTCAATGACTGTATCTGATGGTTTCAAAATGTACTAAGTGTTGTTTAGTTACCAGAGTGGAATAGCTGACCTCAGTCAACATTTATTATTGGTTATATCTGGCAGAGCAGAATTGCATTCAGCGTAGGTCAGTGTCCAGAGTGGAATACCTGCTCCAAGTGATAATCTATGACTGGAAGCATTTGTCGGTGTAGAATTGAACTGAGTGCGGGTCAGTAACTGGAATGAAAGAAATCGGTTCGATTTGGAAATCATGTTTTTTTTTGATTAGTGATCTTTCCATTCCATGGAGCTGTCTCTCTCTTTTGCCATGTGAATAATTTCACAACAGGAAGCGATTTGATGTTGGTTGAAGATATTTGGTAATGAGTGTGTGAAGTTAAATGTCTGGATATAGCTCCAGTTTCTATTGAGCTGCTCCAGCAGAAATAGATGTCAACCTGTTCCTGATATTGAAGCAATCCTCCAGCACTCTTACAGTGTTCCAATATTCTTGTCGATTGTTTTATAATTCCATAAGACATCAGAGCAGAAGAATGTAATTCCGCCCATAGAGACTCCTCCGCCATTCAGTGAGATCATTGCTGATTTGATAATCATCAACTCCACAATTTGGCCTTTTCCCCAGAACCTTTGATTCTCTGACTGACAAAAATCAGTCGAGCTCAGCCTTAAATATTCTTAACGACCCATCAACTACAGACCTTTACGGGAACTAATTCCACACATACACTACTCTCTGAGAGAATAAATTCCTCCTTATCTCTGTATTAAATTGGTGAACAACTTCTCAGAAATGATGCCGGCTCGGACTAAACCCTCCCACAAAGTGAACCAACTACTCAGCATCTACCGTCTCAAGGCCCCCAGGAATACAATATGTTTCAATAAGGTCTCCTCTCATTCGATTATCCTCCAATGAGTACAGTCCCAATCTAATCAATCTGCCCACAGGAAATCGTCCCTCCACATCCGGCAACAGCCGATTGAAACTTCTGTGGGCTGCCTCCACTTCCAGCATATCTTTCGCCAAATAAGGAGACCAAAATTGTTGACATTATTCTAAGTGAGTGTCTTGTATAGTTCTAGCATGACTTCCCCATTTTTATAATCCATTCCCTTTGAAATTAAAGCCATCATTTTATTTCCTTTCCCTATCACCTGCTGAAAATAACATTTTCATATTAATTCACGCAGGCTCCCAAATCCCTCTCTGCTCCAGCTTTCTGCAGTCTTTCTCCATTTAAGTAATATTGAGCTCCTCTATTCTTCCTGCCAACGTGCATAGACCCACAGTTTCTGATAATATATGGCATCTGCCAAGTTTTGCCAACTCACTTAACATTTCTATATTCCCCTGTAGGACCTTTGAGTCTTCCTCACCACTTGCCTTCGCACCAATGTCTCTGATAACTGGAAATTTGGCGATAGTACATTCACTTCTATCATATCAGCCATTAATATATATTGCAAACAACTGTCGTCCCAGCACTGATCCCTGTGGCGCTCCACTACTTACAGTTTATTATTCTAAAAATGCCCCCCTTATCTCAGCTCTCTGTCTTCTATTAGTTAGCAAATCCTCTATACATGCTAGTGTACTACCCCCAAGACCATGAACTCTTATCTTATTAAGCAGCCGTGTGTCTGGTACCTTTTTCAACGCCTTTTTGGAAATACAAGAATATTGCATATCCTGTTTCCCTTTTATCCATTCTGCTTTTTACTTCCTCAAATATTTCTAATAAATTTACCAGGCACGATTTCCCCGTCATCAAGCCATGCTAACTCTGCTGGATTATATTATGTATTTTAAATGCTCTGCTCTCACAGTCCTTGTAATAGACTTTAACCTTTTCCCTATTGCTCATGTTAAGCTATTTGGCCTATAGATGCATGAGCTTTTTTCTCTCTCCCTTTTTGAATATGTTTGTAACTTTGGCAGATTTCCAATCTTCTGAGACTTTTTCCAGAACCAAACGATTCTTGGAAGATGAGTCAGTTCATCCATTATTTCTGCAGATACTTCCTTTAATATCCTAGGATGCAACCCATCAGGGATTTATCGGCTTTTAGCTCCATTAGTTTCTTGATCACTTTTTCTCTAGTGATAGTTATTTCTTTATTCCCTTCTCCCGTTTTCCCCCTGATTACTTAGTATTTTAGGAATGGGATTAGTGTTGTCTACCATGAAGGCTGATGCAAAGCATTAATTCAACTCCTCTGCCATTTCCTGGTTCCACATTCTCATTTTTACAGACTCATTCTCTAAGAGGCATTAGTTCACTTAAGGCTCTCTCTTCATTTTTTTAAATATTTAAAGCAGCTGCTACGTAACGGTTTTATAATACCTGTTAGTTATCGCTCAATGTTTACTTTCTCAATCTTTAATGTATTTTTGGTAAACTTTTCTTGGTTTAAAAATAAACCTAATCCTCTGGCTTACCACAAACCTTTGCCACATTGTATGTATTTTTACTTCAATTTGACTCTATCCTCAACTTCTTGGGCAAACTATGGTTGATTATGTCCAGCCTACAATCCTAGTTCCTCACAGGGATATATCGCTGATATGAGTCATGAACTATTTTCTTAAACGTCTGCCATTGTTCATCAACCGTCTTTTCTGTTGAACTCCTTTCCCAGTCTACTCCAGCCAACTCGGCCTTCATTCCTTTGTAATTTTCCGTTTGTAAGTTTAGCACAGTTGTTTCGGACCCATTTTCACTCTCAAACTGAATGCTAAATTATACCATGTTATGGTCATTTTTTTCCTAGGGGACCTTTTTCACTTTACCTTTTACATTTATTAACCTGCCTCATTCCACATTAACAGATCCAAAGTAAACTGATCCCTAATTGGATCCACAGCAAATTGTTCTAGGAAACTCTCTCGGATACACTCTATGACGCGATTTTCCCAAACAACATGGAGTTTCCAGTCACCCATGATTAATGTACTGCCAGGTTTTCATGTCATAACTATCTCCTGACTTATTCTCTTTCCTACGGTATAGCTACTGTTAGGCACCCTGTAGACTACTCCCAGCACCGTCTTCACCCCCTTGTTATTTCTTACCTCTACTCATGTGAATTCTACATCTGCAGATCCAAAATAATTTCTTGCTATCCAACGTATTCAATCTCGTCGAGAAAAGCTATCCCACCACCATTTTCATCCTGCCTGTCCTTTCGAAAATCACATGTCCCTGAATAATTAGTTATCAGCATTGATCTCTTGGTAACCACGACTCCGTAATAGCTATAAGATCATTCCCATTAAACTCTATTTTTGCCTTTAATTTATTTATTTGATTCTGAATACGGCCAGCAATTAAGTAATGAGGCATCAATTTTCACTTTATTACCATTTCCCCATTTGAGTCAATTTGCTGTAGTGTTTTTTTATGTTTCTACACTCTGTCTGTTTCTGACACATTCTGGATATCATTACATAAATAGCTGCCCTGCAAAGTTCCCACATCGTTTTGCTTCTTAAACCTACAAATCCCCTCTCCAGAACTCCCGCTCACCTATTTATCATAAAACACTCGCTAAAGCCCCAGTTATTCAATTCCCCACGACGCTGGAATCTGCATTTTTAAAGTGAAGCCCTTCCCCCCGGAATTGCTCCCTCCTATCCCAGCACTGGCGCCGGTGCCCCTTAAACTTAAACCCATTTTTCCCGCACCAAACTTTGAGCACAAATTTAAATCCGTGACTTTATTTCTCCTATGGCAGTTTGCCCGTTGTTCAGGTAGTAATCCCAAGATATTTATGTCAGATGTTTTGCTTTTTAATTTAGCTGCGAACTGTTCGAGTTCTTTCAGCAGAATTTGGTTTCTAGTTCTGTCAATGTCGCTGGCATCAACGTGGATGGTGACAAGTTGATGTATACCCTCCACTTCCAGTTCCTCTCCAACCCTGTTGAGATGTCCTGGCTCCGAGCAGGCAAGAGACCCTTCGGAACTCATTCAATGAACAATACCCTTCGCCCATTATACTGTCCCCTACCACTACTGAATTTCTTAATTCCACCCCTAGCTTGAATGGCTGCCTGTATCACGGTGCTGTGGACATTTTGCTCATCCTCCCTGCAATCCCCGCTCTCGTCCACACATCTTCCAAGAACCTAGCCACTGTTGAACAGTTGCAGGGGCCAAGGTTCCTGTAACGCGACCCCCTTGGTCCCCATACCTACGTCACCTGCGGTCAGACCCTCCTGTCCCTGAACCCAGAACAAATTTTAATTTCCTGATCTGAGGGGTGAGACCACCTCCTGGAGCAAACTGTCCAGGTAACTTTCCCCTCACTGATGTGGCGCAATGTCTGCAGCTCGGAATCCAGCTCCGTTACTTGGATCCAAATGTTCTCGAGCTGCAAACTCTTGCTACTGATGTGCTCACACTGGATCAACTTGGTGCCCAACAGGTCAACATGCTGCTGCAGCAACACATTAGCTGTCCTGCCGTCGCTAATGTATTTTAATTGTTTAATTAACCAAATACATTAGCACTTAAAGAATCTCCCCCTAGAAGCACTTGATTGTTATTATTTTTTTGCACAACAGGACCGAATGTATACTGAAGAATCTATTTTCAGAGGAAAAACACCCGACAGAGTACAAAGCAAACTAAAGACTTCACTTTTATTTTACCGATTACACATACCCACCAAACAGCTGTTCTCGGGCTCTTTTCCCACTCTGCTCTTTCAAGGTCTATCGCCTCTCTCTGAAATCTTTAATGATCTCCTTTTAATCGGTGATACAAAAGTAGGTGGGAAGGCAAGTGGTGAAGATGACACAAAGTTTCCACAGAGGGGTAGAGATAATTTAAGTGAGTGGGCATGCACTTGGCAGCTGGAAAAGAACGTGGGAAAATGTGAGGTTATGCACGGTGGCACGAAGAATAGAGGAGCTGAATATTATTTAAATGGGGAAAGACTGCTGGAAGCAGCAACACAGAGGGATTTGGGAGTCTGCCTGCATGAATACCCCAAAAAAACAAACATAATTTCCGCAGGTAATAGGGAAGGTGACAGGATTGTAGGCATTTATTCAAAGGGAATGGAGGAAAAAATTGGGAGTTCTTGCTAAGGCTTTGCACAGCATAAGTTAGGCCATGCCTAGAATACTGTAAACAGTTTTGGCCCATTATCTAAGGAAGTATATACTGACAATAGAGGCTGCCCAGAGAAGTATCACTAGATTGAGCGCGGGTATGGAGGCATTTTCTTCTGTGGAGAGGTTGAGTAGGTTAGACCTGTACTCACTGTAGTCTGGAAGAATGAGATGCAGCTTTATTGAAACAAATAAGATTATTGGGAAGATTGGTAGGGTAGATGCTGAGAAGTTGATTCCATTTGCGGAGGGTCGGGGAACAGAGGGCATTTTCACAGAGTGTCACCTATTTAACACAGAGACGAGGAGGAATTTCTTCAATCAGATCGTAGTGAATCGTTGGATTATTTACTGCTGATGGCGTTGAAGGCTGGGTCATTAGTAATATTCAAGGCAGATTTTTAATCAAAAAGGCAAAACAAGGTTCTGGGAAATGTAAGGAAATTCTAGTTGAAGATTATCAGGTCAGCCATGACCTCATTAAATGGCGAACAGATTCGTTGTCCGTATAGCCTACTTCAGCTAATAGGTTTAATGATCTCTTGGTTTTATGCTCTCTACTCTCCCCCTGCTCAGTAATGCTCTGTGGCCACTATCTCCGTGTGCTCCAATGGTCGCTGACTCAACTCACACTGTATCACTGTTAATGTTCCCGCTCTTCCTTTTGCTCTCTCACTGTTATTGGCACCGCTGTTGCTCCCACTCTCCCACTCTCAATGCCTGCTCTTTTCCTCTCTCACTCATAGAGTCAGAGGGTCACAGAGTATCCGAGTTATACAGCATAGAAATAGGTCCTAAGGCCCATCATGACCGTGCCAGGCGTCAAGTACCTATCTATTCTAATCCCATTTACCAGCTCTTGGCCCCTAACCCTTTATGCGATGCCGTTTCAAGTGCTCATCTAAATACTTATTAAATGTTGTGAGGGTTCCTGACTCTACCACCCCCTCAGGCAGGTGTGTTGCAGTTTCCAACATCATTCTGGGTGATTTCTCACCCGCCTCTCCAATCCTGCTAACAGCCTCGCTGCTTCTCTCGCAGTTTCTCTCACACTCTCTCGCTCCAAAAGGCCCACTGCTCTCTCACTCTCTCAGTGCTAATGGCCCCCTTGCTCCTCTCTCACTCTCTCACTGTTATTGGCTGCGCTACTACTCTCTCACTGCTAACGGCCCCGCTTCTCCTATCTCACTCTTCTCCAGTACACTGGCACCCCTCGAATGGCCAGACCTCCTTAATTTCTGCAGCTACATCGTCCTTCTCCACAGTCATCACAGATGAAAAGTAAGCACTTATAGCCTCAGCTATGTCCTTCGGTTGCAGCACAATCTGCCAGTTTGTTCCCTAATGGGTCCTACTTTTTCCCTCGTTATCCTCATGCCCTGAATATATTTATAAAATGCCTTGGGGTTTTCCATTACCTTTCCCTCCAGTGTTTGGTAATGTCACCTGTTCGCTCGCCTAACCACTTGATAACTATCACACGCACTTTTTATGCTTCTCCAGGGCTTCCCCGCTGTTTTAACCCCCCTGTATCTACCATCAGTCACTTTTCTTTTTCCTTATCCAATCCTCTATATCCCTTGACTACCAGTATCCCCTGGAATAGTGTGTCCTACCCCTCACCTCTACGGGAACATGTTGGCCCTGAACTCTCACTATTTCCTTTCTGAATGACTCCCGCAGGCCTGTTGTAGACTTTTCTACAATTAGCTGCTCCCAGTCCACTTTGGCCACATCCTGTCATAAAATATTGAAGTCGGCCTTCCCCAATTTCAGCACCTTTATTTTCAAGCCATCTTTGTCATTTTCAATAACTACATTAAAACCGCAAGAACTATGGTGTCTCTCTCCGAAATGCTTTCCCCCACTGACACTTATACCACTTTCCTGGCTTCATTCCCTCAGATTAGGTCCAATGCCGCCCCTTCTCTCGTAGGGCTTTAGCGTTGGCTCAAAAACCTCTCTTTCAAGCACTTTAAGAATTCCACCACATCGAAGCCTCTCACACTAAGACTATCCAAGCTTATATTGGTGAATGTAAATTTCCTACTCTTAATACCCTTGTACACATCTCTGAGATTTTCCTACATATCCGCTCCTCAAGCCCCCCTGACTCTTTGGAGGCATTTAGTGCACCCCCAGTAAAGTGATTGCCTCCTCTAATTAAGTTCTCTACAGATGGCCTCATTTGAGGAACCTTCTAAAATACCATCACTTCTTAAGGCTTTAATTTACTTCTTTATCAAGCGTGCAATGCCGGCATCCCTTTTAACCCCCAACCACCAAGTCGCCATCAGCCCGCTGTCATGCCTGAACATTCTATACCCTGGAACATTGAGCTTCCAGTCCTACCCTGCCATCAACCATGTCTCTGTGATAGCAACAATATCATATGCCCATGTGTTAATCAGCACCCTCAATTCATCTGCCCTACTTTTAAGACTCCTTTCATTACAATAGCAGCGAACCAGCCTTGCATTATTCCCCTGTGCCTTAACAGATCTACGTTTGCTCTACCTTCCAGACTCACTTAGTTCCTCTTCTATATTAGGCTGTGCAACACCCGGTACTCCACCTTCACTTATTATTACATAAAAATACTGAATTAGTTTTACCCTCCTCCCACAACCCCACCCCAACATCACTAGCAAACCTCCCCACAAAGATGTTGCTCCCTTGCCAGTTAACGTGCAACCTGTCCGACGTGTACAGGTGCCAACTTCGCCAGAAACATACCCTGATCAAGGAACCAGAAGGCCTCCCCCCAGCAACATTTGTTGAGCCACGCATTCATATTCTCTATCCTCATATTCCTATAGTCACTTTCACGTGACAAGCGGGCCATCCAGAGGTTGCAACCTTTGAGGTCCTGCTTTTTAATCTGCTGCTAAGGTCCCTACGTTCATTTTGCAGGACCTCATCACTCTTTCTACCTAAGTCGTTTGTACCAATGTGAACTACGACCTCTGAGTTTTCCGTCCCACTTCAGAATGCCCTGTAACTGTTCTGTGATATCCTTGACCCTGCTACCAGGGAGGCAACACACCAGTCTGGATTCATGCCTATAGTTGCAGAAGCTCCTGTTTGCAAACCCTCACTACTTAGTCTGCTTCCACTATTGTTCTTGCACTCTTACCCCTCCCCACTTGTGCATCCAAAACACCCACAGTGCCTGGAATGTGACTCTGGTTGCACTCTCCAGAGGAACATTCACCCTTACCCTTTTCCAACACAAAAAAATAGGATTTCCCCATTACCTGCCTGGTGCTTTCAACATTACATACCTGTGGCTTTCCTCATTACATTCCTGCCTCCCTTCTTCAGACTGGTGGTCACCCATTCCCGCACTTCCTCATGCTGCTGAGTGACCACATCTAAAAATGTTCTGTCCACGTAACTCTCAGCTTCGCGGATGCACCGCTGTGTCTCCAGCTGACGCTAAAGCTCTGAAACCCATTGCTTAAGCTGGTGAATCTAGTGGCATTTCCTGCACATGTGGTCATTCAGATTGCAATGCGTGTCGAAGAATACCCATGCAAATCACGTGACTGAGTCCCTTTGCCATACGTTTTGTTTGATTTTTATTTAGAAAAAGCTGTTTCCCTAAATTTAAGCCAAGTAAAAAAAATGATTCAGCTTTTTTCTGGCAAAATGAAGTCCAATGCGGTGACTGTTACCTCTTGTAATGTAGCTTTAAAGTGGAGAAAAACGAAAACACCTTACTCACTAACTACAATCCAGCTCTCTCCATTATCCTGACATCACTACTTTCGAATTCCAGCACCGCCCAGTACCTGTGTGAGAACAGGCTCCCTGAGAGGTAAACTCTGCATCACTCTTTATACAGCCGCTCCGCTCCCTCACAGGTAAACTCCGCTATCGCTCTTTATACAGCCGCTCCGCTCCCTCAAAGGGGCACTCCGCTACACACTTTACACAGCCGGTCTGCTCCCTCACTGGTAAACTCCTGATCTATATGCACCCGCTCCACTCTTGGTCTTTATACAGCTGCTCCGTTCCTTCACATGTAAACTCCTGCTCTTTAAACACCCGCTCACGTCTGGCTCTTTTTTGTTGTGTCGCCTTTATTGTTTGTTTAATTTCCCCCTATCATTAAATTACTAAAATTAATAATAATCAATAAGTGATTGTAACTCAGCTGCTAATTTCAATCGAAAAACAAAGCTAAAAGCTGAAATACTTACCAGCCAGTCGCCTGCCTGTCCTCCTGTGACCAAACTCTGTTTTGGTGCTGAAATCCTGTCCTCCCTGTGAGGGTCAGACACGGAAAATGTTTAATCATTAATTTCCAGTCCCTTCTCCCTTCTCTCTGACAGTTAATTTACTGGGGATTGTGACCCTGTCCCGGGGAAAGTGCGGCCTCTCCACCTGCCCCACTCACTACCTGGTGGCCATGGCAACGGTGGAATTAGTGGTCATTATCACAAACATCATACTGAACAAGATCATGTATTATTATTTCCCACTGAGTTTCCTGGACGTCACTCCTGTGTGTCGTCTTCTCGCTGTCCTGATTACTGCAGCCGCGGAATGTACTGTCTGGTTCACCGTCACTTTCTCTTTTGATCGATTTGTGGCCATTCGTTGCCAGAAGCTGAAAGGAGTATATTCCACTGGGAAAACAGTGGCTGCGGTTCTGGCGACAACCAGTATCCTGCTCTGTTTAAAAAACATCTCCTGGTACTTTACCCTGGAACCTGATGCGATAGTCGATAATGTACCATGGGGCTGTTTGGCAAAAGCAAGCATTTTTACTGCTCCTGGATGGGTTGGATTTTTCTGGTTTCAGACGTTTTTAACCCCATTGCTCCCATTCGGTTTAATTCTGCTGATCAACGCTCTGACAGTCAGACACATTTTAGTGACCAGTCGAGTCCAGAAGGGACTGAGGGCTCAGAGTAAGGGAGAGAATCGCAGTGACCCAGAGATGGAGAGCAGGAGGAAGTCTATGATTTTACTCTTCACCATATCCGGCACCTTCATCCTCCTGTGGTCGGTCTCAGTTGTAAAATTATTCTCTATGGATGTGAGAGGGTTATTTTACCTCACCGATCCTGAATATATATTCCAACAAGTTGGGTTTCTGCTGCAGAATTTAAGTTGTTGCACAAACACATTTATTTATGGGGTGACTCAGTCCAAGTTCCGAGAGCAGGTCAACAAAGCGGTGAATTATCCGGTTACATAAATTATTCAAATAATGAAGAAAAAAAACCTGACTGTCAGACGCCTCAGCCAATCAAAGAGTTCCGGCCGCTGACGGACAAGAGTTTCTGCCAATGAAGGAGCTCCACATGCTGACTGACAGTCGCCTCATCCATTTAGGGATCGCCGCCGCTAACTGACAGCTGCTTGTGCCAATCAGGGCAATCAGCCCCATAATTGACAGGCGCTGTAGCTCATGGAGCAGCATCAGATTTTCATCCACAGCCACCTCAGCCGTTCAGGGAGAACAGCTCACTGAATGACAGCTGCCTGAGCCAATCAAAGTGACCTACCGGCTAACTGACAGTCACTTCATCCAATCAGGGAGCTCCAGCCTTTTGGCCCAGAGTCACGTTGCCCAGTCAGGGTATTCTTCCTGTGCGCCGACATTCATCTCAACCAATCAGGGAGCGACACCAAACACTTCATTCTAACAGCTGACTGGCATCAGCTTCATCCATTGACGTGGCTGCAACCAGTGACTCACAGATAATTCAGCAAATCGGCGATCTTCACCATTGACCACAGAAGTATCATCCCATCAGGGAGCTGAACACCATCATGGACAGCCGCATGAGCCAATCAGTAAGCTCCGACCGCTGCGGGCAGCACTTCAATTAATCAGACACCACAAACCAATTCCCACCATCTAGCACGGAGTTTCGTTCAATCATAGTGTTCAATATTTGACTGATAGCTCCTCAAACAAATGGAGAGTCCCGAAGGTGTGAGGGACACCTGCCCTGCCCGATTGGAGCGTTTCAGCATGAGAGTGACAGCTCTAATATCCAATCGGAGAGATGCAACAGTCCTGGAATTTCCTTGAGTAATGAAAATCGGACTTCAAAATCCGACCAATAGCCGAGCGCTTGCTCACCTCAGCAAAACATATCCCTGCCCACTTTGCGATTGACAGCAGCGTAAGCCAATGGCTGGGTTGCTTGCAGATCATTGGCCAATCGAAATTCGGCCCAATTGCTTCGACTAAGAAAGATTCACCAACAATCCACCATCATGACGCTCGATCCTGGCTGGAGGGTGGTCAACAATCCTTAAAGCGGGGCGGCACTGTGAATTATGGCAGTGCAACTATATTTCACTGATTCTAATTAAAGCTGGAACGGAAAGGCAGAAATTCAGAGAGTGAAATTGGAGGGACACAGGGAAAAGGAAGGATCAAGTTAAATAACAGAATCACAGAATCGTTAGCAAGTTGAAGACGACCATTTATCCGATCGTGTCTGCACCGAATCTCTCAATGAGCAACTCACAAAGTTCTATTCTCCCGCCTTCTCCCCATAAACTGCACTTTCTTCATTTTCAGATAACAGTCTAATTCCCGAATGAATGCTTCATTTCAATCTGCCTCCACCAGCTCTCAGTCACTGTTTTACAGATCCAAAAAACTCGCTGTGTGAAAGCATAACAATTAATGTTGTCAGTGTTTCTTTTCCTGATGACCTTAATACTGAGCTTCCTCACCCTGAGTTCTTTCACAAAAATGAACCCTTTCCCCTTGTTTAATAAGGATCACTCAAGATTCTAAACAGTCATATCAAATCTCCTCTCAGCCTTCTCATCTTCAAGGAAAACAATCCTAACTTAGATTCATAGATCATAGGGGCCTACAGCACAGAAAATGGCCCTTTTCGGCCCATCGAATCAGCGCCGGTCAGACAACTACTTATCTATTCTAAACACATTGTCCAGCACCAGGTCCATACCGAATATGCCATGGCATCGCAAGTGCATATCCAAACATATCTTACATGTTATGAGGGTTTCTGATTCAACCACACTTTCAGGCAGTGAGTTCAAGATGCCCAACACCCTCTGGGTGAAAAAAATCTTCCTCACATCCCCAATAAATCTGCCCCTTACCTTAAATCTATGGTTATGGATCCCTCCACCAAGGGGATGAGCTCCTTCCTGTCTATCCCATCTATGCACCTCATAATTCTATACACTCAGTCATGTCCCCCTTCAATCTGCTGTCCTCCAGGGAAACAAAACCCAGTCTTTTTAATATCGCTTCGTAACAATTGCTCTCCAGTGCAGGCAACATCCTGGTAAATCTCCTCTGTACTCTCTCTAGTGGAATGACATTCTTCCCGTAATGCGGATTCCAGAACTGCACCTAATACTCTAGCTGTGGCCTGACCAGCGCTTTATATAGTTCAAGCATAACCTTCCTGCTCTTATACTCTATGACTCATCTAATATTGGCAAGTATCCCATATGTCCTCTTCAGCAGCTTATCTACATGTTCCGCTACCTTAAGGGACCGGTGGATATGCACACCCAAGTCCCTCTGATCCTCGGCTCTTCCCAGGTACAATTCATTGTGTAATACCGTGCTTTGCTTGTCCTGCACAAGTGAATCACCTCACACTTATCCGGATTAAATTACATTTGCTAATGATCAGCCCATCTGACCAGCGTGTCTATATCCCTCTTTAATCTGGGGCTATCCTATGCACTATTTTCCACACCACCAATATTCGTGTCATTCGCGAACATAATGATCAACCATCCTACATTCAATTCTAAATCGTATATATATACCACAAACAGCAAGGGACCCAACACCAATCCCTGTAACTTCTCCAAGCTCAAACCTGGAAACATTCTTGTGAAGCTTATCTGTCCTCTATACAGTAACTTCACATTCCTTGCCCAGATCTCAACGTAATACTTCAACTAGAGTCCAAACTAGTCATTTATGCAAGTTCAACTAACTTCCTTGCACTTATATTCTATTTTACGATAAATACAGCCTTGCTTTAGTTATTGATTTCTCAAAATATACTGCCACCTTCAATGGCTTGTCCCTCTGCTCATACCCCCTTAAGGGATGTATCCTCCATTTTGTGCTGTCTCTCCTCATGTTCTCGCTACTAAAATGAATCATTTCGCATCTATTTGTATTGAACTTCATCTTCCACCTGCCTATCCATTACATTAACTTGTCCATGCCCTTTGGAAATTCTATTCTATCCTCCTCACAGTTCAGCAATCTTCTGATTTAGTTGCTTATCAGCTGAAATACCGATATATATTTCTTTTCTCCCCTTGTAATGTTTTCAAGACCAATAGAACAATTAGCTTTACTTTATATCCTTAATATTAGTTATCATGATCAATTCACGATTTACACTCAATTTACCCGTCTGTGTGTTGGCTAACATACTAACTTTTACACGTCAGATCGAACATTATATCCTGTGGATCAGTTATCATGCCCAATAACGCGTACAATTGTATTCCTCTGCATATGGTCTGAAGACCAACTTAGCAACCAAACGTCAGTTTATGCTAGAGTGTATAATTGATCTTAATTATTTAGCATCTATTTGTTTGTGTGTGTGTGTGTGTGTGTGTTTGTGTGTGTGTTTGTGTGTGTGTGTGCGTGTGTGTTTGTGTGTGTGTTTTTGTCTGTGTGTGTGTGCGTGAGTGTCTGTGTGTGTTTGTGTGCGTGTGTGTGTGTTTGCGTGTGTGTTTGTCTGTGTGTGTGTGTGCTCCTGCAGTCACGATAAACCCCAGCAGAGGGAGATTGCTGAAGATGAGGTTGTTTCTGCGTGTGTGTATTTGACTGTGTGAGTAAATATGTCTATTTATGTTCCTGACCGTCTGTGTGTGCGAATGTGTGTGACAATGTCTATGTGTTTGTGTGTGTGTTTGTGTGTGTTTGTGCGTATGTCTGTGGCTGTGTGCGTCTGTGCCTGTCTGAGTGCCTGTCCGTATATGTCTACCTGCGTGTTTATATGTGCGGGCCGCGTATTTGAGGATACATCTGCCTGTATGTGTGGCTGTCTTCATGTATGATTTTTGTGTGCCTGTGTGTATGTGTTGGTGTATGTTTGTGCGTGCCTATCTGAGTGCATGCATCTATTTATGTATCTGTTCGCCTGTACGTTTCTGTCTCTTTATATGTGTGTGTGTGTGTGTGTGTGTGTGTGTGTGAGTGAGAGAGAGAGTATATATCTCTGTCTGTCGATCTGTGTGTGTGTACGCAATGTGTTTCTGTGCCATGTGAGCATGACAGCATCCTACAGTGGGAAAGCACTGAAGGTGAGTCTGTTTTGTGTAGGTGCCTGTGTCTGTCTGCCTGTTCGTCTTCCTCTGTGTGTGTGTGGGAGAGAGAGAGAGAGAGTTAAAGAGTGAGAGAGAGAGAGTGAATGAGTGAGAGAGAAAGAGAGAGTGAACAAGTGAGAGAGAGAGAGAGAGATAAAATGTTGTTCCAGTACACACGATATTTTTTTTTTAGGAAATACCTTGTTAATGTTCTGCAATCAATCTGATATCTGTGCAAAAAAAGTACAAGGCAGTGCTTGTTTTGAAATGAGAAGTATAAGCCTAACCAGTTTGTATGTGTATTTAAAATTATCAGAGTAACGCATATTGCATCAAAAGAGATTGAACGTTAATACACTATTAGTCAAAGTGGAACAGTCATGTACAAAAGACAAAAAAATGCTGGAAAAACTCAACAGGTCTGACAGAATGTGTGGAGAGAAAGACTGAGTTAAACTTTCGAGTCCGTATGACTCTTCTTCAGAGGTCCCAAGAGTAGTCATGCTGAGTCGATAGACTAATATTGTCTTTCTCTCCACAGATGCTCTCAGACCTGCTGAGTTTCCCAGCATTTTTGTTTTTGCTTCAGATTTTCAGCATCCACATTATTTTGCCATTATGGAACAGTCATGTACTGCACCTTAACATGTTTGATGAATAAAGTATACAATTATTAGGATAACTAAAGTTTTACACAGTTTCCATTCTCCTTTCTCCAATTTATCACAGACATGCATTGTGCCCATTTCCACCCGACTTCGCCCTGTTTTAAACCTCTTAATTGCCTAACGTTTTCCAGATCTGAAGTAAGCTCATTGACATGAAATATAAAGTCAGTAAGTTTTGAATAGAAATACAAGGAAAGAGCCAGCTCTTCAGTAGTCAAAGACGTGTCTTATAAATGTCAGTTACCGGACTGGATTAAGACATTTTGAGACGCTGACGTATGCCAAGCTTAAAACGGCCCATTCGGTAAATGGTTTCCGTTCTAATGCATACAGAAAGTGGACTGCAAATTTTATCTTCGCAAATTTGCCACAGTAAAGGCACAAATATAACGTTAATTTGGAAATAAAATACGTCTTACAAAATAACTGTTTGCATTAGATAATGATTTCTAATTAAAATACGTTCACAATTTATTAATTGGTAAAAATGAAAACTTTCGACAACAGATAAAGAAAAGCTGTTAGACCAATCAGCAGCTTATTAAGAGGAAGGAGACTGCAAACAAACTGCAGCTAATCTGTTTGGACATCATATGATTCGAAAACACTGAAACGTTTTCTTTCGTGATGTTTGGAAAGCAACATCATCGATGATGTCCTCAAATAATAAGCTACCAAATGTATAACTTTGGATGCACATAATTCTGAGGGCAGATCGCAATCCTTGCAGCAAACTTTAGCCAAATTCATGGAACTCAGTCCTGGAGAACTGAGCAGAATTTCTCAAGTAAGTGTTTGTGAACGTGTGTCATTCTTACAAAGATATCTTCCGTTCAAAGCTTGTAAACACTTCGAATTCTTGGATTTCAAAACTTACATATCGAAAAATGTAGATATTGATCTTGAACCAAAAAGAGAAGGAATCCATGCGCAATTCTACCAGAGGCACAACTGATGCTGCCAGACTGCTGGATTTATACACGCTGTTTGCAAGTTAATCGTTCAACATGGGACACATTTAAGCTACAGGAAATAATTATGGGGACATCAGCAAGGGTATCCGAATGGAATCCTTCATTTCGTATGAATTTAATAGTTTGCAATGGGGTTTTACGGTATTTTGAAATTAATCTTTTTTACACCTGCACAAATACATGAACTCATTCTGACTAGTAAATTTGTAACGATATAGATAAGAATGTCTTTCGCATATTAGAATGAAAAGTCCATATTTGTAGTGTAACATGCCAGTTTCAACCGATTCTGTCCAATTACCGCCCTCCCAGCCACCGATTGCCCGTCCCACACGCTTGAAAGCGTGATATCGCGCCGGTCCGGAACATGCACGGACCAACTTTTCAGGATTAACAGGATGGAGGCCTGAAAGAGCTCATGGACATGGGGAACGATTGAGAACTTTGGAGATGGTCGTTTCCTGAGCACCATATGCTGCCGATTATATCACTCATCGCTCAAATGGACCCTCCAGCAGTTGTCGCATCGATCGTTTGGTCTCCGCAGCAGCAGTCACATCACTCGGGTGGTCTCTCCAGCAGTAGCTACGTAGCTCGGCTGGTCTCTCCAGCAGTAGTTACATCGCTCGGGTGGTCTCTCCAGCAACAGTCACATTGCTCGGATGGACTCTCCAGCATCAGTCACATCGGTCGGGTGGTCTCTCCAGCAGCAGTCACAACGCTGAGGTGAGCTCTCCAGGGATATACAGCTGAAGTGGATCCGGGGGATGCCGTTTGGCTAAATCAAGCTTTGCAATCGGGGCGTGTGTGAAGGGCAAATGACAAGCATCCAGAGAAGGCTTCTCACACGAGGCTCAAAAGCACTCGGGCAAAGACTGATTTGCCGCTGTGTGCACAAGCTTCTGGGTGGTATAGACCCAGCTTGGGCTGTTCCCCTGAATATAGGGAGTGTGCTCATGAAACAAAATAGGAAAAGGAATGAGAACACACAAGCCCAGCGTGGAAAATCCCGTCTTCTCTCTCAAACCCACACACACAGAGATACACAAACACATACTCACTCAATTACACACACAAACACACACACACACACACACACAGCCATAGATGTTCACTCGATCTCACACTATTAAATGGTCAAACAAACTTTCTCAAACATATGCACTCTCTTGCCTGCACTCAGTCACAGTAAGATACACTCACCCTGACCCTCATACACTCACCCTCACACACACCCACTCACAGACACATTTTCACTCACGCATTCAAATTCCAAGCTCACTCAATCTGGCACTGTGAAAATATCAGGCATTCTCTGTCTCACAAAAACACACACACACACAATCATATACTGACGTACACTCACACTTATTCCCACACACTCACACACACATTCTCTCTCACACATTTTCATGAAATCTCATGCTCACACAACCCAATATGTCCACATCTCTCTCTATATAGCTTTCTCTCTCTCAATCACACACACAACATGCACACACTCACACAGGCAGACAATCACAGAGACTCTTTATTCCACATTATTTCTCTCACAGACACAGGCATTCACACACTTCATCACACACATTCACAGAAGCACTCACACATTAATCTCAAGGACACACTTACTCTGTCACATACGCACACTCCCAGAAACAAATACTCATTCAATATCACACTGTCACAATGCCACACATTCTCTTTCACCCTCGCACACACTTTCACTCACACAGTCTCAGACACAAATGCACGCAGACACAACGAACTTGTGCACACACACAGATTCTGTCACACAGTCACAATATCATAAAGTCAATGTCTCACACACATTGACAATCTCACTCTCTATCTCTCACAAGCAGGCAGACACACAGATTCAAATACTTACTCACAAACCCTCACAAAACCGCTCAGCCCTCACATTTGTACGCATTCACATATCACACTCACTCACCAACTCTTGCAGAGAAGCAGTCATGTGCATCAACAGGCAATTGCAAACACATTCAGAAACACTCTCCCTCTCAAATACTCTCACTAACACGCACATTCACACATTTTCTCAAAACTCTAAATGTCACACACCCTGCTGCCCCACCATACACAGTAACGCATTCACACAATCACGCACTCTTTCACATTACAAACTCAATTTTGCAATCTCAAAATGACACACTCTTACGCAGACACTATTAATGCACTCATACAGACACATACTTCCTGAATCAAAAATACACAAAGTCATAGTCATACTGACTCACAAGCTCTCCCTCGCACGCTCTCCATCACACACACACACACACACACACTCACAGGCTCTCAGATACAAAGTAATATATTTGCACCGCACTCTCACACACACAGATACACATTTGCTCAATCTTATCCAGTGTTTGTCTATGTGTGTGTGTGTGTTTGTGTGTGTGGGTTTGTATGTTTTATGTGGATGTGTTTTTTGTTTGTGTGTGTTTTATGCATGTTAATATCCCGAGCGTGTGGGAGTGACTCTGTTTGTGTGTGTGGGGGTGTGTGAAGATGAGTGTTTTCAGGCAGAAATTCAACCACGGTCTTACTGGATGCCGGACTGACTCCAATGCCCGAATGGCCACTTCATTGTCCCAATTACTTAATTCATTACTCACCTTAAGGATTTATATTTGTCCTATTTGGTGATAGTGCAATGGCGAGCGCTGCTCCCACAGTTGCCCACAGATGGGAAAGCCATCTATCAGTGAGCAGGGCCGCACTGCACTCTGGGAGAGTGAACCGACTGCACATGGCCAACAATATTGCCTGCTTAACAGGAAGCTGATACTCATTTTTCATTTAATTATTATCACAATTATTATTATTTAGCTACTCGACGGGTCAGAGTTCCAGTTCCTTCTCCATTCTGAAGAGTCGATTCTTCCTTTCTCTTTGTCGTTTTAAAATAAATGCCTGCAATAAAACACTGAAGCCAGGAGGCCATGGACAGAGATCGACACGCAGAGGGAGAGGTAGACAGAGAGAGAGGGGGAGAATGAAATTGAGAGAGCAAAGATGAAAGGAAAGAGACAGCAAGAGCCAAAGAGTGACAAAGAAAGAGTGAGACATAGAGACACAGAGAAATAGGCACTGATAAAGAGGGGGAGAGGGAAAGAGAGAGAGAGAGATAAAAAAGAGCGAGTGTGCTAGAGAGAAAGAGGGAAATAGAGAGGGAGAGAGTGAGAGAGAAATACAAAAAGACAGAGATAAATATCTAGATAGATGGACACATAAACAGATGGATAGATAGAAAAACAGAGAAACAGATAGAGAGACAGGCAGACATTAATGCAGAAAGGCAGATAGAGGGAGTGTGACAGCGAAGGAAAGCAAGAGAGGTCAACCGAAACACAGAAATACTCACACAGATTGAGAGGGAAAGAGAAATGTGAGAGTGAGTGATAGAGACCCTCCGACACACACACAAACACGGATACACACACGGACAAACACACATAACCACAGACAAAAGAGAGAGTCAGAAATGGAGAGAAAGAGAGAAAGGAAATTTTAAAGTGTGAAGGCAGAGGACAGAAAAGGAGACGCACGTACACACAGACACGTGGTCACAAACACAGAAAAAGAGAGAGAGAGCTGAAAGGGGTAGGGCGATCGAAAGGGAGAAATAGAGAGATTTTCTGGGAGAGAAAGAAAGGATGCCAAAGAGAGAGATAGAGAGACGGGCAGAGAGAATGAGTGAGCGAAAGAGGGAGAAGGAGGGAGGCAGAGTGCATTACAGAGGGCGAGAGCTAAAGTGAAAGAGAGAGAGAGAGATGACAATGTTTGGCCAGGTGTTTAAACGTGAGGTTGAGTGTCTAGGTCTACAGTAAAAAATAGATGGGATGGCCAAATGAGCAGATAATTGGCAGTTGGATTTAACCCTGAAATGTCTGAGGTGATACGCGTTTGAAGGAGTAATTTTACAAGGAAGCATTCAATGAACGGCATGACACTAGGAATTTCTGAGGAACAAAGTGACCTTGGCGTGCGTGTCCATTGATTTCTGAAGGCGGAGGGGCATGTTAGTGGGGTTGTGAAAAAGGCATTTGGGACACTTGCCTTCATCAATCGACGCATAGATTACAAAATTAGGGAGGTCATGTTGGAGTTGCATAGAACCTTGGTGAGTCCACAGCTGGAGTACTGTGGTATTGTGTGCAGTTCTGGTCGCTACATTATAGGAAGGATGTCATTGCACTGGATGGGGTGCAGAGGGGATTCACGAGGAAGTTGCCTGGGATGAAACATTTAAGCTATGAAGAGCGGTTGGATGCGCATGGGTTGTTTTCATTGGAGCAGAGAAGACTGAGGGCCCACCTGATCGACGTGTACCCGATGTTGCGTGGCATGGACAGGGTGCATAGGGAGCAGCTGTTACCCTTAGTTGAAGGATCAGTCACAAGCGGGCATAGATTCAATGTGAGGGGCAAAAGATTTAGAGGGGATGTGAGGAAAAACTTATTTTTTTTCACAGAGGGTTGCGACGGTCTGGAATGCATTGCCTGGGAGGGTGGTGGAGGCGGGTTGTCTCACAGCCTTTAAAAAGTACATGGATGAACACTTGGCACGTCATAACATTCAACGCTATGGGCCAAGTGCTGGCAAATGGGATTAGGTAGGTAGGTCACGTGTTTCTCACGTTTCGGTGCTGACTCGATGGGCCGAAGGGCGTCTTCTGCTCTGTTGTTCTATGCTTCTGTGATTCTGAGAGAGTGAGTGAGAGAGAGAGATCTTAGAGAGTGAGGGGGAAGCGCACTGAGAGAGGGTGACAGTGGGAGGAGGAGAGATTGAGAGTTGGAGACAAAGCAACACAGTTCGAGAAATGGAGAGAGAGAGAGCGAGAGGGACAGAGGCATCGAAAGAGACAGAGTTAGGCAGACATTGTGAGAGACAGGCTGAGAGAGAATGAGACAGAGAGGACAACGTGAGAGATAGACACAGAGAGAGAGTTGGAGAGAAAGAGATCGAGAGAAAATGAAAGAAAGGGAAGGGGAGAGGAAGAGACACACAGACAGGCAGAGGCAGAGTAGGAGAGGCAGAGATAGACATTGAAATAGTGAAAGGAATGTTTAGCAAGTGAGAAAGAGAAAGAAAGCGAGGTTGGAAGAGGGAAAGAGAACAGAAAGAGAAAGAGAGAGATCGACTGAGAAGGTGGGCGGGAGACTGAGGCAGAAAGAGAGAGATAAATGCGCAAAAGGGAGATAGAGAGAAAGAGAGGGAGGGAGAGACATAGAGAGAGTAACGATGAAGAGCAAGAGACAGCGTGAACCATAGAGCGAGAGGGAAAGTGTGAGAGATAGAGACAGGGTGAGAGAGACACAGAGAGAGAGAAAGATAAATTGGGAGAGGCAGCCAGACAAACACAGTGTGCAGGAGGGGAGAGAGACAGAGAGAGAGAGTGGCAGAGAGAGAGAGGGCGAGAGAAAGGGAGGGAGAGACATAGAGAGAGTAATGTGAAAGACCAAGAGACAGCGTGAGCCATAGAGTGAGAGGGAAAGAGTGAGAGATAGAGACAGGGTGAAAGAGACACACACAGAGAGAGAGAGAGAGAGAGAGAGAGAGAGAGAGAGAGAGAGAGAGAGAGAGAGAGAGAGAGAGAGAAATTGGGAGACGCAGACAGACAAGCAGAGTGTTTGAGAGGGCAGAGAGACAGAGAGACAGAGTGGCAGAGAGAGAAAGGGAGAAGGCAGTGAAACATAAAGACAACGATAGATAGATAAATTAATAGATTGGATGACAGGTAGGCAGGCAGGAAGGCAGATGGACAGGCAGACAGACAGGTAGGCAGATACACAAATAGACAGTGAGATAGATAGATAAACAGATAGATAGATAGATAGATAGACAGATAGATAGGTAGATAGATAGATAGATAGATAGATAGATAGATAGATAGATAGATAGATAGATAGATAGATAGATAGATAGATAGATAGATAGATAGATAGATAGATAGATAGATAGATAGATAGATAGATAGATAGATAGATAGATAGATAGATAGATAGATAGATAGATAGATAGATAGATAGATAGATAGATAGATAGATAGATAGATTGACGGGTAGATAATTGACATAGATAGATAGATAACAGGCAGACAGACTGAATGTCAGTTTGAGGGAATGGAACTGAGACGGAGAGCAAGAGAGGCAGAAAGACAAACATAGGTACACACAGAGATTGAAAGAGAAGGAGAAACGTTAGAGAGAGACGCAATGACACACGCACATAGACATGGACACACATGCACATTCAGTGTGTGTGAGTAAGAGAGAGCGAGAAATGGAGAGAAGGAGACAAATTGCATTTTAGGTTGTGAGAGGCAGAGGAATCAGAGAGAGAAACACGTACACCCACTAACGGAGGCACCCACACAGAAAGAGAGAGAGAGAGGTCTAAGAGAGAGAAGGAGATCGAATGGGAGCAAAATATAGAGTTGCTGGGAGAGAAAGAGAGGGGGAGGCAGGGAGGGAGAAAGACAGAGTGAATGAGAGTCTGAAAGATGGAGAAGTAGAGAGGCAGAGTGTGTGACATGGATCGAGAGAGATTGAGAGTGTGAGAGAGACAGAGATTGAGAGAGAGGGATAGAGATAGTGAGAGAAAGAGAAGAGAGAGAGATGCGTAAATGTATTGAGTTGAGGAGACAGAGAGAGATGGAGGGAGCGAGATTTAGAGACACAGCGAAAGGGATTGAGAGAGAGAGAGAGAGAGAGGGAGTGAGGGTGGTGGGGGATAGATGCAGAGAGACAGAGAGAGACGTTGAAAAGGAGGTGCAAAGAAAAGAGCGATAGAGGCATAGAGAGAGACATGGTTGGATACAAAGTGTGAGAGCGAGACAGAGAGAGAGAGAGACAGAGAGAGAAAGAGACAGAGAGAGAGAGTGAGTGATAGACTGATAGAAGGAGAGAGAGAGATAGAAGGACAGAAAGAGACAAAGGGAAGGTTCGGGCGTGAGAGACAGAGAAACACACACACACACACACACAAACACACAGACACTGACAGGGAAAGAGACAGAGAGGGCTGAGAGAGACAGGGCGGTCGAAAGGACAAAAGGAGAGAGCTGATGGGAGAGAAAGAGTGGGTGAGGCAGAGAGATAGAGAGAGGGCGAGAGGCAGACAAATAAAGAGAGTAAGAGGCGGAGAGAGACAGATGTGTTACATAGGGCGAGAGGGAAGGAGAAAGGGAGGGAGTCATAGGGAGGAGGAGAGAGGGAGAGTTAGATAAATAGCGGGAGGGACACAGAGAGACAGAAAGAGAGAGATAGACATGCAAAAGAGAGAAGGGGAGAGAAAAGAAAGAGAGGCAAAGAGAGAGAGAGTGAGACACGGTGTGAGAGAGAGAGAGGGAGGAAGAGAGCGAGAGAAGGAGAGAGAGGGAGAGAGAAAGTGACAGAAAAAAAAAGAAAGGGAAAGATAGAGGAATAGACTAGCAGACAAGCAGAGGCAACAAAGAGGCAG
Organism: Cetorhinus maximus; assembly: GCF_964194155.1. Taxonomy (NCBI): domain Eukaryota; kingdom Metazoa; phylum Chordata; class Chondrichthyes; order Lamniformes; family Cetorhinidae; genus Cetorhinus; species Cetorhinus maximus. The sequence goes on from NW_027596372.1 coordinate 185,680, forward strand.
AAATAGGGAGAAAGGCAATGAAACAGACAAAGGGAAGTTTATCAAGCGAGGAATAGAGAGAAGGTGAAAGTGAAAGAGGGAAAGAGAACAGAGAGACAAAGAGAGAGTGACTGAGAAGGAGGGCGAGAGGGTGAGGTACAGCAAGAGACAGGGATTGACACGCAGAGGGAGAGATAGAGAGAAAGTGTGGTTAGAGAGACAGAGAGAGTAAAGAGGAAGAGAAAGAGGCAGCGAGAGTGATACAGCGTGAAGGGAAGTGTGAGAGATGGAGACACAGCGAGAGAGGTGCAGATAGAGAGAGAGTCAGAAAAGTATAGAAAGTTAGCGAGAGAAGTGAAGAGAGATAGATTGACAGAGACAGAGAGAGAGAGAAGGAAAGAGAGAAACAAAAATTCAGAGAGAGAGAGATAGACAGACAGACAGACAGAGTGAGGGAGATGGAAACAAAAGGATAGAGAGACAGATAGAGAGAGAGAGAGAGTGGGACAGAAAGCGAGAGTGGGGAATTGAGAGGGAAGAAGAACAGATAGGATGAGCGAGAGGCAGAGAGAGAGAAAGAGAGAGGAAGAACGAGGTAGAGAGAAAGTGAGCGTAAAAAACAGAGAGACAGAGAACGAGTTCAAAAGAGACAGAGGAGGAAAGGGAGAGACATAGCAAAAGGGAGGGAGTGAGATGTGCACGGAGAAAAAGAGAGACAGGTAGCTGGGGAGAGAGAGAGAGAGAGAGAGAGAGAGAGAGATTAATAGTGAGATAGATTCACGTTTGATTGTGGTGTGGAATCAGTTTTTGAGGGATTTTGAATATTTCCAGATATTTTATTAGTTGAATTTCGTAATAAATTGTGACCATTAACCCACTCTAATCGCACAACTGAATGCCCACAGTTAAGGAGGACAGTTACACCACAGGGTGTAATAGAACTGCGTGGAGAGAAGCACTCTAACATGGTAACAGTCAAGTGACGGATATCACTGAAACAATAGGAGATCTAGATGAGGGACTGATGGTGATTGAGACAGCATATTATCCGGGTGAATACAGCTCTTGTTTCTTTTATTAGTTAATTAATTTGATACGTAGAGTCCAGTCCTTGGATCTTGGGATCTCCATTTAAAAGTAACCATTTTGTATCACTAAACACAAAGTCATCATCTGTTTGTTCATATATTTTAAAAAACAATTTGAACAATGTTGCAATTTCAACTTCCCTGAGGTGATGCCACAGGGGATAAATTAAAGGCTTTGTGAGTGTATCACCTCAGCGTTTAAGACAGAGAGATTACCAGCAGCATAAAGCGGAACATCACTTCGCACTGAAACGATGGAACAAATTGATGAGGCTGAGAAAATCTTCTACACAAACTTTGCTGTTGTAGGTGTTCCTGGTGATTGACCATACATATTGACGTTGTCTAAATCTGTATGTGAGCGGCTCTCTCATTTGAAACTGTGACTGAAAATATTACATGCTGATCTGGTGCTCACTATCATAGACACACTGAATTACCGATATAATTTGCTGAATTAAAATGTATTGAATGTCTCTGCGGCTTTATTCAATTTTGTCAAATGAAAATAAACCTTTGCTTGTACATCTTAGGCTCTCTGATGAATTAATCTTAGTATTCAGTGGAAAATTGTGCAATATTAAAATAGACCTTAGGGAAGGCAAAATCTCTGAAGGAATATTTAGTGGGAGTCAGAGGAAAATCACCCTGAGTGTGGGTTATTAATCAGAGTGGAATACTTGGCACCAGTCACCACTCCTTCACGGACTGTGACTGTTCATGTCAAATTGTCCTTAGTAAACTCCGCTATCGCTCCTTAAACAGCCACTCTGCTCCCTCACAGGTAAACTCCTGATCTATATGCACCTGCTCCACTCTCGCTCTTTAAACAGCCGCTCCGCTCCCTCACAGGTAAACTCCTGCTCTTTAAACACCCACTCACGTCTGGTTCTTTATTGTTGTTTCGCCTTTATTGTATGTTTAATTTCCCCCTATCCTTAAATTACTAAATTTAATAATAATCAACAAGTAATTGTAACTCAACTGATAATTTCAATCTAAGAACAAAGCTAAAAGCTGAAATACTCACCAGCCACTCGCCTGCCTGTCCTCCTGTGACCAAACTCTGTTTTGGTGCTTAGATCCTGACCTCACTTTCAGGATCAGACACAGAGAATGTTTAATCATTAATTACCAGGCCCTTCTCCCCTCTCTCTGACAGTTAATTTAGTGGGAATTGTGATCCTGTCGCAAGGAAAGTGTGGCCTCTCCACCTGCACCACTCGCTACCTGGTGGCCATGGCAACGGCGGATCTACTGGGCATTATAACAAACGTCATACTGAACAAGATCATGTATTATTATTTCCCACTGAGTTTCCTGGAGCTCACTCCTGTGTGCCGTGTTCGCGCTGTTCTGCAGGTTGCAGCCATGGACTGTTCTGTCTGGTTCACCGTCACTTTCTCTTTTGATCGATTTGTGGCCATTCGTTGCCAGAAGCTGAAAACAGAATATTGCACCGGTAAAACAGCGGCTGTGGTGCTAGCGACAACTGGCATCCTCCTCGGTTTAAAAAACATACCCCAGTTCTTCACACTGGAACCTGGACAGATAATTAACAATGTACCATGGGGCTGTGTGGCAAAGACAAGCGTTTTTACTAATCCTGGATGGGTTGGATTTAACTGGTTTCAGTCGGTTTTAACCCCTTTGCTCCCATTCGGATTAATTGTGTTGATCAACGCTCTGACTGTCAGACACATTTTAGTGACCAGTCGAGTCCGGAAGGGACTGAGGGCTCAGAGTAAGGGAGAGAATCGCAGTGACCCAGAGATGGAGAGCAGGAAGAAGTCTATGATTTTACTCTTCACCATAACAGTCACCTTCATCCTCCTGTGGTCAGTGTATGTTATAAAATTATTCTATATTGATGTGCGAGAGTTAATTTACCTCACCGAACCTGAATATATCTTACAAAAGGTCGGGTTTATGCTGCTGAAATTTAGTTGCTGCACAAACACATTTATTTACGCTGTGACTCAGTCCAAGTTCCGAGAGCTGATGAAGAAAGCGGTGAATTATCCGGTTACATCAATTATTCAATTAATGACGAAAAAAACCTGACTGACAGACAATTCAGCCAATCAGAGAGTTCCGGCCACTGACGGACAGGCGCTACCGCCAATGAGGAAGCTCCACATGCTGACTGACACTCGCCTCAGCCAATCAGGGATCGCCGCCGCTAACTTACAGCTGCTTGTGCCAATCAGGGCAATCAGCCCCATAACTGACAGGCGCGGCAGCCAATGGAGCAGCATCAGATGTTCATGCACAGCCACCTCATCCAATCAGGGAGAACCGCTCGCTGAATGACAGCTACCTGAGCCAAAGTGACCTACCGGCTGACTGACAGTCGCTTCATCCATTCAGGGAGCTGCAGCCATTTTGCTCATAGTCACGTGGGCCAGTCAGGGTATTCTTCCTGTGCGCCGACATTCATCTCTACCAATCAGGGAGCGGCAACTGCTGACTGATAGACAGTTCAGCCAAACATAATGATAAACACACTAAACTGCTGATGCTGGAAATCCAAAACAAAAGGTTCTGTTGAAGGGTCATGAGGACTCGAAACGTCAACTCCTTTCTTCTCCGCCGATGCTGCCAGACCTGCTGATTTTTTCGAGGTAATTCTGTTTTAGTTCAGCCAAACAGTTCATTCCAACAGCTGACTGGCATCAGCTTCATCCAATCACTTTGCTGCAACCAGTGACTCACAGATAGTTCAGCCAATCAGCGATCTTCACCAATGACCACAGAAATGTCAGCCCATCAGGGAGCTGAACACCATCACGGACAGCTCCATCAGCCAATCAGTAAGCTCCGACTGCTTCGGTCAGCACTTTAATTAATCAGACAACTCAAAGCAATTCCCACCATCGAGCGCGGAGTTTCGTTCAATCACAACGTTCAATATTTGACTGATAACTCCTCAAACAAATGGAGAGTCCCGAAGGTGTGAGGGCACCTGCCTTGCTCGATTGGTGCTTAGCAGCATGAGAGTGTCAGCTCTAATATCCAATTGGAGAGATGCAACAGCCCTGGAATTTCCTTGAGTAATGAAAACACCGCTTCAAAATCCGACCAATAGCCTTGCTCACCTCAGCAAAACCTATCCCTGCCCACTTGCCGATTGACAGCAGCGTAAGCCAATGGCTGAGTTCCTTGCAGATCACTGGCCAATCGAAATTCGGCCCAATTGCTTCGATTCGCAAAAGATAACCAACAACCCATCGTCATGACGTCATTACGCGTGATCCTGGCTGGAGGTTGGTCAACGATCTTTAAAGCGGGGTGGGGGGGGGGGGGGGGGGGGCGGGGTGGGCACTGGGAATTATGGCAGTGCAACTATATTTCACTGATTCTATTTAAAGCTGGAACCGAAAGGCAGAAATTCAGAGATTGTAATAGGAGGAACACAGGGAAGAGGAAGGAAAAAGTTAAATAACAGAATCACAGAACTGTTAGCAAGTTGAAGGCGGCCATTTTGATCATCGTATCTGCACCGAATCTCTCAATGAGGAACTCACCAAGTTCAATTCACCAGCCTTCTCCCCATAACCAGCATTTTCTTCATTTACAGATAACAGTCAAATTCCCGAACGAATGCTTCATTTCAAACTGCCTCCACCAGCTCTCAGTCACTGTTTTACAGATCCAAAACAATCGCTGTGTGAAAACATAATAGTTAATGTTATCAGTGTTTCTTTTTCCTGATGACCTTAATACTTAGCTTCCTCACGCTGAGTGCTTTCAAGAAAACGAACCCTTTCCCCTTGTTTAATAAGGATCACTCATGATTCTAAATAGACACATCAAATCTCCTCTCAGCCTTCTCTTCTTCAAGGAAAACAATCCTAACTCAGATTCAAAGAGCCAAAGGGGTCTACAACACAGAAAAATGCCCTTTCTCGGCCCATCGAATCTGCGCCGGACGGACAAGTACTTATCTATTTTCAACACATTGTCCAGCACCAGGCCTATAGAATTGTGCGCCACGGCATCGCAAGTGCACATCCAAACATATCTTACATGTTATGAGGGTTTCTGATTCAACCACACTTTCAGGCAGTGAGTTCCAGATGCCCAACACCCTCTGGGTGAAAGAAATATTCCTCACATCCCCACTAAACCTCCTGCCCCTTAACTTAAATCTATGCCCACTGGTTATGGATCCCTCCACCAAGAGGATGAGCTCCTTCCTGACTACCCCATCTATGCACCTCATAATTCTATACACTCAGTCATGTCCCCCTTCAATCCGCTATCCTCCAGGCAAACAAAACCCATTCTATATAATATCGCTTCATAACTATTGCTCTCCAGTCCAGGCAACATCCTGGTAAATCTTCTCTGTACTCTCTCTAGTGGAATGACATCCTTCCCATAATGCGGATTCCAGAACTGCACCTAATACTCTAGCTGTGGCCTAACCAGAGTTTTATACAGTTCAAGAATAACCTCCCTGCTCTTATACTCTATGCATCATCTAGTATCGGCAATTACCCCTTATGTCTTCTTAACCAGCTTATCTACATGTTCCGCTACCTTAAGGGACCTGAGGATATGTACACCCAGGACCTTCTGATCCTCGGCTCTTCCCAGGTACAATTCATCGTGTACTCCGGTGCTTTGCTTGTCCTGCACAAGTGAATCACCTCACACTTATCCGGGTTAAATTACAATAGCTAAGGATCAGCCCATCTGACCTGCGTATCTATATCCTCCTTTAATCTGTGGCGATCCTATGCACTATTTTCCACACCACCAATATTCGTGTCATTCGTGAACTTAATGATCAACCATCCTACAATCAATTCTAAATCGTTTATATATACCACAAACAGCAAAGGACCCAACACCAATTCCTGTAATTGTCCACCTCAAACCTGGAAACATTCTCGTGAAGCTTATCTGTCCTCTATACAGGAACTTCACATTCTTTGCCCAGAGCTCGACATAATACTTCATCTAGAGTCCAACCTAGTGATTTATACAAGTTGAACTAAATTCCTTGCACTTATACTCTATTTTACGATAAATACAGCCTTGCTTTAGTTGCTGATTTCTCAAAATATACTGCCACCTTCAATGACTTGTCCCTCTGCTCATACCCCCTTCAGAGATGTATCCTCTATTTTGTGCTGTCTCTCCTCATGTTCTCGCTACTAAAATAAATCATTTCGCATCTATTTGTGTTGAACGTCACCTACCACCTGCCTATCCATTCCACTAACTTGTCCACACCCGTTGGAAATGCTATTCTATTCTCATCACAGTTCAGCAATCTTCTGATTTAGTTGCTTATCAGCTGAAATACCGTTATATTTTTCTTTTCTCCCCATGGAATGTTTTCAAGACCAATAGAACAATTAGCTTTACTTTATATCCTTAATATTAGTTATCATGATCAATTCACTATTTACACTAAATTTACCCGTCTGTGTGTTGGCTAACAAGTTAACTTTTACAAGTCAGATCGAACATTACAACCTGTGGATTAGTTATTATGTCCAATAAAAGCAACACGTACAATTGTATTCCTGTGCATAGGGTCTGAAGCCCAACTTTGCAACCAAATGTCAATTTATGCTAGAGTGTATAATTGATCTTAATTATTTAGCATCTATTTGTTTGTGCCTGTGTGTGTGGGAGTGTGTGTTTGTGCGTGTGTGTGTGTGTGTGTGTGTGTTTGTGTGTGTGTGTGTTTGGGTGTGTGTGTGTGTGTGCGTGTGTGTGTGTGTTTGTGCGTGTGTGTGCTTGTGTGGCCGCGAATATGATAAACCCCAGCCGAGGGAGATTGCTGAAGGTGAGGTTGTGTGTGCGTGTATGTATTTGAGTGTGTGAGTAAATATGTCTATTTAAGTTTCTGTCCGTCTTTTTGTGTGCGAATGTTTGTGACAATGTGTATGTGTGTGTCTTTGTGTTTGTGCGTATGTCCGTGGCTGTGTGCGTCTGTGTCTGTCTGAGTGCCTGTCCGTCTATATGTACGTGCATGTGTATATGCGTGTAGGCGCACATTTGAGTATATGTCCGCCTGTGTGTGTGGCTGACTGTATGCATGATTTTTGTGTTCGTGTGTGTATGTTTGTGTATGACTGTGCGTGCCTATCGGAGTGCACGCATCTATTTATGTATCTGTCCGCCTGTCCGTTTGTGTCCCTTTGTATGTGTGCGTGTGTGTGAGATAGAGAGCGCACGTCTCTCTGTCTGTCGATCTGTGTATGTGTGTGTGTATGTGTGTGCGTGTACGCAATGTGTTTCTGTGCCATGTGAACATGACAGCATCCTACAGTGGGAGAGCGCTGAGGGTCAGTCTGTTTTGTGTAGCTGCCTCTGTCTGTCAGCCTGTTTGTTTCCTGTATGTGTGGGAGAGAGAGAGAGAGTGAAAGAGAGAGAGAGAGAGAAAGAGAGAGAGAGATTGTTGTTCCAGTACACATTGTATTTTTGTTTAGTTAGGAAAAACCTTATTAATGTTCTGCCATCAATTTGATCACTGTGTAAAAAAATGTACAAGGCAGTGCTTGTTGTGAAATGAGAATTATAAGCCTAACCAGTTTGAATGTGTGTTTAAAATTATCAGAGTGACGCATGCTGCATCAAAAGAGTTTGAACGTTAATACATTATTAGTCAAAGTGGAACAGTCATGTACAAAATACAAAAAAAGCTGGAAAAACTCAACAGGTCTGACAGAATGTGTGAAGAGAAAGACTGAGTTACAGTTTCGAGTCCGTGTGACTCTACTTCAGAGCTCCCAAGAGTAGTCATGCGGAGTCGATGCACTAATATTGTCTTTCTCTCCAAAGATGCTGTCAGACCCGCTGAGTTTCCAAGCATATTTTTTATTTGGTTCAGATTTTCAGCATCCGCATTATTTTGCCATTATGAAACAATCATGTTTTGCACCTTAACATGTTTGATGAATAAAGTATATCATTTTTTGGAAAACTAAAGTTTTACAGTTTCCATTCTCCTTTCTCCAATTTATCACAGACGTTCATTGTGTCCATTTCATCCTGTCTTCGCCCTGTCTTAAACCTCTTCATTGCCTAACGTTTTCCAGCTCTGAAATAAGCTCAATGCCATGAAATATAAAGTCATTAAGTTTTGAATAGGAAAACAAGGAAATAGCCAGGTCTTCAGTAGTCAAAGACCTGTCCTATGAATGTGAGTTACACGACTGGATTCAGACATTCGGAGACGCTGAGGTATGTCAAGCATAAAACGGCCCATTCCGTAAAAGGTTTCCATTCTAATGCACACAGAAAGTGGACTGCAAATTTTATCTTCGCAAATTTGCAACAGTAAAGGCACAAATATTACATTACATTGGAAAAAAAAATACGTCTTACAAAATAACAGTTTGCATTAGGTAATAAGTTCAATTAAAAATACGTTCACGATTTGTTAATTGGTAAAAATGAATGCTGTTGATGACACAAACGCCTGCCCCATGCACTTGAAAGCGTGAAATGTCGCCGGTCCGGAACATGCACGAACCAACTTTTCAGGACTAAACAGCATGGAGGCCAGGAAGAGCTCATGGACATTGGGAACGATTGAGAACTTTTGGGGATGTTGGTTTCCTGAGCACCATATACTGCTGATTATATCAGCCATCGCACAAATGGACCTTCCAGCAGTTGTCGCATTGATCGTTTGGTCTCCCCAGCAGCAGTCACATCACTCGGGTGGTCTCTCCAGCAGTTGTTACATCGCTTGGGTGGTCTATCCAGCAGTAGTTACATGGCTCGGGTGGTCTCTCCAGCAGTAGTTACATCGCTTGGGTGTTCTCTCCAGCAATATTTACATAGCTCGGGTGTTCTCTCCAGCAGTAATTACATAGCTCGGGTGTTCTCTCCAGCAACAGTCATATCGCTCTGATGAACACTCCAGCAGCAGTCACATCGCTGAAGTTAACTCTCCAGCGATATATAGCTGAAGGGGACGCCCAACATGTCGTTTGGCGAAAGCAAAGCTTTGCAATCGGGGTGTGTGTGAAGGGAAAAAGAGAAACATCCAGGGAATCTTCTCAGACGAGGCTCACAAGCACTCGGGCAAAGACTGATTACTCCCTGTGTGCGCAAGTTTCTGGGTCATATAGACCCAGCCTGGGCCGTCTCCCTGAATATAGGGAGTGTGCTCATGAACAAAAAATAGGTAAAGGAATGAGAACACTGAAGCCCAGCGTGGAAAATCCCGGCTTCTCTCCAAACCCACACACACACAGATACACAAACATATACTCACTCAATTACACACACAGACACAGACACACGCACATACACAAGCACACACACAATAACACGCAGCCATAGATGTTCACTGGATCTCACACTATTAAATTGTCAAACAAACTTTCTCAAACATATGCACTCTCTCGCCTGCACTCAGTTATAGTATCATACACCCACACTGGCCCTCATACATTCACCCTCACACACACCCACTCACAGACACATTTTCTCTCACGCATTCAAATGTCAAGCTCACTCAGTCTGACACTGTGAACATATCACGCATTCTCTGTCTCACAAAAACACATACACACACACAATCATATACTGACGTACAGTCAAACTTTTCCCCACACACTCACACACATTCTCTCTCACACATTTTCATGAAATCTCATGCTCAGGCAACCCATACTGTCCACATCTCTCTCTATATATCTTTCTCTCTCTCTCACTCACACACAGAACATGCACACACTCACACAGGCAGACAATCACAGACACTCTGTATTCCACATTTTTTCTCTCACAGACACAGGCATTCACTCACTTCAGCACACACATTCACAGAAGCATGCACACATTAATCTCAAGCACACACTCACTCTGTCACACACGCACACTCCCAGAATCAAATACTCATTCAATATCACACTGTCACAATGCCACACATTCTCTTTCACCCTCACACACACTTTCACTCACACTGACTCAGACACACATGCACGCAGACACAAACCAACATGCACACACACACAGATTCTGTCACACAGTTACAATATCATATTGTCAATGTCTCACACACATTGATTCTCTCAATCTCTATCTCTCACAAGCAGGCAGACACACAGATTCACATACTTACTCACAAACCCTCACAAAAACCTCTCAGCTCTCACACTTGTACGCATTCACATATCACACTCGCTCACCAACTCTTGCAGAGAAGCACTCATGTGCATCAACAGGCAATCGCAAACACATTCAGAAACACTCTCCCTCTCTAATACTGTCACTAACACGCACATTCACACATTCTCTCAGCACTCTAAATGCCACACACCCTGCTGACCAACCATACACAGTAACGCATTCAAACAATCACGCACTCTTTCACGTTACAAACTCAATTTCGCAATCTCAAAATGACGCACTCTTACGCAGACACTATTAACGCACTCATACACACACATACTTCCTGAATCACAAATACACAAAGTCAGAGTCATACTGACTCACAAGCTATCCCTCGCACGCTCTCCATCACATACACACAGACACTCAGGCTCTCAGATACAAAGTAATATATTTGCACCGCACTCTCACACACACAGATACACATTTGCTCAATCTTATCCTGTGTTTGTCTATGTGTGTGTGTGTGTGTGTGATTGTGTGTGTGGGTTTGTATGTTTTATGTGGATGTATTTTTTGTTTGTGTGTGTTTTATGCAAGTTAATATCCCGAGCGTCTGAGAGTGACTCTGTTTGTGTGTGTGGATGTGTGTGAAGATGAGTGTTTTCAGGCGGAAATGCAACCATGATCTTATTGGATGCCGGACTGACTCCAAAGCCCGAATGGCCACCTCATTGTCCCAATTACTTAATTCATTACTCACCTTAAGGATTTCTATTTGTCCTAATTGATGATAGTGCAATGGCGGGCGCTGCTCCCACAGTTGCCCACGGATGGGAAAGCCCTCTAATCAGTGTGCAGGGCCGCACTGCACTCTGGGAGAGTGAACCGACTGCACATGCACAACAATATTGCCTGCTTAACAGGAAGCTGATACTCATTTTTCATTTAATTATTATCACTATTATTAGTACTTAGCTCCTCGACGGGTCAGAGTTCCAATTCCTTCTCCATTCTGAAGAGTCGATTCTTCCTTTCTCTTTGTCGATTTAAAATAAATGCCTACAATAAAACACTGAAGCCAGGAGGCCATGGACAGAGATAGACACGCAGAGGGAGAGATAGCCAGAGAGAGAGGGGGAGAAAGACATTGAGAGAGCAAAGATGAAAGGAAAGAGACAGCAAGAGCCAAAGAGTGACAAAGAAAGAGTGAGAGACAGAGACGCAGAGAAAGAGGCACAGATAAAGAGGGAGAGAGAAAGAGAGAGAGAGATAAAAAAGAGCGAGTGTGCAAGAGGGGGAGACAGAAAGAGGGAAATAGAGAGGGAGAGAATGAGAGAGAAATACAAAAAGGCAGATATAAATATCTAGAGAGATGGACACATAGACAGATAGATAGGTAAACATACAGAGAAACAGATAGAGAGACAGACAGACATAAATGCAGAAAGGCAGATAGAGGGAGAGTGACAGCGAAGGAAAGCAAGAGAGGTGAAGAGAAACACACAGATACTCACACAGATTGAAAGGGACAGAGGAAGGTGAGAGTTAGTGATAGAGACCCTCCGACACACACACAAACAGAGATACACACACGGACAAAAACACATACTCACAGGCAAAAGAGAGAGATAGAGAAATGGAGAGAAAGAGAGAAAGGAAAATTTAAAGTGTGAGAGGCACAGGACAGAAAAGGAGACGCACGTACACACAGATACATGGTCAGAGACACAGAAAAATAGAGAGAGCTGAAAGGCGGAGGGCAATCGAAAGGGAGAAATAGAGAGATTTTCTGGGAGAGAAAGAGAGAATGATGCAGAGAGAGAGACAGAGAGACGGGCAGAGAGAATGAGAGAGTGAAAGAGGGAGAAGGAGGGAGGCAGAGTGCATGACATTGGGTGAGAGCGAAAGTGAAAGAGAGAGAGAGAGATGACAATGTTTGGCCGGGTGTTTAAACGTGAGGTTGAGTGTCTAGGTCTACAGTAAAAAATAGATGGGATGGTCAAATGAGCAGATAATTGGCAGATGGATTTAACCCTGAAATGTCTGAGGTGATACGCTTTGGAAGGAGTAATTTTACAAGGAAGCATTCAATGAACGGCATGACACTAGGAATTTATGTGGAACAAAGGGACCTTGGCGTGCGTGTTCACTGATAACTGAAGGCGGAGGGGCATGTTATTGGGGTGGTGAAAAAGGCATTTGGGACACTTGCCTTAATCAATCGAGGCATGGATTAGAAAATTAGGGAGGCCATGTTGGAGTTGTATAGAACCTTGGTGAGGCGACAGCTGGAGTACTGTGTGCAGTTCTGGTCGCCACATTATAGGAAGGATGTCATTGCACTGGAGGGGGTGCAGAGGGGATTCACGAGGATTTTGCCTGTGTTGAAACATTTAAGTTATGGAGAGAGGTTGGATGCGCTTGGGTTGTTTTCATTGGAGCAGAGAAGACTTAGGGGCCACCTGATCGACGTGTACCCGATGATGCGGGGCATGGACAGGCTGCATAAGGAGCTGCTGTTTCCCTTTGTTGAAGGGTCAGTCACAAGCGGGCATAGGTTCAATGTGAGGGGCAAAACATTTAGAGGGGATGTGAGGAAAAACTTTTTTTTTTTTTCCCAGAGGTTTGTGACGGTCTGGAATGCATTGCCTGGGAGGGTGGTGGAGGCGGGTTGTCTCACATCCTTTAAAAAGTACATGGATGAACACTTGACACGTCATAACATTCAACACTATGTGCCAAGTGCTGGTAAATGGGATTCGGTAGGTAGTTGACGTGTTTTTCACGTTTCGGTGCTGCCTCAATGGGCCGAAGGGACTCTTCTGCACTGTGGTTCTATGCTTCTGTGATTCTGAGAGAGTGCGTGAGAGGGAGAGATCATAGAGATAGTGAGAGGGGGAAGCGCACTGAGAGAGGGTGACAGAGGGATGAGGAGAGATTGAGAGTTGGAGACAGAGCAACAAAGGTCGAGAAATGGAGAGAGAGAGAGCGAGTGAGACAGAGGCATAGAAAGAGAGAGAGCTAGGCAGACATTATGAGAGAGAGGCTGAGAGAGAATGAGACAGAGAGACAACGTGAGGGATAGAGACAGAGAGAGAGTTGGCGGGAAAGAGATCGAGAGAAAGTGAAATAGAGAAAGAAAGGGAAGGGGAGAGCAAGAGACCAACAGACAGGCAGAGGCAGAGTAGGAGAGGCAGAGATAGACACTGAAATATTGAAAGGAATGTTTAGCAAGTGAGAATGAGAAAGAAAGCGAGGTTGGAAGAGGGAAAGAGAACAGAAAGACAAAGAGAGAGATCGACTGAGAAGGAGGGCGAGAGACTGAGGCAGAATGAGAGAGATAGATGCGCAGAAAGGAGATTGAGAGATACAGAGGGAGGGAGAGATATAGATAGAATAACGAGGAAGAGCAAGAGACAGCGTGAGCCATAGAGTGAGAGGGAAAGAATGAGAGATAGAGACAGGGTGAGAGAGGCACAGAGAGAGAGAAAGTGAGCGATAAATTGGGAGAGGCAGACAGGCAAACACAGTGTGCGAGAGGGTAGTTAAACAGAGTGACAGAGTGGCAGAGAGAGAGGACGAGAGAGAGGGAGGGAGAGACATAGAGAGAGTAACGAGGAAGAGCAAGAGACAGCGTGAGCCATATAGCGAGAGGGAAAGAGTGAGAGATAGAGGCAGGGTGAGAGAGACACAGAGAGAGAGAGAGAGAGAGATAAATTGGGAGAGGCAGACAGACAAACAGATTGTGTGAGAGGGGAGAGAGACAGAGAGACAGAATGGCAGAGAGAGAGAGGGCGGGAGAGATAGAGGGAGAAGGCAGTGAAACATAAAGATAACGATAGATAGATAAATTAATAGATTGGATGACAGGTAGGCAGGCAGGAAGGCAGATGGACAGGCAGACAGACAGGTGGGTAGATATACGAATAGACAGAGAGTTAGATAGATAAACAGATAGATAGATAAATAGATTGATAGATAGATAGATAGATAGATAGATAGATAGATAGATAGATAGATAGATAGATAGATAGATAGATAGATAGATAGATAGATAGATAGATAGATAGATAGATAGATAGATAGATAGATAGATAGATAGATAGATAGATAGATAGATAGATAGCCAGACAGATAGATAGACAGACAGATAGATAGACAGACAGATAGATAGATAGATAGACAGACAGATAGACAGACAGATAGACAGACAGATAGACAGATAGACAGACAGATAGACAGATAGACAGACAGATAGACAGATAGACAGATAGACAGATAGATAGATAGATAGATAGATAGATAGATAGATAGATAGATAGATAGATAGATAGATAGATAGATAGATAGATAGATAGATAGATAGATAGATAGATAGATAGATAGATAGATAGATAGATAGATAGATAGATAGATAGATAGATAGATAGACAGAAAGGGAGGTAATGGGAGAGGGACTGACAAGGATAGCAAGAGAGGTGGAAAAACAGACAGAGATACATGCAAAGGATGAAAGAGACAGAGAAACTTGAGGGTGAGAGATAGAGATCCACGGACACACATACACAGTCTCAGAGAGAGAGGAAGTGAAAGAGAGGGAGAGAGAGGCGTGAATGAACTGAATGAGGGGAAAGAGGGAGACGGAGGGAGTGAGATTTAGAGACACAGCCAGAGAGAAAGAGAGAGAGAGGGAGTGAGAGGGGGAGGGAGTGAGGTATAGAGAGAGAGAGAGACATTGAAACAGAGAGAAAGGGTGAGAAAAGAAAGAGAGAGAGAAAGAGGGGGGCAAAGAGAGACACAGAGTTAGGCACAGCGTGTGAGAGTGAGACAGTGAAAGAGAGAGAGAGATACAGAGAGAGAATGAGACAGACGGACAGTGTGAGAGATGGGCGCAGAGAGAGAGAGGAGAGAGAGAGCGAGATGGAGGGAAAAATACTAATTGTATTTTAGTGTGTGAGAGGCAGAGAGAGAGAGAGAAACACGTACACACGCACACACGAAGACACTGACACAGAAAGAGAGAGAGGTCTGAGAGGGAGAGAGGGCGACCAAAAGGAAGAAAAATAAACTTTTCCTAGGAGAGAAATACAGGGTGAGGCAGAGAGAGGGAGAGATAGAGAGAGAAAGGCAGATAAAATGAGGGAATGAAAGAGGAAGTAGGAGAAGGACAGACTATTTGACAGTGTGCGAGAGAAAGAGAACGAGAGAGAGAGGGAGAGAATAGAGAGAGAGGCGGAAACGTACCAATGGCGGGAGAGAGAGAGAGAAGGACAGCTGAGATTTTGAGCCACAGCGAAAGATTCACGGAGAGAAAGAGAGAGAGAGACATTCAAAAAGAGGGAGGGGTACAGATAAAGTGAGAGAGGCAAAGAGAGAGACAGAGTTAGACAGCACGTGCGAGGGAGAAGTAGAGAGAGAATGAGACAGAGCAATAGAGTGAGAGATAGACGGAGTGAAAGAGAGAGAGAGAGAACGATGAGAGAGAGGAAGAGAGTTGGAGAGAAAGAGACAAAGGGTATTTTCTAGCGTGAGAAGCAGAGACAGAGGCAGAGAAACACGTGCACAAACACACACACACGTACACACTGATACAGAAAAGAGAGCGAGGGCTGAGAGCGAGGCAGCCTGAATGGGAGAAAAAGAGAGAATTTCTGGGAGAGAAAGAGAGGGTGAGGCAGAGAGAGAGAGAGTGTAAAAGGGGACAGAAAGAGAGAGTGAGGCAAATAGATAGACAGAGTTAGACAGAAAGAGTGAGGGATAGGTAGGGAGAGAGAGGGAGACGGAGAATGAGGCAGAGAGATAGAGTGAGAGATAGACGGAGGGAGAGAGAGAGAAAGAGAGGGAGAGAGTTGGAGAGAAAGAGACAGAGGGAATTATACAGTCTTTGCTGCAGAGACAGAGGCAGAGAAACACGCGTGCACACACACACACACACACATACACACACTTAGACACTGACACAGAAAAGAGAGAGAGGGCTGAGAGAGGGAGATCGAATGAGAGAGAAAGAGTGAATTTCTGGGAGAGAAAGAGAGTGTGAGGCAGAGAGAGAGGCAGATACAGATAGTGAGAGAAAGATAACTGAGAGAGAGGCGCGAGTGCACCGAGTGAGGGAGACAGAGGGAGATGGGGGGAGTGAGATTTAGAAATGACGTGAGAGAGACAGAGAGGGAGAGGAAGGTGGGGGGGGAGTGAGACAGAGAGAGAGAAAGAGATTGTAAAAGAGTGAGGGGGTGAGAAAATAGAGAGAGAGAGGCAAAAAGAGAAACAGAGTTAGACACAAAGTTTGAGAGTGAAAGAGAGAGGGAGAGAGAGACAGACACAATGAAACAGAGACAGATATAGGCTGAAAGAGAGAGAAGAGAGAAAGAGAGATAAATGGAGAGAAAGATACAAGGTGAATTTTACGGTGTGAGAGGAAGAGACACAGAGAGAAACACCTACACACACATACGTAGATATTGGTACAGAAAGTGAGCGAGGGCTGAGAGACAGGGCGATGGAAAGGAAGAAAAAGAGAGTTTATAGGACAGAAGGGGATGGTTAGGCATAGAGAGAGAAAGAGAGAGGGGGAGAGAGACAGGCAGAGAAAATGAGAGAAGGAAAGAGGAAGAAGGAGGGAGGCAATCTGTTTGATACTGTGCGAGAGAAAGAGAAAGAGAAAGAGAGAGAGAGAAAGAGAGAGATAATTGAGAGAAAAGTGGAAACGCACCTAGAGAGCGAGACAAAGGGAGGAAGAGATATGAGATTTTGAGACACAGCGAGAGAAACAGTGAGAGAGGGGGACAGAGAGAGCGACAAAGTGGGAGAGGGGGAGAGAGAGAGAGAGAGACATTGAAAAAGAGAGGGGGGAGACATTAGAGAGACAGAGGCAAAGAGAGAGACAGAGTTAGACAGAAAGTGTGAGATGAGGGTAGGGAGAGGGAGATAGAGACAAGGAATGAGAAAGAGAGATGAAGTGAGAGACAGACGGAGGGACAGAGAGAGATAGAGGAGACAGAGGGAGAGAAGTGGAGAGAAATAGACAGGGAATTTTATAGTGTGAGAGGCAGAGACAGAAAAACACGCACACACATACATGTTGGCACCCACACAGAAAGAGAGAGAGGGCTGAGAGAGTGAGAGGGCGATCGAAATGGAGAACAAAAGGAGACTTGATCAAAGAGAAAGAAGGGTGAGGCAGAGAGGGAGAGAGAGGCAGATAAAATAATACATTGAAATAGTGTAGTGAAACACAGAGTGTGTTACATAGGGCGAGAGTGAAAGGGAAAGGGGAGGGTCATAGGGAGGAGGAGAGAGTGAGAGTTAGATAAACAGCGAGGTTTTCACAGGGAGAGCGAGAAGGAGAGAGACAGATATGCATTGAAAAAGAGAAGGGGAGAGAAAAGAGAGAGAGAGGCAAAGAGTGAGGCAGAGTGAGGCACAGTTTTAGAGAGAGAAGGAGAGAGATAGAGAGAGCGAGAGAGATAGCGAAAGTGAGACAGAAAGAAAGGAAAATAGAGAGGGACAGTCAAACAGATAAGCAGAGGCAGAGAAGGAGAGGCAGAGAGATAGAGGCAGGCAATGAAATAGACAAAGGGAAGTTTAGCAAGCGAGAAAGAGAGAGAAAGTGAAATTGAAAGTAACAAAGAGAAAAGGTAGACAAAGGGAGAGAGGCTGAGAAGGAGGGCGAGGGAGGGAGGCAAAGAGAGATTGACACGCTGAGGGAGAGATGGAGAGTAAGATGGGGATAGAGAGACAGATAGAAGAACGAGGAAGAGGAAGAGACAGCGGGAGCGATACAACGAGAAGGGAAGTGTGACAGATAGAGCCAGAGCGAGAGAGGCATAGAGTGATGGTCAGAAAAACAGAGAATGTTTGCGAGAGAGAGGTGGAGGGAGGCAGTGAGTGATACAGTGTCAAAGAGAGAGCGACAAAATACAGAGATAGATAGATAGATAGATAGATAGATAGATAGATAGATAGATAGATAGATAGATAGATAGATAGATAGATAGATAGATAGATAGATAGATAGATAGATAGATAGATAGATAGATAGATAGATAGATAGATAGATAGATAGATAGATAGATAGATAGATAGATAGATAGATAGATAGATAGATAGATAGATAGATAGATAGATAGATAGATAGATAGAAAGATAGATAGATAGATAGATAGATAGATAGATAGATAGATAGATAGATAGATAGATAGATAGATAGATAGATAGATAGATAGATAGATAGATAGATAGATAGATAGATAGATAGATAGATAGATAGATAGATAGATAGATAGATAGATAGATAGATAGATAGATAGATAGATAGATAGATAGATAGATAGATAGATAGATAGATAGATAGATAGATAGATAGATAGATAGATAGATAGATAGATAGATAGATAGATAGATAGATAGAAAGAAAGATAGATATATAGACAGACTGACAGAATAACAGATAGAAGTGGAGGAACAGAGAAGGAAAGCCTGAAAGGCGGAAATACAGACATAGATACACATACACAGATTGAAAGAGACTGAGAAACGCGAGAGAGAGAGAGAGAGAGAGAGAGAGATACCCACCAACACACACACATACATATGCACACGAACGGACGCACACACACTTTCACACAAAGAGAGCGAGAGATAGGAAGAGAATCAGGGAGGGAGACCGAGAGAGGTGGAGAGAGAAGCAAAGAGACTCAAAGAGGGAAGGAAAGAGGCTGAGAGAGTGAGAGAAGGAAACAGATGGATTGAGAGAGAGAGAGAGAGAGAGAGAGAATGGGACAGAAAGTGAGAGTGGGGATGTGAGAGGGAGAAAAAGAGACAAAGGGAGAGCCGGAGCGATAGAGTGTGAAACAGAGCGGAAGAACAAGAGAACAGGAGAGATAGTGAGTGAAAAAAAAGCAGAGAGAGAGAGAGAGAGAGATAAAGAGAGCAGGAGCGACAAAGGTGGAAAGAGACAAACACAGAAATAGTGAGAGAGAGAAACGGGCACGGAGATAAAGAGAGAAAGAGAGAGAGAGAGTGAGAGATCGTGAGATAGATACACATTTGATTGAGGTGTGGAATGCATTTTTGGGAGATTTTAAATATTTCCTTATAATTTAATTGGTTGAATTTAGTCATTAATTGTCACCCTAAACTCACTGTAATCGAACAACTGAATGTCAACTATTAAACAGGACAGCTAAATCCCAGGGTGCAATGGAACAGCGTGGAGAGAGGCACTCTAACATTTTTTATTTAATCCATAAATGGTAACAGTCAAGTGACGGATATCACTGAAACAATAGGGAATCTAGAAATGGGACTGATGTTGTTTGAGTAGACAGCATATTATCCGGCTGAATACAGCTCCTGTTTGATTAATAGTTAATTAATTTGATAAGTAATGTCCAGTCTTTGGAACCTCGCAGCTCCATTTAAAAACAAAAATATTGTTTCACTCAGCTCAATGTCATAATCTGTTTGTTCATTTATTAAAAAAAGATTTGAAAATGTGGCAATTTCAACATCCCTGAGGTGACCCCACAGGGTATAAATTAAAGGCTTTGGGAAAGACTCACCTCAGCGTTTAAGACACAGAGATTACCAGCAGCACAAAGGGGCACATCACTTTGCACTGAAACGATGTTATCAATTTCTGTGGCTCAGAAAATATTCTTCCCAATCCTTGCTGTTATAGGTGTTCCTGGTGAGTGACCATAACCATTGAACTTGTGTAAATCTGTATGTGAGCTGTTCTCTCATTTTAAACTGTGACTGAACATATTACATGCTGATCTGGTGGTCACTGTTAAGATACATCGAATAAGTGATATAATTTGCTGAATTCATATGTCTGGAAATGTCTCTGCGTCTTTATTTAATTTTGTCAAATGAAAATAAGCATTTGTTCGTAACTCACAGGCTCTCTGATGAATTACGTCTTAATATTTTTTGGAAACGTTAAAATAGACCTCAGTGAAGGGAAAGTCTCTGAAGGAATGTTTAGTGGAGGTCAGAGGAAAATCACCAAGAGTGTGGGTCAGTGAACAGAGTGGAACACTTGGCCCCAGTGACCATGTATTACTGGGTCTAACTGCTAGTGTAGAATTGTACTCAGTGTGCATCAGTAACCAAAGCGGAATACATGGCCCCAGTGACCATGTATTACTGGGTTCATCTGTCAGTGTAGAATTGTACTGAATGTGCATCAGTAACCAAATTGGAATACATGGCCCCAGTGACCATGTGTTACTGGGTGTATCTGTCAGTGTAGAATTGAACTGAGTGTGGGTCATTAATCAGAGTTGAATACCTGAAAAAGTCACCACTCATTCACTGACTGCATCTGTAAGTGTCAAATTGTCCGAAGTGTGGGTTAGTAACCTCAGTGGAATACATGACTCCAGTGACCATATATTTCTGGGTCTAACTGTTAGTTTCAAATTGCACTAAGTGTGGATGAGTAACCAAAGTGGAATAACTGGCCTCAATGATCATGTATTATTGGGTCTACCTGTCAATGTAGAATTGTACTGTGTCTGGGTCTTTAATCAGAGTGGAATACCTGGCCCCAGTCACCACTCTTTCACTGACTGTATCTGCTGGTTTCAAACTGTACTAAGTGTTGCTTAGCAACCAGAATGGAATAGCTGACCCCAGTCAACAATTATTATTGGTTATATCTGGCAGTGCAGAATTGCACTGAAAGTAGGTCAGTGTCCAGAGTGGAATACCTGCTCCAAGTGATAATGTATGACTGGGGGAATTTGTCGATGTAGAATTGACCTGAGTGCGGGTCAGCAACTGGAATGAAAGAAATCGGTTTGATTTGGAAATCATGCTTTTTATTTTTTGATTAGTGATCTTTCCATTCCATGGAGTTGTCTCTGTCTTTTGCCATGTGAATAATTTGACAACAGGAAGTGTTTTGATGTTGGTTGAAGATATTTGGTAATGAGTGTGTGAAGTTAAATGTCTGGATATAGCTCCATTTTCTATTGAGCTGCTCCAGCAGAAATAGATGTCAACTTGTTCCTGATATTGAAGCAATCCGCCAGCACTCTTACAGTGTTCCAATGTTCTTGTCGATTGTTTCATAAATGATCAAAAATCAGTCGAGCACAGCCTTGAATATACTTAACGACCCATCAACTACAGCCCTTTACGGGAACTAATTCCACACATACACTACTCTTGGAGAGAATAACTTGCTCCTCATCTCTGTATTAAATTGGTGACCCCTTTCTCTGAAATGATGCCGGCTTGGACGAAACCCTCCCACAAAGGGAAACAACTTCTCAGCATGTACCTTGTCAAGGCCCCCAGGAATCCAATATGTTTCAATAAGGTCCGCTCTCATTCTATTAAACTCCAATGAGTACAGGCCCAATCTAATCAATCTGCCCATAGGAACCCGTCCCTCCACATCCAGCACCAGCCTATTGAACCTCCTGTGGGTGGCCTCCACTTCCAGCATATCTTTCCACAAATAAGGGGACCAGAATTGTTGGCAGTATTCTATTTGAGTGCCTTTTATAGTTTCAGCATGACTTCCCGATTTTAATAATCCATTCCCTTTGAAATTAAAGCCAACATTTCATTTGCCTTCCTGCTTAACTACTGATCTTGTATTTTAGCGTTTTCATATTCAGGTGCGTGGGCTCCCAAATCCCGCTGTGCTGCAGCTTTCTGCAATCTTTCTCTATTTAAGTAATATTGAGCGTCTCTATTGTTCCATAATTCCACAGTTTCCGATATTCGATGCCATCTGCCAAGTTTTGCCCTTTCAATTTACGTTTGTCTATCCCCCTGTAGAATCGTTGAGTCACCCTCATCACTTGCCTTCGCAGCAATTTATGTGATATCAGGAAATGTGGCGATAGTTCATTCACTTCCCTCATATAAGTCATTAATAAATATTGTAAATAATTGTGGCCCCAACACTGATTCCTTTGGCACTCCACTAGTTACAGTTTACCATTCTGAAAATGCCCCTCTTCTCTCAAATCTCTGTCTTCTATTAGTTAGAAAATTCTCGATCCCAGCTAATATACTACCCCCATCACCATGAGCTCTTAACGTATTAAGCAGCCGTATGCATGGTAACTTACTGAACGCCTTTTTGGAAGTCCAAGTATATTACATCTCCTGTTTCCCCTTGATCGATTCTGCTTTTTACTTCCTCAAATAATTCCAATACATTTACCAGGCACCATTTCCCATTCATCAAACCTTGCTAACTCTGCTTGATTATAATTCGTATTTTAAATGCTCTGCTAACACATTCTTTATAATGGATTTAACATTTGCTCAATTGGGGATGTTAAGCTAAGTGGCCTACAGTTACCTGAGTTTTTCTCTACCTCTTTTTTTTAATAAGGTCGTTACTTTGGAAGAATTCCAATCTTCTTGTCTTTTCCAGAATCAAAGGATTCTTGGAAGACTCCTACCAGTGCATCCATTTTTGTGTAGCTACTTCCTTTCATATCCTAGTATGCAACCTATCAGGGATTTATCGGCTTTTAGCCCCATTAGTTTCCTTCGCACCTTTTCTCCAGTAATAGTTTTCATTTATACCCTCCCCCCATTTTGTGCCTTGATTATTTGGTATTTTTTGGAATGCTATTCTTGTCTTCTATCGTGAAGACTGATGCAAAGCATGAATTCATCTCCTCTGCCATTTCCTGGTTCCCCATTATTATTTCCAAATCCTCATTCCCTAAGGGGCAATAGTTCACATAAACCTCTCTCTTCAATTTTATATATTTAAAGAAGCTGCTAGTGAACATTTTTATATTACCTGCTAGTTTATGCTCAATGTTATTTTCCCAATCTTTAATGTATTTTAGGTCAACTTTTCCTGGTTGTTAAAAATGTCTAATCCTCTGGTTTACCACCAACCTTTGCCACATTGAATGTATTTAAATATGATTCTCTCCACAACTTGTTTGTTTAACCATGTTTGGTTTATCTCCATTCTTGAATCCTAATTCCTCATGGGGATATGTCTTTGATATGAGTCATGAACTATTTTCTTAAATGTCTGCCATTGTTCATCAAGCATCTTCTCTGTTAAACTCATTTCCCAGACTACTCCAGCCAACTTTCCCCTCATTCCTTTGTAAGTGCCTTTTTGTAAGTTTAGCACAGTTGTTTCGGACCCATTTTCACTCTCAAACTGAATGCAAAATCACACCATGTTATGGAATTTTTTTTCAAGGTGATCTTTTACACTGATCATTTATTAAACGTGCCTCATTACACATTAACAGTTGCAAAGTAGCCTAATCCCTGACTGGATCCACAGCAAATTGTTCTAGGTAATTCTCCCGGATACACTCTATGATTTATTGCTCGTGGCTACCTCTGCCAATGTGATTTTCCCAAACGGAATGAAGATTAAAGTCACCCATGATAAATGAACTGCCATTTTTACATGGCACAATTATCTCCTGGCTTATTCTCATTCCTACAGTATAGCTACTGTTAGGCGCCCTATAGAATACTCCCAACACTGTCTTCACCCTCTTGTTATTTCCTCCACCTAAGTCGTTTCTACATCTTCTGACCCAAAATAATCTCTTGCTATCGTACATATTATATCTCGTGCAAAAAAAGCTGTTCCACCATCCTTTTCTTCCTGCTTGTCCTTTCCAATATCACATACACCTGAATATTTAGTTCACATGTTTGATTTCTCTGTAACCACGTCTCTGCAATGGCTAAAAAATCATACCCATTAAGCTTCATTTGTACCGTTAATTTATTTCTTTACTTCTTAATATAACCAGCAAGTAAGTAGGGAGGCATTAATTTTCACTGTTTACCAAAACAAAAACAAAAATACCTGGAAAAACTCAGCAGGTCTGGCAGCATCTGCGGAGAGGAACATAGTTAATGTTTCGAGTCCGAATGACCCTTCAACAGAATTACGTAAAAATAGAAGTGAGGTGAAATGTAAGCTGGTTTAAGGGGGGATGGGACAAGTAGACCTGGATAGAGGACCAGTGATAGGTGGAGATAACCAAAAGATGTCCCAGACAAAAAGACAAAGAGTGGTTGAAGGTGGTGATATTATCTAAGGAATGCGCTAATTAAGGGTAGAAAGCAGGATAAGCAAGGTACAGATAGCCCTAGCGGGGGTGGGGTGGGGTGATGGAATCAAAAAAGTCTAAAAGGTAGAGATAAAACAATGGATGGGAATACACTTAAAAATAATGGAAAGGTGGGAAAAGTAAAATCAATATAAATGAATGGAAAAAAAGTGGGGGGGGGGGGGGGGGGGGGGGGGGTGGTGGGAAAGGGGGTGGGAATGGAGGAGATCGTTCATGAACTAAAATTGTTGAACTCAATATTCAGTCCGGAAGGCTGTAAAGTGTAAAGTGGAAGATGAGGTGCTGTTCCTCCAGTTTGCATTGCGCTTCACTGGAACAATGCAGCAAGTCAAGGACGGACATGTGGGCATGAGAGCAGGGTGGAATGTTGAAATGGCAAGCGACAGGGAGGTCTGCGTAACGTTTGTGGACAGACCGAAGGTGTTTTGCAAAGCGGTCACCCAGTCTGCATTTGATCTCTCCAATGTAGATGAAACCGCATTGGGAGCAATGAATGCAGTAGACTAAATTGAGGGAAGTGCAAGTGAAATGCTGCTTCACTTGAAAGAAAGTTTTGGACCCTCGGACGGTGAGGAGAGAGGAAGGAAAGGGGCAGGTGTTGCACCTTCTGCGGTGGCATGGGAAGGTGCCGTGGGAGGGCTTGAGGTGTAGCGGTTGATGGAGGAGTGGACAAGGGTGTCCCGGAGGGAACGATCCCTGTGGAATGCCGCCGGCGGGGGTGAAGGGAAGATGTGTTTGGTGGTGGCATCATGCTGGAGTTGGCGGAAATGGCGGAAGATGATCCTTTGAATGAGGAGGCTGGTGGGGTGATAAATGAGTACAATGGGGACCCTATCATTTTTCTGAGAGGGAGAAGAAGGTTGTGTGGGCGGATGGCGGGAGATGGGCCGGACACGGTTGAGGGCCCTGTCAACTACAGTGGGTGGAACACCTCAGTAAAGGAAGGAGGACATGTCAGAGGACATGTTTTTGAAAGTGACATCATCAGAACAGATGCGACGAAGGCGAAGGAACTGAGAGAATGGGATGGAGTCCTTACAGGAAGTGAGGTGTGAGGAGCTGTAGTCTAGGTAGCTGTGGGTGTTGGTAGGCTTGTAATGGATATTGGTGGACAGTCTATCACTAGAAATTCTGACAGAGAGGTCAAGGAAGGGAAGGGAGGTGTCAGGGATGGACCACGTGAAAATGATGGAGGGGTGGAAATTGTAAGCAAAATTAATAAATTTTTCCAGGTGCAGACGAGAGCATGAAGCAGCACCGAAGTAATCATCGATGTACCGGAGAAAGAGTTGTGGGAGGTGGCTGGAGTAGGACGGGTACCCAAAAACACAAGTTTTATTTGGAGGAAGTGAGAGGAGTTAAAGGAGAAAGTGTTTAGTGTGAGAAAAAGTTAAGCCAGACGGAGGAGAGTAGTGGTGAATGGGAATTGTTCCGGCCTCTGTTCGAGTAAGAAGCGGAGAGCCATCAGACCATCCCAGTGGGGGATTGAGGTGTAGAGGGATTGGTCGTCCATGGTGAAGAGGAGGCGTTTGGGGCGAGGGAACTGGAAATTGTACATATGATGTAGGGTGTCAGTAAAATCATGAATGTAGGTGGGAAGGGACTGGACAAGGGGAGAGAGAATGGAGTCAAGATAGTCCAACCCTCTAAACCTCCATCCCCCACAGGGATGGTCTGGTGGCTCTCCGCTTCTTCCTCGAACGTAAGATTATCATGTCAGCAGTGACCTCATTAAATGACGAACAGATTCATTGTCCGAATAGCCTACTTCAGCTAATAGGTTTAATGATCTCTTGTTTTCATACTCTCTCCTCTCCCCCTGCCCAGTAATGCTCTGTGGCCACTCTCTCCGTTTACTCCAATGGTCGCTCACTCAACTCGCACTGTCTCACTATTAATGTCCCCGTTGTTCCTTCTGCTCTCTCACTGTTAATGGCACCGCTCTTTCTCGCACTCTCCCACTCTCAGTGCCTGCTCTGTTCCTCTCTCACTCATAGAGTCAGAGGGTGACAGAGTATCCAAGTTGTACAGCATAGAAACAGGTCCTACGGCCCATCATGACCATGCCAGGCGTCAAGTACCTATCTATACTAATCCCATTTACCAGCTCATGACCCCTTACCCTGTATGCGAGGCAATTTCAAGTGCTCATCTAAATACTTCTTAAATGTTGTGAGGGTTCCTGCCTCTACCAGCCCCTCAGGCAGTGTGTTGCAGTTTCAAACATCTTTCTGGTTGATTTCCCCCCCGCCTCTCAAATCCTGCTAACACCTCGCTACTTCTCTCGCAGCTTCTCTCACAGTCTCTCGCTCCTAATGGCACCGCTTCTCCTCTCTCACTCTCACAATGCAAATGGACTCGATGCTACTGTCTCACCCTCTTAATGCTAATGGCCCCGCTTCTCCTCTCTCACTCTCTCAGTGCTAATGGCCCCCTTGGTCCTCTCTCACTCTCTCACTGTTAATGGCCCCGCTACAACTCTCTCACTGCTAATGGCCCTACTTCTCCTCTCTCACTCTCCTCCAGTACACTGGCACCCCTCAAATGGCCAGATAATTTGAAAATTAGCGTCAAAGCCATTGAACCCTTTTCCCTTACCTCATATTACAGCCTGGGATACATCTCATCTGGGCCTGTGGATTTATCCTCTTTCAAGTAAAAACCATTAATACCTCCATCCTTTCTATGCTAATATGTTCAAGTATATCACAGTCCCCCTCCCTGATCTCAGCACCTACATCGTCCTTCTCCACAAACATCACAGATGAAAAGTAAGCGTTTATAACCTCACCTATGTCCTATGGTTACAGAACAATCTGCCATTTGTTCCCTGATGGGTCCTACTCTTTCCCTGGTTATCCTCATGCCCTGAATATATTTATAAAATGCCTTGGGTTTTCCTTTACCTTTCCCACCAGGGCTTGGTAAGGCCTCCTGTTCGCTCTCCTAACTACTTCTTAACTACCACACCCATCCCCCACCACTCACTTTTTATGCTTCTCCAGTGCTTCCGCGCAGTTTTAACCCCTCTGTATCCACCATCAGTCAATTTTATTTTTCCTTATCCAATCCTCCATATCCCTTGACAACCAGTATCACCTGGAATTTTTTGTCCTACCCCTCACCTCTACGGGATCATGTTGGCCCTGAACTCTCACTATTTCCTTTCTGAATGACTCCAGCTGGCCTGTTGTAGAGTTTCCTACAATTAGCTGCTTCAAGTCCCCATTGGCCACATCCTGTCATAAAATATTAAGTCGGCCTTCCCCAATTTCAGCAACTTTATTTACAAGCCATCTTTGTCATTTTCAATAACTACCTTAAAACCGCAAGAACTATGGTCTCTCTCCCCGAAATGCTTTCCCCCACAGTCACTTATACCACTTTCCAGGCTTCAATTGCTAAGATTTGGTCCAGTGCCACCCCTTCTCTCGTAGGGCTTTAGCGTTGGCTCAAAAAGCTCTCTTTCAAGCACTTTAAGAATGCCACATCGAAGCCTCTCACACTAAGACTATCCAAGTTAACATTGGTGAATTGAAATTTTCCACTATTATCACCCTTGTACACATCTCTGAGATTTATCTACATATCCGCTCGTCTAGCCCCCCTGACTCTTTGGAGGTATTTAGTGCACCCCCAGCAAAGTGATTGCCTACTGTATTTAAGTTCTCTCCATTTGGCCTCATTTGAGGAACCTTCTAAAATACCATCACTCCTTATGGCATTAATTTACTTCTTGATCAATCGTGCAGTGCCAACTTCCATTTTAAGCCCCCACCACCAAGTCGCCATCAGCCCTCTGTCATGCCTGAACATTCTATACCCTGCAATACTGAGCTGACAGTACTGCGCCACCATCAACCACGTCTCTGTGATAGCAACAATATCATATTCCCATGTGTTAATCAGCACCCGCAATTCATCTGCCCTACTTTTAAGACTCCTTTCATTACAATAGCAGCGAACCAGCCTGGCATTATTCCCTTGTGCCTTAACAGGTCTATGTTTGCTCTGTCTTCCAGACACATTTCATCCGTCTTATATATTAGGCTGTGCACCACCATCTACTGTAACTTCACTCATTATTAGATAAACATACCGTATTAGCTTTACCCTCCCCCAACAACCCCACCCCAACATCACTAGCAAACCTCCCAAAAAAATGTTGCTCCTGTGCCAGTTCAGTGCAACCTGTCCGACGTGTACAGGTGCCAATTCGCCTGTAACATACCCTGATCAAGGAACCAGAAGGCCTCCCACCCGCAACATTTCTTCAGCCATGCATTCATCTTCTCTATCCTCATATTCCTATACTCACTTTCACGTAACAAGGGGACCGTCCAGAGGTTGCAACCTTTGAAGTCCTGCTTTTTAATCTGCTGCCTAGCTCCCGAAATTCATTTTGCAGGACCTCATCCCTTTCTTCATGAGTCGTTAGTATCAACGTGAACAACGACCTCTGAGTTTTCCCTCCCCCTTCAGAATGCCCTGCAACTGTTCTGTGATATCCTTGATCCTGCTACCAGGGAGGCAACACACCATCCTGGAGTCACGTCTACGGCTGCAGAAGCTCCTGTCTGCACCCCTCACTATTTAGTCTCCTACAACTATTGCTGTTGCACTTTTACCCCTCCCCACTTGTGCAGCTGAGACACCCACAGTGCCTGGAAATTAAACTCTGGTTGCACTCTCCAATGGAACATTCACCCTTACCATTTTCCAACACAGGGTTTCCTCATTACCTGCATGGTGCTTTCCTCAATACATACCTGCGGCTTTCCTAATTAAATGCCTGTCTACCTTCTTCTGACTGGTGGTCACCCATTCTCACACTTCCTCAAGCTGCTGAGTGACCACATCCAAAAATGTTCCATCTACTTAACTCTCAACCTCGCGGATGCACCGCGGTGTCTCCAGCTGACGCTAAAGCTCTGAAACCCATTGCTCCAGCTGGTGAATCCAGTGGCACTTCGTGCACATGTGGTCATTCAGATTGCAATGCGTGTCGAAGAATCCTCATGCAAATCACATGAATGAGTCCCTTTGCCATACGTTTTGTTTGATTTTTGTTTTTAAAAAAAACTTTCCCTAATTTTAACCCAAGTAAAAAACGATTTAGCATTTTTCTGGCAAAATAGAGTCTAATGCGGTGACTGTTACCTACTATAATGTAGTTTTAAAGTGGAGAAAAAAGAATGCACCTTACTCAGTAACTACAAACCAGCTCTCTCCCTGGTCCTAACATCACTCCTTTCGAATTCCCCCACTGCCCAGTGCCTGTGTGAGAACAGGCCCCCTGACAGGTAAACTCTGCAGCGCTCTTTGTATAGCCACACCGCTCCCTCACAGGTAAACTCCGCTATGTACTTTATACAGCCGCTCCGCTCCCTCACAAGTAATCTCCTGCTCTATATGCACCCGCTCCACTCTCGCTCTTTATACAGCCGCTCTGCTCCCTCACAAGTAAACTCCTGCTTCATATGCACCCGCTCCACTCTCGCTCTTTATACAGCCACTCTGCTCCCTCAAAGGGGGACTCCGCTATGCACTTTATATAGCCGCTCCATTCCCTCACATGTAAACTCCTGCTCTATATGCACCCGCTCCACTCTCGCTCTTTATACATTCGCTCCACTCCCTCACAGGTAAACTCCTGCTCTATATGCATCTGCTCCACTCTCGCTCTTTATGCAGCCGCTCCACTCCTTCACAGGTAAACTCCTGCTCTTTAAACACCCACTCACGTCTGGCTCTTTTTTGTTGTTTCTCCTTCATTGTTTGTTTAATTTCCCCATATCTTTAAATTACTAAATATAATAATAATTAACAAGTAATTGTAACTCAGCTGCTAATTTTAATCTAAAAACAAAGCTAAAATCTGAAATACTCGCCAGCCAGTCGCTTGCCTGTCCTCCTGTGACCAAACTCTGTTTTGGTGCTGAAATCCTGTCCTCCCTGTGAGGGTCAGACACTGAGAATGTTTAATCATTAATTTCCAGTCCCTTCTTCCTTCTCTCTGACAGTTAATTTACTGGGGATTGTGATCCTGTCCCGGGGAAAGTGCGGCCTCTCCACCTGCACCACTCGCTACCTGGTGGCCATGGCAACGGCAGATCTACTGCACATTATCACAAATGTCATACTGAACAAGATCAATTATTATTATTTCCCACTGAGTTTCCTGAACCTCACTCCTGTGTGTCGTGTTCTCGCTGTCCTGGTTACTACTGCCACGGACTGTTCTGTCTGGTTCACCGTCACTTTCTCCTTTGATCGATTTGTGGCCATTCGTTGCCAGAAGCTGAAAACAGAATATTGCACCGGGAAAACTGCGGCTGTGGTTCTAGCGACAACCGGCATCCTGCTCGGTTTAAAAAACATCCCCCATTACTTTACACTGGAACCTGAAGCGATAATCAACAATGTAACATGGGGCTGTTTGGCAAAGCCAAGCGTTTTTACTGATCCCGGATGGGTTGGATTTTCCTGTTTTGATCAGGTTGTAACCCCATTGCTCCCATTCGGTTTAATTCTGCTGATTAACGCTATGACAATCAGACACATTTTAGTGGCCAGTCGAGTCCGGAAGGGACTGAGGGCTCAGAGTAAGGGAGAGAATCGCAGTGACCCAGAGATGGAGAGCAGGAGGAAGTCTATGATTTTACTGTTCACCATATCCGTCACCATCATCCTCCTGTGGTCGGTGTATGTTATAAAATTCTTCTATATGGATGTGAGAGGGTTATTTTTCCTCACCGATCCTGAATATATATTCCAACAAGTCGGATATATGCTGCAGAGTTTAAGTTGCTGCACAAACACATTTATTTATGCGGTGACTCAGTCCAAGTTCCAAGAGCAGATCAAGAAAACAGTGAATTATCCGGTTACATCAATTATTCATTTCATGAAGAAAATAAACTTTGCTGTCAGACGCTTCAGTCAATCAGAGTGTTCCCGCTGCTGACGGACAGGCTCTTCCACCAATGAGGGAGATCCGCATGCTGACTGACAGTCGCCTCACCCAATCAGGGATCGCCGCCGCTAACGGACAGCTGCTTGTGCCAATCAGCCACATAACTGACAGGCGCGGAAGCCAATGGAGCAGCATCAGATTTTCATCCACAGCCACCTCAGCCGTTCACGGTCAACCGCTCGCTGAATGACAGCTATCTAAGTCAATCAATGTGACCTACCAGCTAATTGACAGTCGCTTCATCCAATCAGGGTGCTGCAGCCTTTTGGCACAGAGTCACGTGGGCCAGTCAGGGTATTCTTCTTGTGCCCCGACATTCATCTCAACCAATCAGGGAGCAACAACTGCTGACTGATAGAAAGTTCCGCCAAACAGTTCATTCCAACAGCTGACTGGCATCAGCTTCATCCAATCACGTTGCTGCAAACAGTGACTCACAGATAGTTCAGCCAATTAGCGATCTTCACCATTGGCCACATACGTATCAGCCCATCAGGGCGCTGAACACCATCACGGACAGCCGCATCAGCCAATCAGTAAGCTCCGACCACTGAGGTCAGCATTTCAATTAATCAGACATTACAAACCAATTTCAACCATCTAGCGCGGAGTTACGTTCAATCATAGCGTTCAATATTTGACTGATAGCTCCTCAACAAATGGAGAGTCCCGAAGGAGAATTCCCGAACGAATGCTTCATTTCAACCTGCCTCCACCAGCTCTCAGTCACTGTCTTACAGATCCAAAACACTCGCTGTGAGAAAGCATAATAGTTAATGTTATCAGTGTTTCTTTTCCTGATGACCTTAATACATAGCTTCCTCACCCTGAGTGCTTTCAAGAAAATGAACCCTTTCCCCTTGTTTAATAAGGATCACTCATGATTCTAAACAGCCAGGTCAAATATCCTCTCAGCCTTCTCTTCTTCAAGCAAAATAATCCTAACTTAGATTCAGAGAGTCATAGGGGTCTACAGCACAGAAAAAGGCCCTTTTCAGCCCATCCAATCTGCGCTAGACAGACAAGTACTTATCTATTCTCAACACATTGTCCAGCACCAGGCCAATAGCCTTGTGTGCCATGGCATTGCAAGTGCACATCCAAATATATCTTACATGTTATGAGGGTTTCTGATTCAACCACCCTTTCAGGCAGTGAGTTCCAGAGGCCCAACACCCTCTGGGTGAAACAATTCTTCCTCACATCCCCACTAAACCTCCTGCCCCTTACCTTAAATCTATGCTCACTGGTTTTGGATCCCTCCACTAAGGGGATGAGCTCATTCCTGACTACCCCATCTATTCACCTCATAATTCTATACACTCAGTCATGCCCCCCTTCAATCTGCTCTCCTCCAGGGAAACAAAACCCATTCTATATAATCTCGCCCTTAACGAAAGCTCTCCAGTGCAGGTAACATCCTGGTAAATCTCTTCTGTACTCTCTCTAGTGGAATCACATCCTTCCCATAATGCAGATTCCAGAACTGCACGCAATACTCTAGCTGTGGCCTGACCAGCGTTTTATATAGTTCAAGGATAACCTCACTGCTCTTTTTCTCTATGCCTCATCTAATATCGGCAAGTATCCCATATGACTTCTTAACCAGCTATTCTACATGTTCCGCTACCTTAACGGACCGGTGAATATGCACACCCAGGTCCCTCTGATCCTCAGCTCTTCCCAGGTACAATTCATCGTGTACTCCGGTGCCTTGCTTGTCCTGTATAAGTGAATCACCTCACACTTATCCGGATTAAATTCCATTTGCCAATGTTCAGCCCATCTGACCAGCGTGTCTATATCCTCCTTTAATCTGGGGCTATCCTATGCACTATTTACCACCCCACCAATATTCGTGTCATTCGGGAACTTAATGATCAACCATCCTACATTCAATTCCAAATCGTTTATATATACCACAAACAGCAAAGGACCCAACACCAACTCCTGTAACTTCTCCAAGCTCAAACCTGGAAACATTCTTTGAAGCTTATCGGTCCTCTATGCAGTAACTTCACATTCCTTGTCCAGTACTCGACGTAATACTTCAACTAGCGTCCAAACCAGTGATTTATACAAGTTGAACTAAATTCCTTGCACTTATACTCGATTTTACGATAAATACAGCCTTGCTTTAGTTACAAATTTCTCAAAATATACTGCCACCTTCAATGGCTTGTCCCTCTGCTCATGCCCCCTTCAGAGATGTATCCTTCATTTTGTGCTGTCTCTCCTCATGTTCTCGCTACTAAAATTAATCATTTTGCATATAATTGTTTTGAACTTCATCTACCACCTGCCTATCCATTCCACTGACTTGTCCATGCCCTTTTGAAATGCAAATCTATCCTCCTCACAGTTCAGAAATCTTCTGATTTAGTTGATTATCAGCTGAAATACCGATATATATTCCTTTTCTCCCCTTGTAATCTTTTCAAGACCAATACAACAATTAGATTTACTTTATATCCTTAATATTAGTTATCATGACCAATTCACGATTTGCACTAAATTTTCCCGTCTGCGTGTTGGCTAACAAGTTAACTTTTACAAGTCAGATCGAACATTATAACCTGTGGATCAGTTATTATGCCCAATAAAAGAAACACGTACAATTGTATTCCTCTGCATAGGGTCTGAAGCCCAACTTAACAACAAATGTCAATTTATGCTAGAGTGTATAATTGATCTTAATTATTTAGCATCTATTTGTTTGTGTCTGTGTGTGTTTGTGTGTGTGTGTGTGTGTGTGTGTTTATTTGTGTCTGTGTGTGTGTGTGTGTGTATTTGTTTGTGTGCTTGTGTGTGTATTTGTGCGCCCGCGGTTCCGATAAACCCCAGCTGATGGAGATTGCTGAAGGTGAGGTTGTGTGTGCGTGTTTGTATTTGACAGTTTGAGTAAATATGTCTATTTATGTTTCTGTCCATCTGTGTGTGCGAATGTGTGTGACAATGTGTATGTGCGTGTGTGTTTGTGTGTTTGTGCGTATATCTGTGGCTGTGTGCATCTGTGTCTGTCTGAGTGCCTGTCCGTCTATGTGTACGTGCATGCGTATATGTGCGCAGGTGCATATTTGAGTACATGTCTACCTGTGTGTGTGGCTGTCTGCATGTGTGGTTTTTGTGTGCGTGTGTGTATGTGTTTGTGTATGTTTGTGCGTGCCTATCGGAGTGCACGCATCTATTTATGTGTCTGTCCGCCTGTCCGTGTTTGTCTCTTTATATGTGTGCGTGTGTGTGAGAGAGCGTACATCTCTCTGTCTGTCGAACTGTGTGTGTGTTTGTGTGTGTGTGTGCATGTACGCAATGTATTTCTGTGATCTGTGAACATGACAGCATCCTACAGTGGGAGATCGCTGAAGGTGAGTCTGTTTTCTGTAGGTGCCTGTGTCTGTCAGCCTGTTCGTCTTCCTGTGTGTGTGAGAGAGAGAGAGAGAGAGATTGTTGTTCCAGTACACACTGTATTTTTTATTTATTTAGCAAAAACGTTGTTAATGTTCTGCCATCAATTTGATCTCTGTGTAAAAACATTACAAGGCAGTGCTTGTTGTGAAATGATAATTATAACCCTAACCGGTTTGTAAGTGTGTTTAAAACTATCAAAGTAACGCATTCTCCATCAAAAGAGATTGAACGTTAATACACTATTAGTCAAAGTGGAAGAGTCATGTGCAAAAAACAAGAAAAAGCTGGAAAAACTCAAGAGATCTGACAGAATGTGTGGAGAGTAAGACTGAGTTAAAGTTTGGAGTCCGTATGACACTTCTTCAGAGCTCCCAAAAGTAGTCATGCGGAGTCGATACACTAATATTGTCTTTCTCTCCACAGATGCTGTCAGACCTGCTGAGTTTCCAAGCATATTTTTTTTTGCTACAGGCTTTCAGCATCCGCATTATTTTGCCATTATGGAACAGTCATGTACTGAACCTTAACATGTTTTATGAATAAAGTGTATCATTTTTTGGAAAACTAAAGTTTTACAGTTTCCATTCTCCTTTCTACAATTTATCACAGGCAGTCATTGTGTCCATTTCATCCCGTCTTCGCCCTGTCTTAAACCTCTTAATTGCCTAATGTTTTCCAGCTCTGAAATAAGCTCAATGACATGAAATATAAAGTCAGTAAGTTTTGAATAGAAATACAAGGAAATAGCCAGGTCTTCAGTAGTCAAAGACGTGTCTTATGAATGTCAGTTACAGGACTGGATTAAGACATGCTGAGACGCTGAGGTATGTCAAGCTTAAAACGGCCCATTCCGTAAAAGGTTTCCGTTCTAATGCTCACAGAAAGTGGACTGCAAATTTTATCTTCACAAATTTGCAACAGTAAAGGCTCACATATCACATTACTTTGGAACTAAAATACGTCTTAGAAAATAACTGTTTGCATTAGATAATAATTTCAAATAAAAATCCGTTCACGATTTGTTAATTGGTAAAAATTTAAACTTTTGACGATACAAACGCCTCCCCGACGCGCTTGAAAGCGTGAAATCTCGCTGGTCCAGAACATGAACGGACGAACTTTTCTGGACTAAACAGGATGGAGGACTGGAAGAGCTCATGGACATTGGGAACGATTGAGAACTTTGGGGATGGTGTTTTCCTGAGCACCATCTGCTGCTGATTATATCAGCCATCGCTCAAATGGACCCTCCAGCAGTTGTTGCTTTGATCGTTTGGTCTCCCCAGCAGCAGTCACATCACTCAGGTGGTCTCTCCAGCAGTAGTTACATCACTTGGGTGTTCTCTCCAGCAGAATTTACATAGCTCGGGTGGTCTCTCCAGCAGTAGTTACATGGCTCGGGTAATCTCTCCAGCAGTAGTAACATCGCTTGGGTGTTCTCTCCGGCAGAATTTACATAACTCGTGTGGTCTCTCCAGCAGTAGTTACATAGCTCGGGTGGTCTCTCCAGCAGTAGTTACGTAGCTCGGGTGGTCTCTCCAGCAGCAGTTACATAGGTCGGGTGGTCTCTCCAGCAGTAGTTACATAGCTCGGGTGGTCTCTCCAGCAGTAGTTACATCGCTCGGGTGTTCTCTCCTGCAGTAGTTACATAGCTCGGGTGGATTCTCCAGCATTATTTACATCGCTCGGGTCTTCTCTCCAGCAAGAGTCACATCGCTCCGATGACCTCTCCAGCGGCAGTCACATCGCTGAGGTGAACTGTCCAGCGATATACAGCTGAAGGGGACCTCCAGCATGTCGCTTGGCTAAAGCAAATCTTTGCAATCGGGGTGCTTGTGAAGGGAAAATGACAAGCATCCAGGGAAGACTTCTCACACGAGGCTCACAAGCACTCGGGCAAAGGCTGATTCGTCCCTGTG
This sequence comes from Cetorhinus maximus, assembly GCF_964194155.1. Lineage (NCBI taxonomy): Eukaryota > Metazoa > Chordata > Chondrichthyes > Lamniformes > Cetorhinidae > Cetorhinus > Cetorhinus maximus. The sequence goes on from NW_027596372.1 coordinate 222,242, forward strand.
TGCACAAGCTTCTGGGTGGCATAGACCCAGCCTGGGCTGTCCCCCTGAATATAGGGAGTGTGCTCATGAAATAGGAAAATGAATGAGAACGTTTGTCCCAGCGTGGACATTCCCGGCTTCTCTCCAAACCCACACACACACACAGATACACAAACACACACTCACTCAATTACACACACAAACACACACACACACACGCACATACACAAACATGCACACAATAACATGCAGCCAAATATATTCATTCGATCTCACACCATTAAATTGTCAAACACACTTTCTCAAACATATGCACTATCTCGCCTGCAATCAGTCACAGTATCATACTCTCACTGGCCCTCATACATTCACAATCACAGACACCCACTCACAAACACGTTTTCACTCACGCACTCAAATGCCAAGCTCACTCAATCTGACACTGTGAAAATGTTACGCATTTTCTGTCTCACAAAAGCACACACACACACACAATATCATAGACTGACGTACACTCACACTTTTCCCCACAATCACTCTCACACACACATTCTCTCTCACACATTTTAACGAAATCTAATTCTCACACAATCCCACACTGTCCACATCTCTCTCTCTCTCTCTCTTTCTCTCTCTCTCTCACACACACAGCATGCACACATTCACACAGGCAGACACTCTGTATTCCACATTTTTTTATCTCACAGACACAGACATTCACTCACTCCCTCACACACATTCACAGAAGCACTCAAACATTAATCTCAAGCACACACTCAATCTGTCTCATAAAATATCACACTGTCACAATGCCACACATTCTCTTTCACACTCACACACTTTCACTCACACAGACTCAGGTTCACATGCACGCAGACACACACAAACATGCACACACACATTCTGTCACGCAGTCAGAATATCATACACTCAATGTCTCACACACATTGACACTCTCACTCTCTATCTCTCACAAGCAGGCACACACACAGATTCACATACTTACTCACACATCCTCACAAAAACCTCTCAGCTCTCAGACTTGTACGCATTCAAATATCACACTCACTCATAAACTCTTGCAGAGAAGCACTCATGTGCATCAACAGGCAATAGCAAACACACATTCAGAAACACTCTCCCTCTCTAATACTCTCACTCACACGCACATTCACACATTCTCTCAAGCACTCTAAATTTCAAACACCCTGCTGTCCCACCATACACAGGCACGCATTCACACAATCATGCACTCTTTCGCACATTTACAAAGTCACTTTCGCAATCTCAAAATGACACACTCTTACGCAAACACTATTAATGCAATCATACACACAGATAAACACATACTTCCTGAATCACAAATAGACAAAGTCATAGTCATACTGACTCACAAACTCTGCCTCGCGTGCTCTCCATCACACACACACACACTCACAGGCTCTCAGATACAAAGTAATATATTCGCACGACACTATCACACACACAGAAAGTTACACACTTGCTCAATCTTACCCTGTGTTTGTCTATGTGTGTGTGTGTGTGAGTTTGTGTGTTTTATGTGGATGTATTTTTTGTTTGTGTTTGTGTTTTATGCACGTTTATATCCCGAGCGTGCGGGAATGAGTCTCTTTTTGTCTGTGTGTGAGAGTGAGGGTGAGTGTTTACATGCAGAAATTCAACCACGATCTTATTGGATGCCGCACAGACTCCAATGCCGGAATGGCCTCCTCATTGACTCAATTACTTAATTCATTACTCACCTTAGGGATTTCTATTTGTCATAATTGGTGCTAGTGCAATGGCGAGCGCTGTTCCCACAATCACCCGCGGATGGGAAAGCCCTCTATCAGTCAGCAGGGCCGCACTGCACTCTGGGAGTGTGAACCGACTGCACATGCGCAACAATATTGCGTGATTAACAGGAAGCTGATCTCATTTTTCATTTAATTGTTATCACTATTATTATTATTTACATCCTGGACCGGTCAGAGTTCCAGTTCCTTCTCCATTCTGAAGAGTCGATTCTTCGTTTCTCTTTTTCGATTTAAAATAAATGCCTGCAAGAAAACACTGAAGCCAGGAGGCCATTGCTGACGACCTGTGGCCGTGGTTGGACAAAGAGCAGCGGTCCGTGAAGCGGGAGGTCAAGATTTAACACGAGGAGGACCAGAGAGACACAGGAGGGCAAAGGCGAAGTTTAGAGCGGCACGTAGCGGTTAGGAGGTGAAATGACAGCAAGCGCAGTCTCCCTCTTCCCAAAGCCGAGTTCAGTTGGCAGAGGCAGGAGTAAATGGCAGAGGCAGGAGGAAATGTCTTCAAACATGAACTTCAGCTTCTAAACTCAACAACAAGAAGAACCATTCTCGCTGCACAACAGATTTACTCTCCATTCTTCACATTATATCCGCCCTTATCACATCAACTGTGAGATAGTTTTAGTCGTATCCTGTTGAAAGATTTCAGATATCAAAAGCGATTAAGGGCTTTAGGAATAGGAGCAGGAGAAGGATACGAGGGCCCTCGAGCCAACTCCGCCATTTAATAAGGTCATCGCTGATCAGATTGTGCCCTTATCTACAAACGTTTGCTCCATTTCCATAACCCTCCCCCCATTGCCCCCCGTTCCCTTGTCGATGAAAACTCAACATTTTATATAAACAATGACGTGGATTCCAATGCTCAGTGGGGAAGGTAATTAATAAATCTGGGAAACAAGGAAATCCTCATCATCTCCATCTTAAATGCCTGACTCATATACTTAAATTGTGCCACTAGTTCTGATTACGGCACAAAGGGAAACATCCACTCAGTCTCTCGGAATTATACCTTTTCCAAGGCGACTCTGAACTCCAATAAGCACCAGTTAAAAGGGCTGAAATTTTGTTGCCGAGACAACACCTTCATCACAGGAATCAGCATCTCTAAACTGCGTACAGTGCAAGCATTACCCTCGTTATGTCAGGAGGCCAAAGTGAGTAGAGAAGATTAGGCGAGAATGGATTCAGCGATGAGGGACCTCCGTTAAATGAATAGGTTGGAGGAGCTGGCGTTGTTCTTGGAGAAGAAAAGCTTGCGAGACCACGTAGATGTTACCTGAATCATGATTGATCGATACAGAGTAGATACTTATTCCTCACGTTGGCAGAAGGGACGAAAATCAGATGGCATTAGGTTAATCTGTTTATATAAGAAGCAAAAATGATATGGGGAAAAATCCTTTAACTCCGGGAGGAGATGGGGTCTCGAAGGTTCTGTCCGAGAAAGAGGTGGAGCAAAGTTTAATCATGCTTTCTGAGAGGAAATTGGACGGGAAGCTGAAGGGAAAATATTTGCTGGGTTTTGGGGAAAAGGTGGACAAGTGGCAGTAGTGAGATTGCTCCTGCAGCGTACTTTCACTGTCTGGATGTGCTGAATGCCCTCCTTCTGTACTGAAACCGTTCTATGATTCACACATAGAGCTGGGTATCAGTTATGCTGACTGCTCCTTTGCATCCCCTGTTTAAATCTGATTTCTGCTCCAACACATCCGTGCTCAGTTTAAGGGCAAATGATTGATGCCGAAATTTGAACAGCCCAAAGGGTGTGTTGAATGATCGCAGGAGTGAAGATTCCTCATCAAGCTTCACGTTCTAGTCGCCATATCTGGTATCAAGCTGTTGAAAGCTTTGCCACCTGCCAGTCCTGACATGGTCCCTTGCACTGTTGGAATAACAAAATCAGTGCTCTTTATTGTTTGAATCAGGTCTTTTGGATCCAGGCAAATACTTACTCGCCCATTTGCGTTCTCTCTCACGGCATTTCAATTTACCAATCTCTGCTCGGTGACTTGGGTAATTATTTTCTTCTCTCTATCTCTTGGAGCTCACTTTCAAGCTTCCTTTCAGCTCTATTGGTAATTTACATGGGGCATGAAACAATGATATTCTCTGGATCAATCATCATGTGATACTCAATATATTCAGTGCATTCACATATTTTATCTAAAAACTCTGGGTCCAATTTGGCTCAGATCTTTCTTTCATCTGCTTGGAGGACGCTTTTTCAATGAATGTATTATTTTCAATCCTCAGTGACGCCTCATTCATTTCTTGATTTGCTGCCATCAGATGCAGCTTTTCACAACTGCTCAACCCCAGGTTAGCAGGTCTATCTGTTTCAGTGGCATATAAAATTCAATTAACGTCACTTCCTTTTGGGCACTTTCACTTTGCTCATCCCCAGCTATGAAATATCAGTCCCACCTTAGACCGTCAAAGTAAGTTTCCTGGCTTTCATTGCATCATTCTTCGGGGAAGTATTCCCTTGCAAAATTTCAGCAAATATTTCCTAGTTTTAGCCTGAACGTTTTAACATTTCTTTGTGCTCTGGCATTAAGCTTTGGATTAATGTTTGTGAGCGTATTTCCCATCTCATCCAGGTCTGAGTAGTTGTGTAAATTACTTCTGTCCAGGAAAAGTCACGTCTTTAAATGTCATTCAGTTGTCTAGTTCCTTTCTCGTATGTATCTTCAACCTCATCGACATTTCCAAGGGAATGGAGTTGTTGATTTCTTCTCTTCCACATTCGCCATGTTCCCCTGCCTCTGATAATTTGTTGCCCGTGTTCTTTCTTTGCCCCCGTGCATCTGTTCCCAGTGATTGTGTAGACCACAAGCTCTGCCCCCAAGTGTCTGTGGGCTCTGCTTGCCGCCTGTTTCTGCAGGCAGGTACTACTGTGGGTCAACATTGTATCCCCGCACTGTCAGTCATGAACATGACGACATTGGTCATTTACATTTGGAAACATGGAAGGTTCTGGGAAACAATAATTTCCATCCACACCTCCCCGACGGTTTATGGGTTGGCAAAACTGGTGCTCAATGAAGAGGAAACAGGTGGGAATCTGGTCCAATATGAAAACAATGCAAAAGCCTCAATTGCCTTGATGGCTCAGCATGTAGCCTTTGAGTTTGGGAAGATGGAAGTTCCTACCAGCAGGTGCAGGAAACATATTATTGTAACTGGATCTGAAGTTGGAGTTGGAGAGAAGATGAAACAAAACGCTCCAGGGAGCCGGATTGTGGGACTGGAGCCGAGTGACATAGTCACGGTTCCATTGACAATTTAAACAGGTCATTGTGACTTTTCAAGAGGTGTGTTATGGTCCTGTGGGATGGCGATACCTTCGGATATACAAGTCATAAAATGATAGAGGCCTACAGAACATGAAAAAGACGTTCGAACCATCGAGTCTGCAACGGTCAAACAAGTACCTGACAATTCTAATCCCATTTTCCAGCACTAGGCACATAGCCTTGTATGCCAGGGCATCACAAGTGCACACCCAAACACTTCATAGATATTATGAGGGTTTCTGTCTCTAGAACCCTTTCAGGCACTGAATTCCAGATTTCCAACGCCCTCCGGGTGAAAAAGGAATATTCCTCACATCCGCTATAAACCTCCAGCCCCTTACATTAAATCTGTGCCCGCTTGTAATTGATCCCTCCACCAAGTGGATAAGTCCCTTCCTGTCTACCCTATCTATGCTCCTCATAATTCTATACACATCAGTCATGCCCCCCTCAATCGCCTCTGCTGCAGGGAAATTAATCTCAGTCTATCCAATCTCTCTTCATAACTAAATCTCTACACCCCAGGCACACCCTGTTAAATCTTCTCTGTACTTTCTCCACTAAAACCACATCCTTCCTACAATGCGAACTCCAGAACTGCATGCAATACTCAAGCTGTGGCCTAACCAGTGTTTTATACTGTTCCAGCATAACCTCCCTGCTCTTATATTATATTCCTTGGCTAATAAAGGCAAGAATCCCATATGCCCCCTCAACCAACTTATCTACCTGCCCCGCGGACGTGCACACTAAGCTCCCTCTGATCCTTGGTTCATCCCAAGGTCCTTGCATTCATCGTGCATTCCCGTGCATTGTTTGTCCTGCCCAAGTGCATCACCTTATACTTATCCAGATTAAATTCATTATTTCACTTATCAGCCCATCTGAACAGCCCCTCTATAACCTCTTGTGATCTAAGGCTGTCCTCCTCACTATTTACGAACACCCCAATTTTCATGTCCACCGCAAGCGGCCAGCTGGATGGGCTCAATAGTTTCTCAACGACTTTGTGACACGGGAGACACGATAGAAATCTCTCCAAAGGTCGGGGTGCCACCTGATTCTAGAAGGAAACTACAGTGAGTTTGAAACAATTCTAGACGAGGCCTCCTCCATGCTCCGCAAACAAACCAGGGATATGATTCTTGTAATCGTGTCCACGGACAGTCTATACATGGCCCAGCCAGAACTGGACACATTTTTGTGCCTTGTTGTTGAATTCGGCAAGATCTGCAACAGTGCAGCGTTACTCTAGCGATAGGCATTGCAGGAGATGTTGCGTAGCCTGTGGCTCAGTTCCACTTTCACAAGCTGTCGGGCTGGTTATATGTCACCATTTGCTTATTGACACCTTTGAAAGACCTACTCCAGTCCCAAGTCTGTTAAGGCACTTCCAGGTTGCCCAGTTGCAATTAGCCCCTGGGGAAAGCTTTCATCCGGGAGAATTTCCATCGCTGGGTTTTTCTATGAGACTGGCGAGCCGATATTTCCACAAGACGATGCGGGCTTCAGATGGGGTTGATTGTAATGGAACAACACTTTTAATGAAGCTCTTCGTGACTTTAAGCAGCTGGGTGTATGTTTATGACCATCTCATGTTTGACGGAGTGGCTCTTTCTTGCTGGGTACCGTTCTTCTTATATCAGGGGGAGCGATACCCGCCAGGATATAGAGGCTGTTGGTGTTTGTTGGTTTTAAACAACATGTGATAACTTGGCAGCTTGCATTCAGAACCGCATCAATCTACTTAGCTTGAGTCGATCTTTCCCATGCAGTGCAGGCGTATTTGGCAGTGGAATAGCAAAGAGTAAGTGCACTGGTTCGCAATGATTTCGAGGTTGCTCCCCATTTTGTGTTAGTGAGCTTATTCAGGATGTTGTTTCATGCGCTCACTTTTGCCTTTGTCTTTTCAATGTGGTTCTTGAAGGTGAGGCATCTATAAAGTGTGACACCTAAGTAGATAGGGTGCTCAGAATGCGTCAGTGTTGCTCCACACCAGGTTACTTTAATCTGGCGTTTGGCTTCTTGGTTTCTGAGGTGGAATGCACAAACCTGTGTATTTGTTTGGTTTGTGCGAAGGTCGTTTTCTTCATATTACGATCTTAGTCCCTCCAAGACTTCAGAAAGCGTTTTCTCCACGGTGTTAAAATCAGTGCCTTTGGCAATTGCACATAAGTCATCAGCAAATAGAAGACGGCGTGTGACACCGTCTATAGGTTGGTCATTCGTGTAGGTGTTGTACAGCAGCGGTGCAAGCACGCTTCCCTGAGGAAGACCATACTTCTGAATCCGCCACCTGCTGCACTACCCACCTAGTTCAACATAGAACCGGCGATTCTGAAGCATGCTTTCTAACAGCTCTGTTAAGCGAATATCTTTTGTCATCTCTAGGAACTTGCAGAGGAGACGTGTATGGTTCACTGTATCGGATGCTGATTACAGGTCTATAAAAACAACACAAGTTAGCATCCCTTGCTCAAAACCATCTTCGATATGTTGTGTGATGTTGAGCAGTTGGCTTGTTGTTGATTTGCCAGGGTGGAAACCTGCTTGCTCTGGAATGATCTTCTCATCTACAGTTGGTGCTATCATATTGAGCATCAGGCATTCAAATAAATTATTGTTGTGGCAAAGCAGCGAAATTGGCCGAAAACTCTTAGGATCTGAGGGATCTTTGCTGTGCTTTAATAGTGCTATTGCCTGTGCCTTCTGCCAAATATTAGGTAAGATGTGTGTTGCCAGGCAGTGGTTGAACAATTGGAGGAGCCATTTCTTTGCTTGCTGTCCAAAATACTTTATCTGCTCCGTTGTTATGTGGTCAAGGTCAGGGAAATGAAGGATGAGAAAACACTGGTCACTGGCACTGAGGCACTAAAGGAAAACAATAAATTCACAACTGAAAATGGAAGCCGGGACACCTCCGCTTCTTCCACCCCCCACACAGCCCCACCCTCACACTGCTGCCCCCCACCCCCCCCCCCCCCCCGCCCCCCCATCAACCATTGCTCGCTACAGCGAGAGGGAAACTCATCAGCACTGCTTTAGTTGTGCTAGCTGAACGGGAACCCGTTGGCAGCCACTGCCCCATTGTCCCACAATAGATAGAATTTTAACAGATTCCATTCACCGACCGCATGCTAATAGGCAAGCTGCCTTCCAGGTGGACTAGAGGGATTTCAATGTCTCTGTCAGAGACTGAAACGTGCCCAACGATCGCGGCACCTCCAGGTGCTGGACTGAAGGAACACAGAAATGCCTCCCCAGGTTGCGTCGCACACGTTGAAAGAGGTGAGGCCGATTGCTTTGTGCTAATAGGATGGAGGCAGCATTCAAGCTGAGAGCAGTTAAAGAAAGGCATCAAAATTCAGATGCTTTGGAGGAAGAACGTCCTCCGATAGATGACTGGGACTTGCTGTGGAGACTTGTGACATCTCCACCTCTTGAGAAGTGGGCTGGTGTGAGGTAGAGCAGCTTTGTTATGTGGGCCAGGCTAATCCACAGCAAAATGGTTTATCAAGCACTGTTGGTTTAGGGGGTTGTGGAATCTCCTGTTGGAGGTCTGCATGTGTCTGACACCATCGTGACTGTCCTATATCAGGCAGAGGAAACGGCTCCGTGTGACGGTGCTAGTGAGTTAGCTCTTCCGGCGGGTGTGGTCTCGTCCATTCCACCGACTGAAATGCAGGTCAAATGGTGAAAGACGACTCACTGCTCAGCAACACGGAGGCACCCACGGCACATAGTGAGTTCCCAACTTGAACCTGTGAAAAAAATAATACCAGCAGTAAAAGTGGCGGAAATGCTGAAAATGTTAGAAGTCGAACACCCCCTCCTTTGGACACAGAGACAAAGTATTGCATCAACACTACTTTAACACATGTATTGTCACAATGGAGAGTGACTATCCACTGAAAATCATTTCCCCAGCTCAAGAGCAATGTGGGGTATCCCAATCACCCACGGCACTCTCATACACACGCTGCGTTCCAGGTGACAGTGCAGGTTTGTCAGTGCCTGTGAGATGTAGCAGTTGAGGCAGTGATGTACCCGAAGGCCTGAGCACATCCTGGCGTGGGAGTAAAGTGACAAGAGCGCGGAATGTGTGGCACAGGTAAAGTCAGATTCGACCGTTTTTGTTGGTGTTGGTGGGCGGCCGGGTTTAGGGGTGTTGTGGGATGTGGATGTGGATGAAGCCAATCTGGGAGCATCCGATGCCGGTCATCGACATTCGGCTGCCGCCTAGTTTGGCGGCTACAGCCCTGGACTGTATTGGCTGCTACTTTCACATCATTGAAGAAGCACTCAGAGTTGCACGGTGGCGCTGAAACCCACACAGGGACGAGCCATTAGTTGGCCGTATTCAGCTGGATAGCACAGATTTGTGGGACGGCCATTTTGCAAGAAAGGATTCGAACTCCCCAGGTCTTCCTGTGCAGCCACTGTGCTTGTAAATGCAAATCAGCTTTTATCAACGAAGATGTGAACTTCAAAACCAGCTCTCAGACATAGTTGTTACACTGAGGGTTCATTGGAGTCTGTTCCTATCCAAGGTATGAAACACTGGGTTCTACATTGTGTGACGATTTTGACCTCAGATACCATAGCTGCAGTTGTGTCCTGTTCCTTTCCCCATCCATTCAGTCAAGTTCAACAAGCACGTATGAAAATCAGTGGGAAAGGGGCAGAGACTGTGCAGTAAATGCTTTTAAGCAGCTGTTTGGAAAATGACTAATCCATCCGCAAGAAGTATTATCCCTGGCAATGAGCTGCATGAGATTCTCATTAAACACGAATTGGCAGGATCGTTCAACACATTCATCCCCCTCATATTCATCACACGAATTATTTATCTAAGTAACTTTCTTAAATGCTCTCTGCTTATTGATTTTGCTGCTGATACTGAATCGCAGCAATGGAGTTTGAAACTCTGTCATGTGGGGCTTTGAGTGAGAACTTCAATAAACAGTGATACTGTCATTACTCATGGACGTTATAAGTTAGTTATGATCTAAGCTTTCTCTTCCAATTAAAAACAAGAAAAAAATGCCCTGGAATGGAGGACCGCGCGAAGTTGCATTGAACTCTTCCAGGAGACAGGGAATTGTGATCTGGTTGACATGGATATCTGTGGCCAACTTTCAATCCTACCGAAAGTTAGTGGTGAGCTTTAACACGTTGACACAAAGGAAGAAATAACATGTGCTTTGATGAGAACAGACTTCAAAATTTCAGAATCTGAGAGACCGGAAGGTTCAGAGAATGAAGTCCCACAGCAGGTGCTGCAATGCCATGCAGAAGAAAAGGACTGCTTTTCAGATAATGACCAAAGAGATAGCTCGTTAGAACCACGGTCTGGAAAGGGTTAAAGATGGAGTAACCTCCAGAGGGAATCGTCAGAGGGAATTTCAGTCGATTATGCTCAAATGTTGAATGGTAGAGACTTTGTTTCACCTTGGTGAAGAAGGGAACGGGTTCCTGTTAGAGCCGGAATGCGCCAGATGTTCAGGTTAGGGCTACATGACTGCAGAGGGTGTCTATAATGTATAAACTCAGAGTGAGTTTTTCTTTTTAGTTTTTAAGTTGAAGCGGGATTTATTCCCTGTAATTTAATGTATTAGTTGCCTCCTCATTCAATGTTTATTCTTAATTGATTTCAGTGAACTTTGCACAGCGAACGTCTTAAAACTAGAAAACTCGTTTTGCATAATTTTGCAAGGTCACTTGGACTTCAACTGTCTTTCTAATCGTTAGCAGACTCTGTTCAAGAAAACACACAGACATATGGTGCAACAAATGGAGAGAAATTGAGGATTTCTTAATTCCACAATTGATCTGTTCTGCTGGTCAGGGCAATGACAGAACATGCAGCCCACAGTCTGCTACAAAATTTTCACAAAGTTGTTTCTCAGAGCCGCAGAGCTCAAGATGATCAGACAGTTACTATGGTCACCATCTTTACTGGAGTGTTGAGAGCTCCGCTGGTTTCAGTGCTGCAGTTCATCACGACAGTGGTGAAAGTTTACGGAGGGATTTGCTGAACACCTGTCCTGCTACCCAGTGATTGTGTCAGAGACGTGGAATTGTCTGGCTGCGAAAAAAATGTCTTGGAGAATGAAAGACACATTGAATGTCCGACTAGAGAATGATCAGAACTCAGATTTTTAACACTTGTGTTATTGTCTTGCCTGCATATCATGCCATTCGGGTTCAGATTCCCGGACACATTGAGTTCCTATGCAATGGATGGCGAGCGATTCAATAATGAGCAAAAGCAGCTCCGGGATCGCACAGCGGAATTTTCAACCTTACTCCTGGAATGTCCAAAATGTTTCCAAGTCTCCCGATGTGCCTGAAACCTGTTCGCATAATTACAGAGTCAACTGCTGCTTTCCAGAACCTGAATGAACACGAAACCCCCAGGATACGAACATCCTGCACCTACTACTTCTTTTTAAATCAATTCATTCTTCTCCCAGAATGAGGTATAAATAAATCCTTGGTGTATATAACAGGTTGTTCTACTGCAAATAACTATTGTGTGCACGGTAAATAAATATATTTACTGGTTATGTAAATACTGAACGACCAGATCCTGGGAGAGCCAGAGGATCTGACACATGCAGAACCAGGGAATCAGACACTGCAGAGCCAGGGGATCTGACACTTTCTGAACCAGATGATATGAAACTGTCTCTACCAGTGGGTCTGATATTGGCGTAATCAGTTGGTTTGACAATGATTGAATCAGGGGATCAGCCATCAGCGAAATCATGGAATCATTCACTCGCTGAGCCAGGGGATCAAATAATGGTTGAATAAGTTCCATAGAGTCACGAAGTCATTGTTGTGGACATGTACAGCGCAGGAACAGGCCCTTCAACCGATCGTGTCTCTGCTGGCCACCTGCACAAATCGACTCAAATCGCCTTTTCCATCACTGGACACATAGCCATGTCTGCTATGACGTTTCCAGTGATCATCTAAATACTCCTCAAACGTCAATATCTCTCATAGTTTTGCCTACCTCTGTCAGGTCCCCCTCAGCATTCTCTGTTTTAAGGAAAACAACCCTAGCCTATCCAGCCTTTCTTCATGGGTGAAATTCTCAGCGCAGGCAACATCCTGCTGTATCTCCTCTGCATCCTCTCCAGTGCAATCACATTCTTCCAATAGTTTAGCGACCAGAACTGCACACAGTACTCCATCTGTGACCCAAATATCGTTTTATAAAGCTCCAACATAATCTTCCCGATTCTAAATTCTATGCTTCGGCTAATAAAGGCACATATCCCGTAAACCTTCTTAACCACCTTATCTAACACCGCTCGGCCCTCAGGGATCAATGGACATCAACACCAAGGTCCCTCTGATCCCCTCTTCTTCCGAAGGTCCTACTATTCACTGTGTATTCCATTGCCGTGTTTGGCCTCCCAAAATCCATCAGCTCACATTTCCCAGGATTAAGTTCCATTTACCTGCCATCTGCCCGTCTTACCAGCCCACCTATATCTTCCAGGACTCTAAGGCTTTCCTCGTCACGAATTACGTCACCACCATTCTGCAAAGCTACTGATCATAGCTTCTATATTCATGTCCAAATCATTAATGTGGACTAACAACAGCAGGGGTCCCAGCACCGATCCCTGCGATACCCCACTCGACAGAGGCTTCAAATCGCTAAAGCAACCTTCGACCATCACCCTCTGCCATTGCCACAAAATAAATTTTGGCTCCCATTTGCCAAATGGCCCTGGATGCCATGGGCACTTAACATATTGACCTGGATCCCATGTGGGTCCTTGTCAAAAGCCTTACTGAAGTACATGTTCACTACATCAATAGCACTACCCTCATCTACACAACCAGCTAGCCCCTCGAAAAATTCAGTCAAATGTGTTAGATATGACCTCCCTCTGACATGCTAACTATCTCTGATTAACCCTTACCTCTCCAAGTGGAGATTAATCCTGTCGCTCAGACTTGTTTTTGTCAATAGTTTCCCTACAACTGATGTAAGACTCACTGGAATGTAATTACCAGGTTTATCACTGCAACACTTCTTGAAAAATGTTATTACATTCCCTGTCCTTCAGTCCTCTGGCACCTTTCCTGTGGCCAAAGGGTTTGAAAAATTATTGTCAAGGCCCTTGCAATATCGTCCCTTGCCTCACATAGCAGCGTGGGATACACCTCATATGGGCCTGGGGGTTTATCAATGTTCATTGCCGGTAAAATTATTAACACCTCCTCGCTTCCAATGCCAATTTGTTCAGGTATATCACAGTTTCCCTCCCCGATCACTACACCTACGTCCAACCCCTCCCTTTTGTGAACACAAGGGAAAATTAATAATTCAAAACATCACTTACGTCCTTCACCTCCACGCACACATTGCCACTTTGGTCCATAATGCACCATACTCTTTCCCTGGTTATCCTCTTGCTCTTAATATATTTACAAGATGCCTTGTGATTTCCTTTATTTTGCCCATTATTCGCCCTCCTAATTACATTTTTTTCAGTACCCTCTACACTTCCTACACTACTCTAGGGCTTCCACTGTTTTCAGCCCTCTGTATCTGACATGAGCTTTCTATATTTTGCTTATTTCCCTTGACATCCAGAGTGCACTGAGCTTGTTGGTCCTGCCCTACACATCTACGGGGATATGTTGTCCCTGAAATCTTACTATTTCCTCTTTGTATGCCACCTTCTGGTTTGATGCAGACTTTCCAACAAGTAGCTGCTCCGAGTACACTTTAGCCAGATCCTGTCTTGTCAATTTGAAATCGGCCATCTCCAATTCATGACCTTTAATTCCGGTCTATCTTTGTCCTTTCCCATAATTACCTAAAATCTAACAGAGATCTGGTCACTATTTTGGAACTCCTCCCCCATTGACACTTTTACCTCTTGCCCGACTTCATTCCCTAAGACCCGGTCCAGTCCCGCCCCCTCTCTTGTCGGAATTTATGCATGCAGGCGTAAGAAAGCTCTCCTGCATGCACTTTAAGATTTCCGCCACCGCCCACCACTCCCGTAACCCGCTAACTCTAAGCATTCCACACGAACACTATCCCCATTAATATTGGGGAATTTGAAATCCCCTATTGAATTGCCCTATTACATTTAATATTCTCTGAGATTTGCCTACATACCTGACCCTCTTCCCAACAACTCGCCGCGTCCCACGCACTCACACCTCCTCTACCTCAGCCCCCCTCCCCCCCGCCCCCACTGCCAGCCCCCCCGCCCTCCCCGCCAACTCCCCACCCCGCCCCCCCACCCCACCCCTACCCCACATACACCACTACCCACCCAGCACTGTTTCGGGCATGAGGCATTCGCTGATACATAGGATCAGATACTGGCTGAAAATGAGGATGAGGCACTGGCTGAAACAGAGTGCAAGGCACTGTTTGCACCATTGGATCTCACCCTGTCAGGACATCGAATTTGATGCTCTCTGATCCAGAGGATCTAACTTGAAACAGAGCATCTGAAACAGTCTGTACCGTTGGATCCCATTCTGTCTGAATCAGAACGCCTAGCACTCACTGTAACAGTGGATATCAATCTGTCTGGGCCATAAGATCTGACATTTTCTGACATTTCTGATCCAGTGGATCTGATAGTGCCTGATCCAGTGGATCTGACAATGAAGCAGAGATGAGGCACTGGGTGAAACAGAACACAAGACACTGTCTGTAACATTGAATCTCACACTGTCCGATCCAGATTACCTGACACTACCTGAACTGGAAAACTTGACACTAACAGAAAAAGTGGATCTGGCCCTGCTGTAACCGGAGCATCTGACATTCTCTGAACCTCAGAAAATGACACTGCAAGCTGTAGGGTATCTGACACTGTCTGAACCAAAGCACCTGAAACTGCCTGTAGCACTGCCTGAACCAAAGGTTCTAACACTGCCTGGTACAAAAGATCTATCACTAATCGTTTCAATGGTTTGGCACTATCTGGAGCAGAGCGCCACACTCTGTGTGAACTAGAAGGTCTGAAGCTGTCTGCTCCAGTTGACATGACATTGCCTGAACCATTGAATCTGACACTGTCCGATCTATTGGATGTGGCAGGATCTGGACCACTGGATATCACTCTGTCTGAGCCAGATATTCTGACACTGTCTGTTCCGGAGGACCTTACACTGTCTGATCCAGTCGACCTGACACTATCAGAAACGTTAGGCCTCACGCAATTGGACACAATGGATCTCACTCGCTCTGTTCTAATGGATCTGACATTTCCTCAAACAGTGGATCTGGCACTATGTGATCCAATGCATCTCTTTCTGTCTGATCCGGTCGATCTGTGTCTCTATTAACTGTTTAATATAATATTTTCCAAAATAGTTTAATCTATGGACAACCTATTGGCTCCCATGACATCATTGCATGGTTAGTCGGAAGGCATGTTCAGGATGCCGGAAACAGTGCAGTGAGTGAGTGAATTGAGAGCCCGGATTAAACTTCATGCTGGAAATACCTGAGAACACTTTAACCAAAAATAAAGCTACCTGGAAAAACTGAGCAGGTCAGACAGCATCTGCGGAGATGAACAAAGTTAACTCTTCAAGTCCGTATGACTCTTCAACAGAACTAAGGAAAAAGCGAAAGGAGGTGAAATAGCAGCTGGTTTAAGGGGGTGGGTGGGACAAGTAGAGCTGGATATAGGGCCAGTGATAGGTGGAGATAGCCAAAAGATCTCATAGGCAAAAGGACAAAGAGATGTTGACGGTTGTGATATTATGTAAGAAATGTGCTAATAGGTGACATTAAGGGTAGAAAGCAGGACGTGCAGGGTACAGATAACCCTAGTGGGGGTGGGGTGGGGGGAAGGGATCGAAATAGACTAAAAGGTAGACACAAAACAATGGATTTAAATACATTTAAAAGCAATGGAAAAAGGTGGGAAAATAAATATCTATATAAATTATTGGGGAAAAGAGGGGATCGGAAAGGGGGTGGGGATGGAGGAGAGAGTTCATGATGTAAAGTTGTTTAGCTATTTTTCCTTAGTTCTGTTGAATGGTCATACGGACTCAAAACGTTTACTATGTTAATTTCTGCAGATGCTGTCAGAAATGCTGATTTACTCCAGGTATTTATATATTTTTTTTGAATTTCCAGCATCCGCAGTTTTTTTCCTTTCACTTGAGGACTCATGTCTCAGAGAAGAGAGCGCATGCGCGGACGGAGGATAGTTGGGGGGGGGGGGGGGTGCCAATGACAACGCATGCGCAGATCATGGAATGGAAAGTTGCACACGTGCGCAAAACCGGTGGGGAAGGCAGAACGCGGCACACGTTGATGGAGGTGCGGCCTGGGCGCATGCGCGGAAGAGGAAGGGCATTGAAGTGCGAGGGCGGGGCGCGTGGGGAAGGGAGCGCGGCGCGAAGAACAGGTGATTGTGCTGCATGGGTGCGGACCGTCGCCAGGCTGTGGGGGAGGTGAGGAGCAGTGGGATAATGAGGGTGAAGGGCGGGATTGGAGACAGCGAATCGGTGAGCTCGCGGAAGGCCTATCCGTGCCGGAGTGTGTTGGAATGAAGACAATGCAAATGTGCGCTGGTTGAGGAGGTGGGATTGTTTCAACACCGTGGAGGAATGCGGCTGGACTGGGCGTGCTTGACCGGTAACAGTGGGACTGCGCTTGCCCGGATGTGGGTGGCGGGAAGAGCAGTGCTAGATTGTCGATTCAAACATAAAAGGTCGGGCAGCGACTGCACCTGCGCCAGAGCCGGACATGCAACCCTTCCACTGAGATCAACTAGACATGGTTCTCACACTGGGGCTGTGTGAGAGATCACCGAGAGAGGGATCTCACACTGCGGCTGTGTCACAGATCAACTAGAGAGATTGCAAACTCGGACTGTGTCAGAGATCAACTAGAGAGGGATCTCACACTGCGGCTGTGTCAGAGATCAACTAGAGAGGAATTCGAAACTGGTGCTGTGTCAGTGATCAACTAGAGAGAGACTGTAAACTGGGACTGTGTCAGAGATCAACCAGAGAGGGATCTCACACTGGGGCTATGTCAGAGATCAACTAGAGACGGATTCCACACTGGGGCTGTGTCAGAGATCAACTACAGAGGGATTCCACACTAGGGCTGTATCTGAGATCAACCAGAGAGGGATTTCACACTGGGGCTGTATCAGAGATCAGTGACTGAGGGATTCCACACTGGGGCTATGTTAGAGATCAGCTAGAGAAGGATTCCACACTGGGGCTCTGTCAGAGACCAACTACAGAGGGATTCCACAGTGGTGCTTTGTCAGAGATCTGTTAGTGAGGGACTCCACATTGGGAATGTCTCTTATCAACTCCTTAGTGAACCCACATTGTGGGGAGCCAGTGATCAACTAGGGCGGTGCCCCAGATTAGGAGGTTTCATAGGTCAACTACAGAGTGGTCTTGAACTGGGGAGTGTCTGTGAATAAATGGAGGGTGAACCCACTCTGTACAGTCTCCGAGATCAACCAGAAAGTGTTCTCAATATAGGGAGTGGCTGAAATCATCTGGAGAATGATCCCACACGGTGGGGGTGTTATCAGAGATTACCGAGAGAGGGATGCCACACTAGCGGGTGCCTGAAATCAAGTAGAGAGGGATGCATTATTGGGGATGCCTCTGATCAACGAGAGTGTGAACCCATATTGTGGGGAATCAGAGATCAACCAGGGCAGGGCCCCAGATTGGGAGATGTCAGGGATCAACTCGAGAGGGGTCTTGCACTGTGGAGTTTCTCTGATACGCTCGAGAGGGATCCCACACTGGGGTCAACTGGAGAGTGATCCAGTATGGGGGATGTATCAGAGATGAAGTGGAGAGGGTGCCACACGAGGGGGTGTCTGAATTCAATTAGAGCGGGTGATTGAATGGAGTATGGCGAAGCAAAGGCACGGTGGTTTTGTATCGGAGAGATCATTCATGATGCCAATGATCTATTTCGTAGAATTACACAGGGTTGGCAGCCCAGATAAAGGCCTTCCAGGACCTCTGCTCCATACCGGTGAACCTTCCCACACCAGCCTTCTCCCACCCACTACTTCATCCCCCCCATTCCCGTATCCTTCTCTTCCTTTCTGCCTGCTGCGTTTATCCAGCTCGACCACCGCGCACCCCCCTGAGTTCATCGTCACCATTCACATCGTCCCATCCCTTTGGGAGCTAGTTCCACATTCCCACCGCTTTCTGAGTGAAGAATTTCCTCCTCAAATACCCGACTGTATTAAAGGCTTAGATTAAGCTTGTCTCCAAAGCCATTCCTTGCAACCCGGTTGCACCGCAGCCCTATGTTACCACAGTGACCAATCATTAAGGAGGAATCCATTGGTTTTCCTTTGGGGACATTCTGAAATGTGAAAGTCGCTGAAGAAATGCAAAACTTTATTTATATTTTTCCATTTGCAGAATCCTGCACTTTGATCCCTGGCTCTTCACTCAAGACTCGAATGTGGGGAAATGTGATTCGTGCTGACGTCACACTGTCCAGCACAAAGCCATTGTGAAATAGTCCCGTGTTGTCAAGACACCCACCATGTGTGTCAACACCAACCTGCATCGCCCGCTTCCATTGTTATACCCGTTCACTGAATGTTTACCGTTGCATCGATGTACTACCTGCCAACTGGCTACAGTGGCAGCAGCTACTGCGGGTGAGTATTGTATTTTCCCCAACACCACTTCCCTCTGCACCACCGACCCCACAACTACTCTCATCCAGAGTTATGTCAAGATGGATTATCTTTTTTGTTTTTGAGGGCATGGGTTGGTTTTGGATGCAAATAAATTCCGTCTCTGTTTCCCCATCGGTCAATGAGCTGGAAAGGCCGGTGGTCAACGAAAACGGAGCCAGGGGGAAGTCCAGCCCAACGCGACACCGAGGTGAAGAACTCAGTTGCCATGGCGCCTGAGGAGGCAGTGCCAGAGATCGGGAAGATGGAAGTTCCCGCCAAGCAGGTGGAAGTCACCGTTGTGTTAACGCGATCTGACGCTGAGGAGAAGAGAAGTGCCCAGGCGCTGCATCGAGCCCAACTGAGCGAGGCGAGCCATGTGAGCTGGACAACGAATTGGATCATGTTGACTTTTCAAAAGATGGGTTACGACCTAGTAGGATGGGTCGGATATACAAGCGGCCTGTTAGATGGTCCAACAGGTTCCTCATAGTCTCTGTGACCCACGGGATGAGGCAGATATGTGCCCAACGAGCTTGGCACGTCCTCCCACGGAGATTGAAGGTACACAGGAGCACCGATCGCTGATTCAGTGGCATCTGCTAACACTCACGAGGCCAGTGGCCCAATCGCTGGTAGGGTTATGGCTGCAAGCAAGCTGTAAGTGTCAACCGATAGGGGTTAAGATAGGGCTGAATTGGAGCAGGGCCACCCTACAACCGATGATTTGGTGACCGACCCCCCTCCCCCACCAATTCCCCAGCATGTGTGGTAGTCTCTATCCCTGGACAGTGGGGCAGTACGCTGCAATAGGCCAGGCCACACCACGTCAAGGTGGTTTTACAACCACTGCGAAAACTCCAGATTTGAGCCCTTCCGACAGCATTTATCGTCTACCAATTAGGGAAACTAATCTGGATGTCAGTCCCAGCTAGCTTGGAGCATCACGCGATGACTTCTCCATGTTCTCCCAATAGCAGTGCAGGTATAATGGAGGAAGAGGACAGACTGGTCAAACACAGAGACATTCACGACAGACATTGAGTTCACAATTAGAACCTGTGGGGAAAAAATCCTTGCTGGAAAAGGGAAAGGTGAGCTGCAGGTGGAGGATATTCAACACCCCGCAGGCACAGTAAGAAAGAATCTCAGCAACAGAGCCTTGGCGCTGTGACATTGCAAGATGGAGTGTGAGTACCCATGAGCAAGAATTCCTGTCGAAACAGCGCAATTTCGAAGCAATTCCATTTACCGACTGCACTCCTGGGGATGGATGACCGATTAGCTCTGCAGCCAAAAGGTGGAGCAGAGAACAGGTAAGGCCCCTTGGTCTTGCCGAGCTTCTTTGAGCGCTCCGCCATGTACTTTCAAACCTGGGAGACTGGGATCTTGGACACCCTATGCAGGAGGCTGGGGATAGAGCCACAGGAACAATCAAACCACTGACATGGAGCCCAGACCTGTGCCCAGTATTCCGAGTGTGATGCGGAAACTGGAATTGTGCAGCATACTCCAGTGAGGTCTAACCCAGTTTCTATATAAGTTCCAAACACTTTCTCTACTTTTCATTTGTACTTCGCTAATTATCAACCCCAAAGCTTTGTTTGTGATTATTGTAGCTTTGCTGACCCGTGTTGCCACTGTTAATGTATTGGGAATCTGTAACCCGAGATTCCTTTACTCTATGGCCAGTTACAGGTATAAATTGTGAAGGAGTGGTGGCGCCTTCCAGTTGCAATCCTCTATCCATATCTACATTGAACTTCAGTTGCCATCTGCATGCACATTCTGCAAGTTTGTTCATGCTGTCATGTATTTCGTGGCTGTCTTCTTGGGTAGTCTCAATGAGTTGGGAAACACAAAGATTGATGTGTGATCCCAGAAAAGGACAAATAGAGTTTCAACAGGGTAGACTTAGGCAAGATGTTTCCACTTGTGTCCTGGGGGACGGGGGTTGCTGTGGTAAAGAAAGCAGAACATGAGGAGGCCATAAATATCATGTACTATTAAGTCCAATTGGGGAATTCAGGGGAAACTGCTTTACCCAGAGAGCGGTGAGAATGTGTAACTCACTTCCACGGGTTGAGCTGAATCGTGTCGATACATTTAAGGGAGGGGTGGGTGAATCTGGACAAACAAGTGAGGGAGAAATGAATAGAAGGATATGAGGATGTGGAGAGATGAAGTGGGGATGGGTGGAGACTGGTGTGGGCAGGAATACAGGCAAGGAGCAGAGGGGCTGAATAGACTGCTCTAGTGCTTTGAATCCTCTGTAATCCTTTCAAACAGAGCAATGTGTACATTACATTCTACGGCACTGTGTGGTACGTGCAGTTAGTGGAAATCTTGGGCTTGTTGAGAGGTGAAATTTTGTATCTTGCCTTTATGAAAAGAGCTCAGTGGGGATTAGTGTCATGTCGGGACTGTGTTGCGACAATATAATGGTGGGTGAAGCAACGCCTATAATCACTTCTGTGTCTCAATGAAGAAACAGTCCTCAGTCATGTAATGGGCTTTGTCAAGCCAACATTGACCAAACCAGAATCTTGTTGCTGAGCTCACACCCACCTCCAACAATGGGCTCCCATCTTCCTTTCAAGCATACTGCCAGTGTACTACTGTGGTAATTTTTGACAGCTTGGGCCTGTATCCATTGGCGTTTAGAAGAATGAGAGGTGATCTTATTGAAACATGTAAGATTTAGATGGTCTTGATAGAGTGATTGTTGAGAGGATGTTTCCCCTTGAGAGAATAGACATAGTGTACATAGTTAATAAATCAGGGATACCAGATTAAAGACGGAGATGAGGACATATATTTTTTCTTTCAGAGGGTGGTTAGTCTGTGGAATTCTCCTCCGCAGTGAGCGGTGGAGTCTGGCTCATTGAATATATTTCAGTGATAGCTTAATAGACTCTTCACTAACAAGGACGTCAAACCTTATCGGTGGGAGGCGGAAATGTAGAGTTGTGCCACAATCAGATACTGTTGAATGACAGGAGCATGCACAAAGGCGATACTCCTGATCCTAATTCCTATTTCCATATGTGTTCCGTTATCATTGATTATAACTCTGGTTGCTTGGATACATCAGTGGTTGATTGCTGTATTTTTTTGCCCCTCATTCGCTCAGCAGCCAATCAGAATCGAGCTGACTGCGAGGATTATTGCCAGTGACAAATAGGAAGCCGTGCTGTAAGAGTGGGCGTGACCAAGTGTAGCTGCCCCACGGGAGGAGTGAGGGTGACGATGTCTCCATAAGCAACAGGAACAGTTCAGCAAGATGGTGGATGTCCACTGCGCGGGCGTGCCCAGCTCGGTCTTGTGTGCCTGTGTGACTCTCTAATCCCTGCCGGGTTTCAGACAGCACGCCTGCTTGCAGTACCGGTTGCTGTCAATATGCTTGCGCCTCACTCCCTGTTCCCTCCTTCCTTCAGTGCCACATGCCACACAGCCGAGGAGAGTCCTAAAGTGATTGGGTGGGATGGAACGAGGAGAAAGGGCAGCTGGTGCGACTGAGGCCATAAATGTGAGAGGGCGTGGGAGGAGTGAAAAAAAGTGTCACATTTCTAGAGTACAGTCGCATGCGGTTACGTTACTGCAATAGTTATCCAGTGCCCTGAACAAATGATCCACGATATCCAGGAAGAAAAACAGAAGGAGGCCATTCTGCCTGTTTTGTTAATGCTGGCTTTCTACAAGACCAACTCAGCTTGCCCTACTCTCCCTGCCCTTTCACTGTAGCTCTGCAAGTTTCTTCTCCTCAGATAATAATCCAATTCCTTCTTTAAAGCCTGGATCTAACCTACCTGCACCAGACACTCAGGCAGCTCGGTTAAGATCCTAACCACTCGCTGTATGAAAAAGTTTCTCCTCACATCTCCTTTGCTTCTTTTGCCAATCGCCATAAATCTGTATCCCTCTGGTTCTTAATCCTTCCGCTAATGGGAATAGCTTTTCCCAATTTACCCTGTCCAGACCACTCATGATTGTGAACACCTCGATCAAATCCCCTCTCAGCCTTTTATTCTCCAAGGAGAACAATCCCAATTTCTCCAATCTAGCTACATAACTGAAGCTCCTCATCCCTGGAGCCATTCTCATGACGCTTTTCTTCTCTCTCTCTCTGCAACCTTCACATTATTCCCAAAGTGTGGTAGGCAGAATTGAACACAGCTTCCCCCACTATCAACATTCCAGGGTTTACAATTGACCAGAAACTGAACTGCACCAGCCATATAAATACCGTGGCTACAAGAGCAGGTCAGAGGCTCTGAATTCGGCAGAGAGTAACCCACTTCCTGGCTCCCTAAGACTAAACAGCATCTACAAGGCACAAGTCAGGAGTGTGATGGAATAATCTCCACTTGGCTGGATGAATGCAGCTCCAACATCATTCAGGAAGCTTGATACCGTGCGGGACAAAGCAGCCTGCGTGAGTGGCACGCCATCCACAAACATTCACTCCATCCACCAGCGTTGCAATGTGGCAGCAGTGCTTACCATCTACAAGATGCACTGCAGAAACTCAGCAAGGCTGCTTCGGCAGCACCGCCCAAACCTGTGACCTATACCACATAGAAGGACAAGGGAAGCAGACATAGGGGAACGCCACCACCTGGCAGGTCCTCTCCAAGCCACACACGATCCTGACTTGAAAACATAATTTTTAGTTGACTGGCAATATGATCGGCGCAGGCTTGGAGGGCCGAAGGGCCTGTTTGTTCCTGTGCTGTACTTTTCTTTGTATATCGGCCGTGCCTTCACTTGCACTGGGTCAAAATCCTGGAACTCCCGCCCTAACAGCACTGCGGGTGTACCTACACCACATGATCTGCTGCGGTTCATGAAGACAGCACACCACCAGCTTCACAAGAGGCACTTAGGGATGGGCAACAAATGCTGGCCTAGCCAGCGATGCCCACATCCCATGAATGAGTTAATTAAGGAACTGAATGATGAGGGCATTGGGGCAAAGAGGGCTTGGAGTTTTGCGTGATGAGGTATCCGAATGAGTGAAGGTGCAGTGTGATTCGGAATAATGAGGAGGAATGAGGAAGGGCATGGGGACCCAGAATAGCTAAGGACACGAAAACGCTTTCTCGGAAAGCATTGGAGCCTCCATCATTCAATTTATTGAAGATGGATTCTTGATGGAGAAGACAGTCAAGTGTTGCGGGGAGTGGCGGACAGGAAGGAGGGGTTGAGGCCACTGTCAGATCAGGCATGATATTATCGATTGGAGGATCAGACTCGAAGGGCCGAGAAGCCAACTCCTGCTCCTAAGCCTTCTATTCCTAGAATTAAGTGTTGAGGCACAGAGTGAGAGAGATGCAGATTCATGATGTAAAGAGTACAGGGAGAGTGAGGCCGTGAATGATGAAGGAGACAGGGCTAAGAATGAGTTAGCCGGGCATAGGGTGATGGAGATTAGCACGGAGTAAACTGCGCTCGGGTAAGTGCGACTAAGGATGAAAGTTGCTTAGTGTACAGGCAGGGCAATGAGGCAGTGTACAGTGGAATCACTCTCCAGTTGATCTCTGACACAGCCTCAGTGTGAGATCCCTCTCTGGTTGATCTCTGACACAGCCTCAGTGTGAGATCCCTCTCTAGTTGATCTCTGACACAGCCTCAGTGTGTAATCCCTCTTTAGTTAATCTCTGACACAGTCCCAGTGTGGAATCCCTCTCTAGTTGATCTCTGACGCAGTCCCAGTGTCTGATCCCTCTCTAGTTGATCTCTGACACAGCCCCAGTGTGAGATCCCTCTCTAGTTGATCTCTGACACAACCCCAGTGTGAGATCCCTCTCTAGTTGCTCTCTGACGCAGTCCCAGTGTGAGATCCCTCTCTAGCTGATCTCTGACACATCCCCAGTGTGAGATCCCTCTCTAGTTGATCTCTTAAAGAACCAGAGTGTGAGATCCCTCTCTAGTTGATTTCTGACACAACGCCAGTGTAAGATCCCTCTCTAGTTGATCTCTGTGGAAGTGATGGATCTCCAGCTCTTGCGCAGGCGCGGTCGCTGCCAGAGCGTTTATTTTTGAATCGACAATCTCGCGCTGCTCTTCCCGCCAACCGCATCTGGGCATGCGCAGTCCCACTGTTACCGGTCACGCACGCTCAGTCCGGCCGAATTCCTCCGCGATGTTGACACAGTCCCGCCTCCTCAACCACTGCACTTGCGCATTGTCTTCCTTCCAACACCCTCCGGTACGGAAAGGCCTTCCGCAAGCTCAGGGGTTCGCTGTCTCCAATCCCGCCCTTCACCCTCATTATTCTGCTGCTCCTAACCTCCCCCACAGCACGACGACAGACCACGTCCGTGCAGAGCAATCGCCTGTTCTTCGCGCCGCGCTCCCCTCCCCACGCGCACCGCCCTTCCCTGCCTTTCCGCGCATGCGCCAAGGCCCCCACACACTCCATCAATGTGTGCCGCGTTCTGCCTTCCCCACCGGTTTTGCGCACGCGTGCAACTTTCCAATCTCGGATCAGCGCATGCGTTGCCTTCCGCAACCCCACCCCCCCGCCCCAACAATTCTCCGTCCGCGCATGCGCTCTTCACTCTGGGACATGAGTCCTAAGGTGAAAGGAAAAAAAATGCGGTTGCTGGAAATTCAAAACTAAAATAAACATACCTGGAAAAACTCAGCAGTTCTGACTGCATCTGCGGAGAGGAACACAGTTAACGCTTCAAGTCCGTATATGACTCTTCAACAGAACTAAGGGAAAGTAGAAAAAAAACAACTTTACATTACGAACTCACTCCTCCATCCGCACCCCCTTTCCGATCCCCCTTTTTTCACAATAATTTAAAGAGATTTTTATTTTCCCACCTTTTTCCATTGTTTGTAAATGTATTTCCATCCATTGTTTTATCCCTACCTTTTAGCCTATTTCGATCCTTTCCCGCTACCTCATCCCCACTAGGGATATCTGTACCTTGCTCGTCCTGCTTTCTACCCTTAATGTCACCTATTAGCACATTTCTTAGAAAATATCACCACCGTCAACACCTTTTTGGCCTTTTGTCCATGACATATTTTGGCTATCTCCACCTATATCACTGGCCCTCTATCCAGCTCTACTTGTCACACCACCCCCCCCACCACTCCACCGCATCCCCCAACCCCCCCCCCCCCCCCGCCCCCTCCCCCACAACTTAACCAGCTTCTATTTCACCTCCTATCGCTTTTACCTTAGTTCTGTTGAAGAGTCATATGGACTTGAAGCATTAACTGTGTTCATCTCCGCAGATGCTGTCAGACCTGCTGAGTTTTTCCAGTTATTTTTATTTTTTGTTTAACAGTCCTCAGGTATTCCCAGCATGAATTTTAAAACGGGTTCTCAATTCACTCACTCACTGGACTGTTTCCGGCATCCTGAACACGCTTTCCCACTAACTGTGCAAGGATGTCGTGGGAGGCACCAGGTTGTCCAATGATTCAACCATTATGGAAAATATATTAAACAGTTTATAGAGACACAGATCCACTGGATCAGACAGAATGAGATGCACTGGATCACTCAGTGCCAGATTCACTGTTTCAGGAAATGTCAGATCCATTGGAGCAGAGCGAGTGAGACCCATTGTGTCCAATTGCGTCAGGCCTAACGTTTCTGTTAGTGTCAGGTCCACTGCATCAGACAGTGTAAGAGCCTCTGGAATAGAAAGTGTCAGATCATCTGGCTCAGACAGAGTCATATCCAGTGATCCAGATCGTGCCAGATCCAATAGATCGCACAGTGTCAGATTCCATGGTTCAGGCTGTGTCATGTCAACTGGAGCAGACAGTTTCAGACCTTCTGGTTCACACAGAGTGTGGTCCGCTGCTCCAGATAGTCCCGAAACATTGAAACGATTAGTGATAGATCTTCTGTATCAGGCAGTATTAGAACGTTTGGTTCAGGCAGTGCTACAGGATTTGTCAGGTGCTTTGGTTCAGACAGTGTCAGATAGCCTACAGCAGGCAGTGTCATTTTCTCAGGTTCAGAGAATGTCAGATGCTCCGGTTCCGGCAGGGACAGATCCTCTTTTTCAGTTAGTGTCAGGTTTTCCTGTTCAGATAGTGTCAGGTAATCTGGATCGGACGGAGTGAGATTCAATGGTACGGACAATGTCTTGTGTTCTGTTTCACCCAGTGCCTCATCCTTTGCTTCAGTGTCAGATCCACTGGATCAGGCACTATCAGATCCACTGGATCAGAAATGTCCGAAAATGTCAGATCGTATGGCCCAGACAGAGTGAGATACACTGTTACAGACATTGCCAGGCGCTCTGATTCAGACAGAATGGGATCCAACTGTGCAGACTGTGTCAGAAGCTCTGGTTCAAGTCAGATCCTCTGGATCTGTGCGTATCGTATTCGCTGATCCTGACAGGGTGAGATCCAATGGCGCATACAGTGCCTTGTGCTCTGATTCAGTCAGTGTCACATCCTCATGTTCAGCCAGTTTCTGATACTTTGTTTCAGTGAATGCCTCATCCCCGATAGAGTGCTGGGTGGGAAGGGGTGGGGGGGGGGGGGGGGGGGAGAGAGGGGGAGGTGGGGGTTGTGGTGTTGGGGGGGGTGGGTAGCGTGGGAGGAGGGGAGTTGTTGGGAAGAGGGTCAGATATGTAGGCAAATCTCAGAGAATATTAAATGTAGTAGGGGAATACCAGTAGGGGATTTTAACTTCCCCAATATTCATGAATGGTGTTCAAGTGGAATACTTAGAGGGAGCGGGTTGCGGGGGTGGGCGTGGGTGGGGGGGGTTGGGGGTGGGGCGCGGTTGGTGGTGGACGTTGACGGAAATCTTGAAGTGCATGCAGGAGAGCTTTTTGGAGCCTGCATTCATACATTCCTACAAGAGAGGGGGTGGTGCTGGACCGAGTCTGAGGGAATGAAGCCAACAAGTAGTATAAGTGTCAATGTGGCAGCAGTTCCAAAATAGTGACTGTAACGTTGTAAGACTTAAGGTAATTATGGGAAAGGACAAAGATAGACCGGAAATGAATGCCATGAATCGGAGAAGGCCGATTTCAAATTGACAGCACAGGATGTGGCTAAAGTGTATGTGAAGGGTAGGATCAACAAGGTCAGTGCACTCTGGATGTCAAGGGAAACAAGCAAAATAAAGAAAGCTCATGTCAGATACAGAGGGCTTAAAACACTGGAAGCACTAGCGTAGTATAGAAAGTGTAGGGCGTACTGAAAAAGTAATTAGGAGGGTGAATAAGGGGCAAGATGAAGGAAAATCACAAGGCATCTTATAAATATATTAAGGACAAGAGGATAACCAGGGAAAGAGTAGGGTGCATTATGGACCAACGTGGCAATGTGTGCGTGGAGTTGAAGGACGTAAGTGATGTTTTGAATTCTTAATTTTCACTGTGTTCACAAAAGGGTGGGGTCGGACGTAGGTGTAGTGATCGGGGAGGGGGACTGTGATATACTTGAACAAATTGGTATTGGAAGAGAGAAGGTGTTCATGATTTTAGCGACAATGAACATTGATAAACCCCCAGGCCCAGATGAGGTGTATCCCAGGCTGCTCCGTATGGCAAGGGAGGAGATTGCAAGGGCCCTGACACTAATTTTCAAAACCCTTTGGCCACAGGAGAGGTACCAGAGGACTGGAGGACAGGGAATGTAACAACATTATTCAAGAAGTGTTGCAGTGATAAACCTGGTAATTACAGTCCAGTGAGTCTTACACCAGTGGTTGGGAAACTCTTGACAAAAATAAGTCTGAGGGATAGGATTATTCTCCACGTGGAGAGGTAGGGGTTAATCAGAGATAGTCAGCACGGCTTTCTCAGAGGGAGGTCATATCTAACACATTTGACTGAATTTTTCGAGGGGCTGGCTGGTTGTCTCGATGAGGGTCGTGCTGTTGATGTAGTGAACATATATTTCAGTAAGGCTTTTGACAATGTCCCACATGGTAGAATGCTCAATAAATTAAGTGCCCACGGGATCCAGGGCAATTTGGCAAATTGGAGCCAAAATTTACTTCGTGGCAGGAGGCAGAGGGTGATGGTCGAAGTTTGCTTTTGCGATTAGAAGCCTCTGTCCCGTGACGTATCGCAGGGATCGTTGCTGGGAGCCCTGCTGTTAATTAGTGAGGAGGAAAGGCTTAGAGTCCTGGACGATATAGGTGGGCTGGTAAGACGGGCGGAGAAGTGCTAAACGGAACTTAATCCTGAGAAATGTGAGCTGATGCATTTTGTGAGCCCACCACGGCAAATGAATACACAGTGAATAGTAGGACACTCGGAAGAACAGGGGATCAGAGGGAACTTGGTGTAGATGTCCATTGATCCCTGAAGTCAGCAGCGGAGGAAGATAAGGTGGTTAGGAACGCTTACGGGATATGTGCCTTTATTAGCCGAGGCATAGAATTTAGAATGGGGAAGATTATGTTGGAGCTTTATAAAACGATATTTGGGTAACAGCTGGAGTACTGTGTGCAGCTCTGGTCGCCAAACTATTGGAATAATGTGATTGCACTGGAGAGGATACAGAGGAGATACAGCAGGATGTTGCCTGGGCTGAGAATTTCTGCTATGAAGAAAGGCTGGAAAGGCTAGGGCTGTTTTCCTTACAGCAGAGAATGCTGGGGCGGACCTGACAGAGCTACGCAAAACTATGAGAGAATTAGACTGTGGAGGTGAGAAGAATCGTTTGCCCTGAGATGATGTTTCAATAACCATGGGGCATAGATTTAAGGTAAGGCGATTTGAGGATATTTCTTCACACCCAGAGGGTTTGGAATCTGGAGCAACCTGCCAGAGGTGGTGGTAGAGGACGGAAACTTCACAACGTTTGAGGAGTATTTAGATGAGCACTTGAAACGTCATAGCAGAAATGGCTATGTGCCCAGTGATGGAAAATGCGATTAAAGTAGTTTGGTGCAGGTGGCTAACAGAGACACGATGAGCTGAAGGGACTGTTCCTGCGCTGTACAAGTCCACATCTATGACTTCGTGACTCTACAGCACTTATTCAGCTATTATCTGATCCCCTGGTTCAGCGAGTGCCTGAACTCCTCGTTCAGTGACTGACTGATCTCCTGGTTAAATGAGTGACTGATCCCCTTGGTTCACTGAGTGACTGATTCCATGATTTCGCTGATGACTGATCCCCTGATTCAATCATTGTCAAACCAACAGATTCGGCCAATATCAGACCCTCTGGTAGAGACAGTGTCAAATCCTTTGTTTCAGAAAGTGCCAGGTCCCCTGGCTCTACCATCGTCTTATTCCCTGGTTCTGCATGTGTCAGATCCTCTGGCTCTCCCAGGCTCTGGTCCTCCTGTATTGACATAACCAGGGAATATATTTATTTACAGTGCACACAATAGTTATTTATGGTAGAACAACCTGTTATATACACCAAGGCTTTAATTATACCTCATTTTGGGAGAAGAATGAATTGACTTAAAAAGGTGGAAGAGGTGTAGGAGGTTCGTATCCTGGGGATTTCGGGTTCATTCAGGGTCTGGACAGCAGCAGTTGACTCTGCAATTATGCAAACAGGTTGCCGGCACATCGGGAGACTTGGAAACATTTTGGAGGTTCCCAGAGTAAGGTTGAAAATTCCGCTGCACAATCTCGGAGCTGCTGTTGCTCATTATTGAATAACTCGCCATCCGTTGTGTAGGAACTCAACGCGTCCAGGAATCTAAACCTGACTGGCGTGATATGCAGGCAATTATACAAGTGTTATTATATCTGAGTTCTGATCATTCTCCAGTAGGACACTCAATTTGTCTTTCATTATCCAGACATTATTTTCGCTGCCAGACATTTCTAGGGCTCTGTCACATCCACTGGGTAGCAGGACAGGCGTTCAGCAAATCCCTCAATAAACTTTCACCACTGTGTTGATGAACTGAAGCGCTGAAACCAGCGGAGCTCTCAACAGTCCAGTAAAGAAGGTGACCATAGTAACTGCCTGATCGTCTTGAGCTGTAAGGATCTGAGAAACAACTTTGTGAAAATTTCGCAGCTGACTGTGTGCTGCATGTTCTGTCATTGCCCTGACCAGCAGAACAGATCAATTGGGGAATTAGTATATCCTCAATTCCTCTCCATTTGTTGAACCATGTGCCTGTGCGTTTTGTTGCACAAATTCTGCTAATGTTGACAAAGATATCTGAAGTCCAATTGACCTTGCAAAATTATGCAAAATGAGTTTTCTCGTTTTAAGACTTTTGCTGTGCAAAGTTCAATGAAATCATCCAAGACTGAACATTGATGAGCAGGCAACGAATACATCAATTTACAGGGAATATACCCCGCTTTAACTTCATAACTACAAAGAAAAACTCACTCTGAGTTTATACATTATATACACTCTCTGCAATATGTTGTCCTAACCTTAACGTCTGGCGCATTCCGGCTCTAACAGGAACCCTTTTCCCTTCTTCACTGAGGTGAAACAAAGTCTTTTAAAAACATAATCGACTGAAATTCCCATTGAAGATTCCCTCTGGTGTTTCCAACAACCTTAATACTCACCAGTGCGTGGATCTAATGAGCTATCTCCTTGGTCATTATCTGAAAAGCAGTCCTTTTCTTCTGCATGGCATAGCAGCACCTGCTGAGGGTCTTCTTTCCCCTGACACAGTCTGACTGATTCTGAGATTTTGAAGTCTGTACTTATCAAAGCACAGGTTACGTCTTCCTTTGTGTCGAGGTGTTAAAGCTCACCACTGACTTTTAGTAGGATTGAACCTCGGCCCCAGATATCCATGTCAACCAGCTCACAATGCCCTGTCTTCTGGAAGAGTTCAATTCAACTTCATGTCGTCCTCCATTCCAGGACATTATTTTCTTGCATTTAATTGGAAGAGAAAGCTTAGATCATAACTAACTTATAACGTCCACGAGTCAGGACAGTTGGCTGATTCAACAGCAGCATCACTGTTGTTTTGAAGTTCTCACTTGAAGCCCCACATGACAGAGTTTCAAACTCCGTTGCTTCGATTCAATATCATCACCAAAATCATTAAGCTGAGAGCGATTAATAAAGTTACTTAGATAAGTAAGTCGTGTGATGAATATTAGGGGGATGAATGTGTTGAATGATCCTGCCAATTCGTGTTTAATGAGAATCTCATGCTGCTCATTGCGAGGCATAATATATCTCACGGATAGATTAGTTATTTTCCAAACAGCTGCTTAAAAGCACTCACTGCACATTCTCTTTCCCTTTCACACTGATTTTCATACGTGCTTGATGAACTTGTCTGAATGGACGGGGAAAGGAACAGGACACAACTGCAGCTGTGGTATCTGAGGTCAAAATCGTCACCCAATGTATAACCCAGTGTTTCATACCCTGGAAAGGAACAGACTCCAACTGAACCCTCAGTGTACCAAGTATGTCTGAGACCTGGTTCTGAAGTTCACTGCTTCGTTGTTAAAAGCTTATTTGCATTTACAAGCACAGTGGCTGCACAGGAAGACCTGGGGAGTTCGAATCCTTTCTTGCAGAATGGCTGTCCCACAAAGCTGTGCTATCCAGCTGAATATGGCCAACTAATTGCTCGTCCCTGTGTGGGTTTCAGCGCCACCCTGCAACTCCAACTGCGTCTTCAATGATGTCAACGTAGCAGCCAGTACGGTCCAGGGCTGTTCTACCTCACACCACCCCACTTCTACAGAAGTGGAGATGTCACGAGTCTCCACGGCAAGTCCCAGTCATCTATCGCAGGATGTTCTTCCTCCAAAGCATCTGATTTTTGATGCCTGTCTTTAACTGCTCTCAGCTTGACTCCGGCCTCCATCCCATTAGAACAAAGCCAGCGGCCTCACGTCTTTCAATGTGTGCGACACAACCTGGGGTGGCATTTCTATGTTCCTTCACTCCAGCACCAGGAGGTGCCCCGATCGTTGGGCACGTCTCAGTCTCTGACTGAGACATTAAAAAACTCCCGAGGCCACCTGGAAGGCAGCTTGCCTATTAGCATGTGGTCAGTGAATGGAATCTTTTAAAATCCTATCTATGATGGGACAATGGGGCAGTGGCTGCCAACGGGTTTCCGTTCAGCAGGGACAACTAAAGCAGTGCTGATAAGTTTCCCTCTCGCTGTTACCGAGCATTGTCTGTTGGGAGTGCAGCAGTGTGTGGGTGTGGCTGTGTGGGGGGTGGAAGAAGCGGAGGTGCCCCCTGCTGCCATTTTGAGTTGGGAATTTATTGTTTTCCGTTAGTGCCTCGGTGCCAGTGACCAGTGTGTACTCTTCCTTCATTTCCCTGGTCTTGAAAACATCGCAACGGAGCAGGTAAAGCATTTTGGACAACAAGCAAAGAAATGGCTCCTACAATTGTTCAACCACTGCCTGGCAACACACAAAAAAAAAAAAATTGGCAGGAGGCACAGGTAATAGCACTATGAAAGCCCAGAAAAGATCCCTCAGATCCTAAGTTTTCGGCCAATTTCACTGCTTTGCCACACCAATAAGCTGTTTGAATCCCTGATGCTCAATAGGATAGCACTATCTGTAGATGAGAAAATCAATCCAGAGCAAGCAGGTTGCCGCCCCGGCAAATCAACAACAAGCCAACTGCTCAACCTCACACAACATATCGAAGATGGTTTTGAGCAAGGTATGGTAACGTGTGTTGGTTTTGTAGACCTGTCAGCAGCATCCGATACAGTGAACCATAGACGTCTCCTCTGCAAGATCCTAGAGATGACAAAAGATATTCACTTAACAGAGCTGTTAGAAGGTGTGCTTCAGAATCGTCGGGTCGATGTTGAACTAGGTGGGTAGTGCAGCACGTGGCATATTCAGAAGTATCATGTTCCTCAGGGAAGCGTTCTTGCACCGCTGCTGTACAACATCTACACGAATGACCAACCTCTAGACGGTGTCACACGCCGTTTTATATCTGCTGATGAATTATTTGCAACTGCCTAAGGCACTGATTTTAACACCGTGGAGAAAACGCCTTCTGAGGCCTTAGAGGTACTAAGATCGTACTGTGAAGAAAACCACCTTCGCACAAACCCATCAAAGACAAAAGTTTGTGCATTCCACCTCAGAAACCGTGAAGCCATGGTCATACACCTAGAGCCAGCCACCTAACGTCACGGAAGAGCGTTCTGAATAGTGTTGTTCCGTAACTATCAACCCCATCTGAAGGCCGCATCGTCTTGTGGAAAGACCGGCTCGTCAGTCTCGAACAAAACCCAGCAATGGAAATTCTACCAGATTAAAGCCTTCCCCGTGGAGCTAATTGCAACCAAGCAACCTGGATTTGCCTTAACAGACTTAGGACTGGTGTAGGCCTTTCAAAGGTGTCACTAAGCAAATGGGGACATACAACCAGCCCGACAACTTGTGAATGTGGAACTGAGCCACAGGCTATGCAACATCTCCTGCAATGCCTATCGCTAGAGGAACCCTGCACTGTTGCAGATCTTGCCAAATTCAACAACAAGGCGCAAAAATGTGTCCAGTTCTGGCTGGGCCAAGTATAGACTGTCCGTGGACACGATAACGATAAGAATTGTTGTTGTGTAGCATGGAGGAGGCCTCGCTTGGAATTGATTCACACTCACTGTAGATTCATTATCGAATCGGGGGGCACCCAGACCTTTAAAGAGATTTCCATCGTGTCTCCCGTGTCACAAGGTCTTTGAGAAACTATTGAGCCCATCCAGCTGGCCGGTTGCGGGTGCCATGAAAATTGTTGGGTCGGTAAGTTGTGAGGAGATGTTATGCGGGTTTCTGCCTCTACAACCCTTTCAGGCACTGAACTCCAGATTTCTACCGCCCTCTGGGTGAAAAATCATTCTTCCTCACATCCCCTATAAATCTTCTGCCCCTTATATTAAATCTATGCCCACTGGTAATTGATCGTTCCCCCAAGTGGAAAAATCCCTTCCTGTCTACCCTATCTATGCTCATCAAAATTCTGTACACATCAGTCATGCCCCCACTCAATCGCCTCTGCTGCAGGGAAATTAACCTCAGTCTATCCAAACGTTCTTCATAACTAAAACTGCCCGCCCCAGGCACACCCTGTTAAATCTCCTCTGCACTCTCTCCAGTACAACCACATCCTTCCTACAATGCAGACTCCAGAACTGCATGCAATACTCAAACTGTGGCCTAACCAGCGTTTTATTGAGTTCCAGCATAATCTCCCTGCTCCTTTTTCCAATTCCTTGACTAGTAAAGGCAAGAATTCCATATGCCCCCTTAACCAATTATCTACCTGCCCCGCTAACTTAAGGGACGGGTGCACATGCACACTAAGCTCCCTCTGATCCTCGGTTCATCCCAGTGTCCTTGCATTCATCGTGCAAATGGGCGAGTAAGTATTTGCCTGGATCCCAAAGACCTTTTTCAAACAATAAAGAGCACTGACTATGTCATTCCAACAGTGCAAGGGACCATGCCAGAACTGGCAGTTGTCAAAACTTTCAGCAGATATCAGATATGGCGACTAGAACGTGAAGCTTGATCAGGAAACTTCACTCCTGAGATCATTCAACATACCCTTTGGGCTGATGATATTCCGGCATCAATCATTTGCGCATAAAGTGAGCATGAATGTGTTGGATCAGAAATCAGATTTAAATAAGGGATGCAACGGAGCAGTCAGCATAACTGATACCCAGCTCTATGTATGAATCATAGAACGGTTTCAGTATAGAAGGAGGGCATTCAGCACTGGATGTGAAATACGCTGCAGGAGCAATCTCACCACTGCCACTTGTCCACCCTTTCCCCGAAATCCAGCAAATATTTTCCTTTCAGCTTCCCGTCCCATTTCCTCTCAGAAACCATGATTAAACTTTGCTCCACCTTCTTCTCGGACAGAACATTCGAGGCCCCATCTCCTCACGGTGTTAAAGGGGTTTTCCCCATGTCATCTTTGCTTCATTGGCAAACAAATTAACCTAATGTCATCTGATTTTCGTCCCTTCTGCCAACGTGAAGAAAAACTATCTGCTCTGTTTCGATCAATCATGATTCAGGTCACATCTACCTTGTCTCGCAAGCTTTTCTTCTCCAAGAACAACGCCAGCTCCTCCAATCTATTCACTTAACGGAGGTCCCTCATCGCTGAATCCATTCTCTTCTAATCTCCTCTACTCACATTGGTCTCCTGAAATAACGAAGTTAATGCTGGCACTGCAGGCAGTTCCGAGATGCTGATTCCAGTGATGAAGGCGTTGCCTCTTGAACAAATTTTCAGCTGTTTGAATTAGTGCATATTGGAGTACAGAGTCGCCTTGGAACAGGTATAATTCCGAGAGGCTTTGAATGGGTGGCTGCTGAGAGGATGTTTCACTTTGTGACGGAATCAGAACAAGTGGCACAATTTAAGAAGATGAGTCAGGCATTTAAGACGGAGGTGATGAGGAATTCCTTGTTTGCCAGATTTATTAATTCCCTTCCCCAGTGAGCAGTGGAAGCCGGGTCATTGATTATATTCAAAGCTGAGTTCGACAAGGGAACGGTGGGCAATGGGGGACAGATACGGAAATGGAGCAAACGTTTCTAGATAAGGGGACAATCTGATCAGCGATGACCTGATTAAATGGCGGAGTAGGCTCGAGGGCCCTAGTATCCTTCTCCTGCTCCTATTTCTAAAGCCATTAATCGTTTTTGATATCTGAATTCTTTCAACAGGAAATTACTTAAATTATCTCACGTCACAGTTGATGTGATAAGGGCGGATATAGTGTGGGGAGTGGAGAGTAAATATGTTGTGCAACTTGAATGGTTCTTTTTGTTGTTGAATTTAGAAGCTGAAGTTCATATTTGAAGCCATTTCCTCCTGCCTCTGCCAACTGAACTGGGCTTTGGGAAGAGGGCGACTGCGCATTATGTCATTTCACCTCCTAACCACTATGTGGCGCTCTAAACTTTCCCGGGGCCTCCTGTGTCTCTCTGATCCTCCCATTGTGAACTGTTGCCCACCCGCTGTATCTACAGCTGCTCTTTGTCGAACCCTGGCCACAGATCGGTAGCAATGGCCTCCTGGCTTCAGTGTCTCATTGCAGGCATTTATTTTAAATTGACAAAGAGAAAGGAAGATTCGACTCTTCAGAATGGAGAAGGAACTCGAACTCTGTACCGTCAAGG
Organism: Cetorhinus maximus; assembly: GCF_964194155.1. Lineage (NCBI taxonomy): Eukaryota > Metazoa > Chordata > Chondrichthyes > Lamniformes > Cetorhinidae > Cetorhinus > Cetorhinus maximus. The sequence goes on from NW_027596372.1 coordinate 259,126, forward strand.
AGCTAAATAAGAAGAATAGTGATAATAATTAAATGAAAAATGAGAAGCAGCAATATTGTTGCGCATGTGCAGTCGGTTCAGTCTCCCAGAGTGCAGTGCGGCTCTGCTAACTGATAGACGGATTTCCCATCCGCAGGGGATTGTGGGAACAGCGGTCGCCATTGCACTATCAACAATTAGGACAAATAACTATCTTTAAGGTGAGTAATGAATTAAGTAATTGGGACAATGAGGTGGCCATTCGGGCATTGGAGTCAGTACGGCATCCAATAAGTTCATGGTTGAATTTCTGCCTGAAAACACTCACCCTCACACACATACACAAAAACAGACTCACTCCCACACGCTCGGGATATTAACGTGCATAAAACACACACACAAACAAAAAACACATCCACATAAAACACACAAACTCACATACACATACACACACACATAGACAAACACAGGGTGAGATTGAGCAAGTGTGTATCTTCGTGTGTGTGAGAGTGCGGTGCGACTATATTACTTTGTATCTGACAACCTGTGAGTGCGTGTGTGTGTGACGGAGAGTGTGCGAGGGAGAGCTTGTGAGTCAGTGTGACGATGAATTTGTGTGTTTGTGATTCAGGAAGTATGTGTTTATGTGTTTGTATGAGTGCGGTAATAGTGTGTGCGTAAGAGTGTGTCATTTTGAGATTGCAAAATTGAGTTTGTAATTGTGTGAAAGAGTGCATGATAGTGCGAATGCGTTTCTGTGTATGGTGGGGCAGCAGGGTGTGTGACATTTAGAGCGCTTGAGAGAATGTGTGAATGTGCGTGCTAGTGAGACTATTAGAGAGGGAGAGTGTTTCTGAATGTGCTTCGGATTCCCTGTTGATGCAGATGAGTGCTTCTCTGCAAGAGTTTGTGAGTGTGATATGTGAATGCGTACAAGTGTGAGAACTGATAAGTTTTTGTGAGACTGTGTGAATAAGTATCTGAATATATCTGCTTGTGAGAGATAGAGAGTGAGAGTGTCAATGTGTGTGAGACATTGAGTATATGCTATTGTGACTGTGTGCCAGAATCTGTGTGTGTGCATGTTGGTTTGTGTCTACGCACGTCTGAGTCTGTGTGAGTGAAAGTGTATGTGTGTGGGTGAAAGAGAATGTGTGGCATTGTGACAGTGTGATATTGAATGAGTATTTGATTCTGGGAGTGTGCGTGTGTGACGGAGTGAGTTTGTGTTTGAGATTAATGTGTGAGTGCTCCTGTGGATGTGTGTGAGGAAGTGAGTGAATGCCTGTGTCTGTGAGAGAAAAATGTGGAATAGAGAGTGTCTGTGAGTGTCTGCCTGTGTGAGTATGTGCATGTTGTGTGTGTGTGAGTGAGAGACAAAGAGATAGAGAGATGTGGACAGTATGGGATTGTGTGAGCATGAGATTTCGTGAAAATGTGTGAGAGAGAATTTGTGTGTGAGTGTGATTGTGAGGAAAAGTGTGAGTGTACGTCAGTCTATGAGATTGTGTGTGTGGGAGAGCGAGAGGGAATGTGTGACGTTTTCACAGTGTCAAATTGAGTGAGCTCGGGATTTGAGTGCGTGAGTCAAAATGTGTCTGTGAGTGCATGTGTGGGAGGGTGAGTGTACGAGGGCCAGTGGGAGTGTATGATACTGTGACTGAGTGCAAGCGAGATAGTGCATATGTTTGAGAAAGTGTTCTTGGCAATTTAATAGTGTGAGATCGAGTGCACATCTATGGCTGCATGTTATTGTGTTCGTGTTTGTGTATGTGCGTGTGTGTCTGTTTATGTGTGTAATTGAGTGAGTATGTGTTTGAGTATCTGTGTGTGTGTGGGTTTGAGAGAGAAGCCGGGAATTCAACGCCGGGCTTGAGTGTTCTTATTCCTTTTCCTATTTTTTGTTCATGAGCACACTCCATAAATTCAGGGGGACAGCCCAGGATAGGTCTATGCCACCCAGAAGCTTATGCACACAGGGACGAATCAGCCTTTGCCCGAGTGCTTGTGAGCCTCGTGTGAGAAGCCTTCTCTGGATGCTTGTCGTTTGCCCTTCACACACGCCCCGATTGCAAAGCTTTGGTTTAGCCAAACGACATGCTCCGGGTCCACTTCAGCTGTATATCGCTGGAGAGTTAAACTCAGCGATGTGAAAGGTGCTGGAGAGACCACCCGAGCGATGTAACTACTGCTGGAGAGACTACCCGAGCGATGTAACTACTGCTGGGCAGACCACCCGAGATATGTAACTACTGCTGGATAGACCACCCGAGTTATGAAACTACTGGTGGAGAGAACACCCGAGCTATGTAACTACTGCTGGAGATAACACCCGAGCTATGTAACTACTGCTGGAGAGAACACCCGAGCGATATAACTACTGCTGGAGAGACGGAACGATCGATGCAACAACTGCTGGTGGGTCCATTGTAGCGATGGCTGATATAATCAGCAGCATATGGTGCTCAGCAAACCACCATCCCCAAATTTCTCAATGGTTCCCAATGTCCATGAGCTCTTCCAGGCTTCCATCCTGTCTAGTCCTGAAAAGTTGATCCGTGCATGTTCCGGACCGGCGCGATTTCGCACTTTCAAGCATGTGGGGCGGGCGGTCGTTGGCTGGGAGGGTGGTAATTGGACAGAATCGGTTCACACTGGCATGTTACACTACAAATATATACTTTTCATTCCAATATGCGAAATACATTCTTATCTATATCGTTACAACTTTACTGGTCAGAAAGAGTTCATCTTTTTGTGCAGGAGTAACAATGATTAATTTCAAAATGCTGTAAAACCCCATTGATAAATATTAAATTCATACAAAATGAAGGATTCCACTCAGATCCCCTTGCTGCTGTCCACATAATTATTTCCTGTAGCTTAAATGTGTCCCATGTTGATCGATTAACTTGCAAACGGCGTGTATAAATCCAGCAGTCTGCTGGTCCCAGCTGCATGGCAGCATCAGTTGTGCCTCGGGTCGAGTTGCACACGGATTTTTTATCTCTTTGGCACAAGATCAATATCTACATTTTTGGATATGTACGTTATGAAATCCAAGAATTCGAAGTGTTTGCAAGCTTTGAACGGAATGTATCTTTGTAAGAATGACACACATTCACAAACGCTTACGTGATAAATTCTGCTCAGTTCTCCAGGAATGAGATCCATGAATTTGGCTAAAGTTCGCTGCAAGGATAGCGATCTGCCCTCAGCATTATGTGCATCCAAAGGGATACATTTGGTAGCTTATTATTTGAGGACATCATCGATGATGTTGCTTTCCAAACATGACGAAATAAAACGTTTCAATGTTTTCGATTCATATGATCTGCAAACAGATTTGCTGCAGTTTGTATTACTGCTTCCTCTTAATAAGCTGCTGATTGGTCTAACAGCTTTTCTGTTTGTGTCGTCAAAAGTTTTCATTTTTACCAATTAACAAATCGTGAACGTATTTTGATTTGAAATTATTATCAAATGCAAACAGTTATTTTGTAACATATATTTTAGTTCCAAGTACTGTGATATCTGTGCCTTTACTGTTGCAAATTTGCAAAGATAACATTTGCAGTCCACTTTCTGTGAGCATTAGAATGGAAACCTTTTACGGATTGGGCCGTTTTAGGGTTGACATACCTCAGCGTCTCCGAATGTCTTAATCCAGTCCTGTAACTGACATTCATAAGACACGTCTTTGACTTCTGAAGACCTGGCTATTTCCTTGTTATTCTATTCAAAACTCACTAACTTTATATTTCATGTCATTAAGCTTATTTCAGATCTGGAAATTAAAAGGTTAAAGACAGGGCGAAGTCGGGATAAAATGGACACAATGAATGTCTGTGATGAATTGGAGAAAAGATAATGGAAACTGTGTAAAACTTTAGTTTTCCAAAAAATGATATACTTTATTCATCAAACATGTTAGGTGCAGTACATGACTGTTCCATAATGGAAAAATAATGCGGATGCTGATAATCTGAAGCAAAAAACATATGCTTGGAAACTCAGCAGGTCTGACAGCATCTGTGGTGAGAAAAACAATATTAATGTATCGACTGCGCATGACAACTCTTGGGAGCTCTGAAGAAGAGTCATACGCACTCGAAACTTTAACTCAGTCTCTTTCTCCACACATTCTGTTGAGATTTTCCAGCATTTTTTTTGTTTTTTGTACATGACTGTTCCACTTTGACTAATAGTTTATTAACGTTCAATCTCTTTTGATGCAACATGCGTTACTATGATAATTTTGAACATTTACAAACTGGCTAGGCTTCTCATTTTCGTTTCACAACAAGCACTGCCTAGTACGTTTTTTACACAGAGATCAGATTGATTGCAGAACATTAACAAGGTTTTTCCTAAATAAAAGCTATAGTGTGTACAACTCTCTCTCTCTCTCTCACTTTCACACTCTCTCTCTCTCTCTCTTCCACACACACACACAGGAAGACGAACAGGCTGACAGACACAGGCACCTACACAAAACAGATTCACTTTCACCGCTCTCCCACTGTCGGATGCTGTCATGTTCACATGGCACAGAAAAACATTGTGTACACACACACACACGCAGATCGACAGGCAGAGAGATGTACACTCGCTCTCTCACACACACACACACATATAAAGAGACACAAACGTACAGGCGGACAGATACATAAATAGATGCGTGCACTCCGATAGGCACGCACAAACATACACAAACACATACACACATGCACACAAAAATCATACATGCAGACAGCCACACACACAGGCAGACATATCCTCAAATACGCACCCATGCAAATATACTCATGGACGTACACATAGACAGACAGGCACTCAGACAGACACAGATGCACACAGCCACAGACATACGGACAAACACACACACACACACACATACAGATTGTCACACACGTTCGCACACACAGACGGACAGAAACATAAATAGACATATTTACTCACACAGTCAAATACACACACGCAAACACAAACTCACCTTCAGCAATCTCCCTTGGCTGGGGTTTATCATGACCGCGGGCACACAAACACACACACACACACACACAAACACTCACACACACACACACACACACAAACACACACACACACACACAAACACACACACAGACACAAACGCACGCACACACACACACACACACAAACAAATAGATGCTAAATAATTAAGATCAATTATACACTCTATCATAAATTGACATTTGGTTGCTAAGTTGGGCTTCAGAGCCTATGCAGAGGAATACAATTGTACGTGTTTCATTTATTCGGCATAATAACTGATCCACAGGGTATAATGTTCGATCTGACTTGTAAAAGTTAACTCGATAGCCAACACACAGACTGGGAAATTTAGTGTAAATCGTGAATAGGTCATGATAACTAATATACAAGATATAAAGTAAAGCTAATTGTTGTATTGGTCTTGAAAACATTACATGGGGAGAGAAGAATGCTATATCGGTATTTCAGCTGATAAGCAACTAAATCAGAAGATTTCTGAACTGTGAGGTGGGTAGAATTGCATTTCCAAAGGGCATGGACAAGTTAATGGAATGGATAGGCTGGTGGTAGATGAAGTTCAATGCAAATTGATGCGAAATGATTCATTTTAGTAGCGAGAACATGAGGAGAGACAGCACAAAATGAAGGATACATCTCTGAAGCGGGTATGAGCAGAGGGACAAGCCATTGAAGGTGGCAGTATATTTTGAGAAATCAGTAACTAAAGCAAGACTGTATCTATCGTAAAATAGAGTATGAGTGCAAGGAAGTTAGTTCAACTTGTTTGGACTCTAGTTGAAGTATTACGTCTAGATCTGGGCAAGGAATGTGGGGTTACTGTATAGAGGACCGATAAGCTTCACGAGAATGTTTCCAGGTTTGAGCTTGGAGAAGCCCCAGATTAAAGGAGAATATAGATGCGCAGGTCAGATGGGCTGATCGTTGGCAAATGTAATTTAATCCAGAAAAGTGTGCGGTGATTCACTTGTACTGGACAAGCAAGGGACGGGAGCACACGTTGAATTGTTCGTGGTAAGAGCCGAGGATCAGAGGGACCTGGGTGTGCATATCCTCAGGTCTCTTAAGGTAGCAGAACATATAGATAAGCTGGTTAAGAAGACATATGGGATACTTGCCGATATTAGGTGAGGCATAGAGTATAAGAGCAGGGAGGTTATGCTTGAACTATACAGAACGCTGTTCAGGCCACAGCTAGAGTATTGCGTGCAGTTCAGGAATCAGCATTATGGGAAGGATGTGATTCCACTAGAGAAAGTGCAGAGGAGATTTACCAGGATGTTGCCTGGACTGGAGAGCTATAGTTATGAAGCGAGAATAAATAGACTGGGTTTTGTTTCCCTAGAGGAGAGCAGATTGAAGGGGGACATGTTTGAGTGTATAGAATTATGAGGTGCATAGATGGGGAGTCAGGAAGGAGCTCATCCCGTTGGTGTAGAGATCCATAACCAGTGGGCATAGATTTAAGGTAAGGGGCATGAGATTTAGTGGGGATGTGAGGAATATTTTTTTCACCCAGAGGGTGTTGGGCATCTGGAACTCACTGCCTGAAAGGGTGGTTGAATTAGAAACCGTCATAACATGTAAGATATGTTTGGATGTGCACTTGCGATGCCATGGCACATAAGGCAATAGGCCTGGTGCTGAACAATATGGTGAGAATAGATAAGTACTTGTCTGACCGGCGCAGATTCGATGGGCCAAAAAGGGCCTTTCTCTGTGCTGTAGACCCCTCTGACTCTATTAATATAAGTTAGGATTGTTTTCCTTGAAGAGAGAAGGCTGAGAGGAAAGTTGATCTGGCTGTTTAGAATCATGAGTGATCCTTATTAAACAAGGGGAAAGGGTTCATTTTCGTGAAAGCACTCAGGGTGAGGAAGCTCAGTATTAAGGTCGTCACGAAAAGAAGCACTGATCACATTAACTTTAATGTTTTCACACTGCGACTGTTTTGGATCTGTAAAACAGTGTCTGAGAGCTGTTGGAGGCAAGTTGAAATGAAGCATTCATTCGGGAATTAGACGGTTATCTGAAAATGAAGAAAATGCAGGTTATGGGGAGAAGGCTGGAGAATAGAACTTCGTATGTTGATCATTGAGAGATTCGGTGCAGACACGATGGGTCAAATGGCCGCCTTCAACGTGGTAACAGTTCTGTGATTCTGTTATTTAACTTGATCCTTCTTTTACCCTGTGTCCCTCCTATTTCAATCTCTGAATTTCTGAATGTCGGTTCCAGCTTTAATTAGAATCAGTGAAACATAGTTGCACTGCCGTAATTCCCAGTGCCACCTCGCTTTAAGGATCGTTGATCAACCTCGAGCCAGGCTCGAGCGTCATGATGTTGGGTTGTTGGTGACCCTTTCAGAATCGAAGCAATTGGGCCGGATTTCGATTGGCCAATGATTTGCAAGCAACTCAGCCATTGGCTTACGCTGCTGTCAATCGCAAAGTGGGCAGGCATAGGTTTTGCTAAGGTGAGTAAGGCGCTCGGCTATTGGTCGGATTTTGAAGCTGGATTTTCATCACTCCAGGAAATTCCAGGGCTGTTGCATCTCTCCGATTGGATATTAGAGCTGTCACTCTCATGCTGAAACGCTCCAGTCGGGCAGGGCAGGTGTCCATCACACCTTCGGGACTCTCCATTTGTTTGAGGAGCTATCAGTCAAATATTGAACACTATGATTGAACGTAACTCTGCGCTGGATGGTGGGAATTGGTTTGTGCTGTTTGATTAATTGAAGTTCTGACCGCAGCGGTCGGAGCTTACCGATTGGCTGATGCGGCTGTCCGTGATGGGGTTCAGCTCCCTGATGGGCTGATACTTCTGTGGTCAATGGTGAAGATCGCTGATTGGCTGAACTATCTGTGAGTTACTGGTTGCAACAACGTGATTGGATGAAGCTGATGCCAGTCAGCTGTTGGAATGAATTGTTTGGCTGAACTGTCTATCAGTCAGCAGTTGTCGCTCCCTGATTGGTTGAGATGAATGTCGGCGCACAGGAAGAATACCCTGACTGGCTCACGTGACTCTGGGCCAAAATTCTGCAGCTCCCTGATTGGATGAAGCGACTGTCAGTTAGCCGGTAGGTCAACTTGATTGGCTCAGGTAGCTGTCATTCAGCGAGCGGTTCTCCCTGAATGGCTGAGGTGGGTGTGGATGAACATCTGATGCTGATCCACTGGCTGCCGCGGCTGTCAATTATGGGGCTGATTGCCCTGATTGGCAAAAGCAGCTGTAAGTTAGCGGCGGAAATCCCTGATTGGCTGAGGCGACTGTCAGTCAGCATGCAGAGCTTCCTCATTGGCGGAAGAGACTGTCCGTCAGCGGCCGAAACTCTCTGATTGGCTGAGGCGTCTGAAGGTCAGGTGTTTTTCTTCATTAATTGAATAATTGATGTAACCGGATAATTCACCGTTTTCTTCATCTGCTCTCGGAACTTGGACTGAGTCACAGCGTAAATAAATGTGTTTGTGCAGCAACTTTAATTCAGCAGCATATATCCTACTTGTTGGAATATATATTCAGGATCGGTGAGGTAAATTAACCCTCTCACGTCCATATAGAAGAATTTTATAACATAAACCGACCACAGGAGGATGAAGGTCCCGGATATGGTGAAGAGTAAAATCATAGACTTCCTCCTGCTCTCCATCTCTGGGTCACTGCGATTCTCTCCCTTACTTTGAGCCCTCAGTCCCTTCCGGACTCGACTGGTCACTAAAATGTGTCTGACTGTCAGAGCGTTCATCAGCAGAATTAAACCGAATGGGAACAATGGGGTTAAAACCGTCTGAAAGCAGTTAAATCCAACCCATCCGGAATCAGTAAAAGAGCTTGGCTTTGGAACACAGCCCCACGATACATTGTCGAATATCTGTATAGGTTCCAGTGTAATGTATTGGGGGATGTTTTTTAAACCAAGCAGGATACCGGTTGTCGCTAGAACAACAGCCGCTGTTTTCCCGGTGCAATATTCTGTTTTCAGCTTCTGGCAACGAATGGCCACAAATCGATCAAAAGAGAAAGTGACGGTGAACCAGACAGAACAGTCCATGGCTACAACCTGCAGGACAGCGCGAACACGACACACAGGAGTGAGCTCCAGGAAACTTAGTGGGAAATAATAATAATTGATCTTGTTCAGTATGACGTTTGTGATAATGACCAGTAGATCCGCCCTTGCCATGGCCACCAGGTAGCGAGTGGTGCAGGTGGAGAGGCCGCACTTTCCTCGGGACAGGATCACAATCCCCAGTAAATTAACTGCCAGAGAGAAGGGAGAAGGGACTGGAAATTAATGATTAAACATTCTCCGTGTCTGACCCTCACAGGGAGGACAGCATTTCAGCACCAAAAGAGAGTTTGGTCACAGGAGGACAGGCAGACGACTGGCTGGCGAGTATTTCAGATTTTAGCTTTGTTTTTAGATTAAAATTAGCAGCTGAGTTACAATTACTTGTTGATTATTATTATATTTAGTAATTTAAAGTTAGGGGGAAATTAAACAAACAATGAAGGAGAAACAACAAAAAAGAGCCAGACGTGAGTGGGTGTTTAAAGAGCAGGAGTTTACCTGTGAAGGAGCGGAGCGGCTGTATAAAGAGCAAGAGTGGAGCGGGTGCATATAGAGTAGGCGTTAACCTGTGAGGGAGCGGAGCGGCTGTGTAAAGAGCGAGAGTGGAGCGGGTGCATATGGAGCAGGAGTTTACCTGTGAGGGAATGGAGCGGCTATATAAAGTGCATAGCGGAGTGCCCCTTTGAGGGAGCAGAGCAGCTGTATAAAGAGCGAGAGTGGAGCGGGTGCATATAAAGCAGGAGTTTACTTGTGAGGGAGCGGAGCGGCCGTATAAAGAGCGAGAGTGGAGCGGGTGCATATAGAGCAGGAGTTTACCTGTGAGGGAATGGAGCGGCTATATAAAGTGCATAGCGGAGTGCCCCTTTGAGGGTGCAGAGCGGCTGTATAAAGAGCGAGAGTGGAGCGGGTGCATATAGAGCAGGAGTTTACTTGTGAGGGAGCGGAGCGGCTGTATAAAGTGCATAGCAGAGTTTACCTGTGAGGGAGCGGAGCAGCTGTAAAAAGAGCGATAACGGATTTTACCTGTGACGGAGTGGTGTGGCTATATAAAGAGCGCTGCAGAGTTTACCTGTCTGTGGGCCTTTTCTCACACAGGCACAGGGCGGTGGGAGAATTCGATAGGAGTGATGTCAGGACAAGGGAGAGAGCTGGTTTGTAGTTAGTGAGTAAGGTGCATTCTTTTTTCAACACTTTAAAAGTACATTACAGTAGGTAACAGTCACCGCATTTGACTTTATTTTGCCAGAAAACTGCTAAATAGTTCTTTACTAGGGTTAAGTTTAGGGAAACAGTTTTCTTTAAAATAAAAATAAAACAAAGCGTATGGCAAAGGGACTCAGTCACGTGATTTGCATGAGGATTCTTCGACACGCACTGCAATCTGAATGACCACATGTGCAGGAAGTGCCACTGGATTCAGCAGCTTGAGAAATGGGTTTCAGAGCTTTAGCGTCAGCTGGAGACACAGCGGTGCATCCGCGAGGCTGAGAGTTAAGTGGATAGAACATTTTTGGATGTGGTCACTCAGCAGCTTGAGGAAGTGCGGGAATTGGTGACAATCAGTCAGAAGAAGGTAGACAGGCATGTAATGAGGAAAGCCACAGGTATGTATTGAGGAAAGCACCATGCAGGTAATGAGGTAACCCTGTGTTGGAAAAGGGTAAGGGTGAATGTTCCACTGGAGAGTGCAACCAGAGTTTAAATTCCAGACACTGTGGGTGCCTCAGCTGCACAAGTGGGGAGGGGTAAGAGTGCAACAGCAATAGTGGTAGGAGACTAAATGGTGAGGGGTGCAGACAGGAGCTTCTGCAGCCATAGACGTGACTCCAGGATGGTTTGTTGCCTCCCTGGTAGCAGGGTCAAGGATATCACAGAACAGTTGCAGGGCATTCTGAAGGGGGAGGGAAAACTCAGAGGTCGTGGTTCACATTGGTACTAACGACTTAGGTAGAAATGGATGAGATCCTGAAAAATGAATTTCGGGAGCTAGGCAGCAGATTAAAAAGCAGGACTTCAAAGGTTGCAACCTCTGGATGGCCCCCTTGTCACTTGAAAGTGAGTATAGGAATATGAGGATAGAGCAGATGAATGCGTGGCTGAAGAAATGTTGCAGGTGGGAGGCCTTCTGGTTCCTTGATCATGGTATGTTTCTGGCGAATTGGCACCTCTACACGTCGGACAGGTTGCACCTGAACTGGCACAGGAGCAACATCTTTTTGGGCATGTTTTCTAGTGATGTTGGGGTGGGGTTGTGTGGGGAGGGTAAAGCTAATACAGTATTTTTATGTAATAATGAGTGAAGGTACAGTAGATGGTGGTGCACAGCCTAATATATAAGATGGACGAAATGAGTCTGGAAGACAGAGCAAACATAGACCTGTTAAGGCACAGGGGAAAAATGCAAGGCTGGTTACCTGCTATTGTAATGAAAGGAGTCTTAAAAGTAGGGCAGATGAATTGCGGGAGCTGATTAACACACGGGAATATGATATTGTTGCTATCACAGAGACGTGGTTGATGGCGGCGCGGTACTGTCAGCTCAATGTTGCATGGTATAGAATGTTCAGGCATGACAGGGGGCTGATGGCGACTTAGTGGTGGGGTTTGAAATGGAAGTTGAAACTGCACGATTGATCAAGAAGTAAATTAATGCCATAAGGTGTGATGGTATTTTTGAAGGTTCCTCAAATGAGGCCATATGGAGAGGACCTAAATAGAGGAGGCAATCACTTTACTGGGGGTGCACTTAATGCCTCCAAAGAGTCAGGGTGGCTAGAGGAGCGATTATGTCGGAATATCTCAGAGATGTGTACAAGGGTAATAATAGTGGAAAATTTCAATTCACCAATGTTAACTTGGATAGTCTTAGTGGGAGAGGCTTCGATGTGGCATTCTGAAAGTGCTTGAAAGAGAGCTTTTTGAGCCAACGTTAAAGCCCTACGAGAGAAGGGGCGGCACTGGGCCTAATCTTAGGGAGTGAAGCCAGTAAAGTGGTATAAGTGTCAGTGGGGGAAAGCATTTCGGGGAGGGAGACCATAGTTCTTGCTGTTTTAAGGTAGTTATTGAAAATGACAAAGATGGCTTGTAAATAAAGGTGCTGAAATTGGGGAAGGCCGACTTCAATATTTTATGACAGGATGTGGCCAATGGGGACTTGAAGCAGCTAATTGTAGGAAAGTCTACAACAGGCCTGCGGGACTCATTCAGAAAGGAAATAGTGAGAGTTCAGGGCCAACATGTTCCCGTAGAGGTGAAGGGTAGGACAAACAATTCCAGGGGATACTGGTCGTCAAGTGATATGGAGTATTGGATCAGGAAAAAGAAAAGTGACTGATGGTGGATACAGGGGGGTTAAAACAGCGCGGAAGCCCTGGAGAAGCATAAAAAGTGAGTGGTGGGGGATGGGTGTGGTAGTTAAGAAGTAGTTAGGAGAGCGAACAGGAGGCATTACCAAGCACTGGCGGGAAAGGTAAAGGAAAACCAAAGGCATTTTATAAATATATTCAGGGCATGAGGATAACCAGGGAAAGAGTAGGACCCATCAGGGAACAAAGTGGCAGATTGTGCTGTAACCGAAGGACATAGGTGAGGTTATAAACGCTTACTTTTCATCTGTAATGTTTGTGGAGAAGGACGATGTAGGTGCTGAAATCAGGGAGGGGGACTGTGATATACTTGAACATATTAGCATTGAAAGGATGGAGGTATTAATGGTTTATACTTGAAAGTGGATTAATCCGCAGGCCCAGATGAGATGTATCCCAGGCTGTAATATGAGGTAAGGGAGCAGGGTTCAATGGCTCTGATGCTTATTTTCAAATTATCTGACCATTTGAGGGGTGCCAGTGTACTGGAGGAGAGTGAGTGAGGAGACGTGGGGCCATTAGCAGTGAGAGAGTTGTAGCGGGGCTATTAACAGTGAAAGAGTGAGTGAGGAGAAGCGGGGCCATTAGCAGTAAGAGAGTGAGAGAGGAGCATCGGGGCCATTAGCATTGAGAGAGTGAGAGAGGAGAAGCGGTGCCATTAGGAGCGAGAGACTGTGAGAGAAGCTGCGTGAGAAGTAGCGAGGTGTTAGCAGGATTTGAGAGGCGGGGGGGTAATAACCCAGAAAGATGTTTGAAACTGTAACACACTGCCTGAGGGGCTGGTAGAGGCAGGAACCCTCACAACATTTAAGAAGTATTTAGATGAGAACTTGAAATTGCCTCGCATACAGGGTTAGGGGTCAAGAGCTGGTAAATGGGATTAGTATAGATAGGTACTTGACGCCTGACACGGTCATGATGGGCCGTTGGACCTGTTTCTATGTTGTCCAACTTGGATACTCTGTGACCCTCTGACTTTATGAGTGAGAGAGGAACAGAGCAGGCACTGAGAGTGGGAGAGTTAGAGAAAGAGCGGTGCCATTAACAGTGGAAGAGCAGAAGGAACAGTGGGAACATTAACATTGAGACAGTGCGAGTTGAGTGAGCGACCATTGGAGTAAACGGAGAGTGGCCACAGAGCATTACTGGGCAGGGGGAGAGGAGAGAGCATGAAAACAAGAGATCATTAAACCTATTAGCTGAAATAGGCTATTCGGAAAATGAATCTGTTCGCCAATTAATGAGTTCACTGCTGACATGAAAATCTTACGTTCGAGAAAGAGGCGGAGAGCCACCAGACCATCACGGTGGGGGATGGAGGTGTAGAGGGATTGGACTATCTTGACTCCATTCTCACTCCCCTTGTCCAATCCCTTCCCACCTACATTCATGATTCTACTGACACCCTACATCATGTGTACAATTTCCAGTACCCTGGTCCCAAATGCCTCCTCTTCACCATGGACGACCAATCCCTCCAGACCTCAATCCCCCACTGGGATGGTCTGATGGCTCTTCGCTTCTTCCTCGAACAGAGGCCGGAACAATTCCCATTCACGACTACTCTCCTCCGTCTGGCTGAACTTGCTCTCACACTGAACAATGTAACCTTAAACTCCTCTCACTTCCTCCAAATAAAACGTGTGGTTATGGGTACCCGCATGGTCCCCAACTATGCCTGTTTCTTTGTGGGGTATGTGGAACATTCATTGTTCCAGTCCTACTCGAGCCCCCTCCCACAACTCTTTCTCCAATACATCGATGATCACTTCGGTGCTGCTTCATGCTCTCGTCTGGACCAGGAAAAATTTATAAATTTTGCTTCCAATTTCCACCCCTCCATCATTTTCACGTGGTCCATCCCTGACACTTCCCTTCCCTTCCTTGACCTCTCTGTCTCAATTTCCATTGATAGACTGTCCACCAATATCCATTACAAGCCTTCCAACACCCACAGCTACCTAGACTACAGCTCCTCACACCCCGCTTCCTGCATGGACTCCATCCCGTTCTGTCAGTTGCTTCGCCTTCGTCCCATCTGTTCTGATGATGCCACTTTCAAAAACATGTCCTCTGACATGTCCTCCTTCCTTAACTGAGGTGTTTCACCTATTGTGGTTGACAGGGCCCTCAACTGTGTCCGGCCCATCTCCCGCCATCCACCCACACAACCTTCTTCTCCCTCCCAGAAACATGATAGGGTCCCCATTGTACTCACTTATCACCCCAACAGCCTCGGCATTCAAAGGATCATCCTCCGCCATTTCCGCCAACTCCAGCATGATGCCACCACCAAGCACATCTTCCCTTCACCCCCCCTGGCGGCATTCCACAGGGATCGTACCCTCCGGGACACCCTGGTCCACTCCTCCATCAACCGCTACACCTTAACCCCTCCCACGGCACCTTCGCATGCCACCGCAGAAGGTGCAACACCTGCCCCTTTCCTTCCCCTCTCCTCACCGTCCGAGGGCCCAAACATTACCTTCAAGTGAAGCAGCATTTCACTTGCACTTCCCTCAAATTAGTCTACTGCATTCATTGCTCCCAATGCGGTTTCATCTATATTGGAGATACGAAATGCAGACTGGGTGACCGCTTTTCAGAACACCTTCGGTCTGTCTACAAACATTACTCAGACCTCCCTGTCGCTTGCCATTTCAACATTCCACCCTGCTCTCATGCCCACATGTCCGTCCTTGACTTGCTGCATTGTTCCAGTGAAGCTCAATGCAAAATGGAGGAACAGCAACTCATCTTCCGACTACGCACTTTATAGTCTTCCGGACTGAATATTGAGTTCTACAATTTTAGTTCATGAACTATCTACTCCATTACCACCCCCTTTCCCACACCCCTCCACCACCCCACACCCACTTTTTTCCCATTCATTTATATTGATTTTTCTTTTCCACCTTTCCATTATTTTTAAGTGTATTCACATCCATTGTTTTATCTCGACCTTTTAGACTTTTGATTCCTTCACCCCACCCCACCTCCACTAGGCCTATCTGTACCTTGCTTGTCCTGCTTTCTATCCTTAATTAGCACATTCCTTAGATAATATCACCACCTTCAACAACTTTTTGTCCTTTTGTCTGGGACATCTTTTGATTATCTCCACCTATCACTGGCCCTCTATCCAGCTCTACTTGTCCCATCCCCCCTTAAATCAGCTTTCTTTCACCTCTCTTCTATTTTTACTTAATTCTGTTGAAGGGTCATTCGGACTCGAAATGTTAACTCTGTTCTTCTCCGTAGATGCTGCCAGACCTGCTGAGTTTTTCCAGGTATTTTTGTTTTTGTTTAGGTAAACAGTGAAAATTAATACCTCTCTACTTACATGCTGGTATTATTAAGAACTAAACAAATAAATTAAAGGTACAAATGAAGCTTAATGGGTATGCTCTTGTAGCCATTGCAGAAACGTGGTTACAGAGAAATCAAAGCTGTGTGCTAAATATTCAGGTGCATGTGATATTCGAAAAGACAGGCAGGAAGAAAAGGATGGTGGTACAGCTTTTTTTGCACGAGATATAATATGTACGATAGCAAGAGATTCTTTTGGCTCAGAAGATGTAGAATCGACTTAGGTGGAGGGAAGAAATAACAAGAGGGTGAAGACAGTGTTGGGAGTATTCTATAGGGCGCCTAACAGTAGCTATACTGTAGGAATGAGAATGAGCCAGGAGATAATTGTGCCATGTAAAAATGGCAGTTCATTTATTATGGGTGACTTTAATCTTCATTCCTTTTGGGGAAATCACATTGGCAGAGGTAGCCACGAGCAATAAATCATAGAGTGTATCCCGGAGAATTACCTAAATCAATTTGCTGTGGATCCAATCAGGGATAAGGCTACTTTTCATCTGTTAATGTGTAATAAGGCACATTTAATAAATGATCACAGTGTAAAAGATCACCTTGAAAAAAATTCCATAACATGGTGTAATTTTGCATTCAGTTTGAGAGTGAAAATGGGTCCGAAACAACTGTGCTGAACTTACAAAAAGTTAAATACAAAGGAATGAGGGCAGCGTTGGCTGGAGTAGACTGGAAAATGACTTTAACAGAGAAGACGCTTGATGAACAATGGCAGACATTTAAGAAAATAGTTCATGACTCATATCAAAGACATATCCCCATGAGGAATTAGGATTGAAGAATGGAGATAAACCAAGCATGGTTAACCAAACAAGTTGTGGAGAGAATCATATTTAAAGACAAAAAATACATTCAATGTGGCAAAGGTTAGTGGTAAACCAGAGGATGAAGACAGTTTTAACAACCAGGAAAAGTTGACCAAAAATATATTAAAGATTGGGAAAATAAGCATTGAGCATAAACTAGCAGGTAATATAACAAAGTTCAGTAGCAGCTTCGTTAAATATATAAAATTGAAGAGAGAGGTTTATGTGAACTATTGCCCCTTAGAGAATGAGTCTGTGGAAATAATAATGAGGAACCAGGAAATGGCAGAGGAGATGAATTCATGCTTTGCATCAGTCTTCACGATAGAAGACAAGAATAGCATTCCAAAAAAATACCAAATAATCAAGGCACAAAATGGGGGGAGGGTATAAATGAATAACTATTACTGGAGAAAAAGTGCGAAGGAAACTAATGGGGCTTAAAGCCGATAAATCCCTGATAGATTGCATCCTAGGATATGAAAGGAAGTAGCTACACAAAAGTTGATGCACTGGTAGGAGTCTTCCAAGAATCCTTTGATTCTGGAAAAGACAAGAAGATTTGGATTCTTCCAAAGTAACGACCTTATTAAAAAAAAAAGAGAGAAAAACTCAAGTAACTGTAGGCCACTTAGCTTAACATCCCCAATTGACAAAATGTTAAATCTATTATAAAGAATGTGTTAGCAGAGCATTTAAAATACAAATTATAGTCAAGCAGAGTTAGCAAGGTTTGATGAATGGGAAATCGTGCCCGGTAAATGTATTAGAATTATTTGAGGAAGTAAAAAGCAGAATGGATCAAGGGGAAACAGGAGATGTAATATACTTGGACTTCCAAAAAGGCGTTCAGTAAGGTACCATGCATACGGCTGCTTAATACGTTAAGAGCTAAAGGTTTTGGGGGCAGTATATTAGCTAGGATAGAGGATTTTCTAACTAATAGAAGACAGAGAGTCGAGAGAAGAGGGGCATTTTCAGAATGGTAGCCTGTAACTAGTGGAGTGCCACAGGAATCATTGTTGGGGCCACAATTATGTGCAATATATATTAATGATTTATATGAGGGAAGTGAATGAACTATTGCCACATTTCCAGATATCACAAAAATAGGTGTGAAGGCAAGTGATGAGGATGACTCAAAGATTCTACAGGGGGATAGACAAGCGTAAATTGAAAGGGCAAAACCTGGCAGATGGCATCGATTATCGGAAATATTAGGATTATGGAACAATAGAGGCGCTCAATATTACTTAAATGGAGAAAGACTGCAGAAAGCTGCAGCAAATAGGGATTTGGTAGCCCGCGCACATGAATATGAAAACGCTAACATACAAGATCAGTGTGTAACAAGGAAGGCAAATGAAATTTTGGCTTTAATTTCAAAGGAAATGGATTATTAAAATCGGGAAGTCATGCTGAAACTATAAAAGGCACTCAATTTGAATACTGCCAACAATTTTGGTCCCCTTATTTGAGGAAAGATACGCTGGAAGTGGAGGCAGCCCACAGGAGGTTCAATAGGCTGGTGCCGGATGTGGAGGGACGGTTTCCTGTAGGCAGATTGATTAGATTGGGCCTGTACTCATTGGAGTTTAATAGAATGAGAGCGGACCTTATTGAAACATATTGGATTCCTGGGGGCCTTGACACGGTAGATGCTGAGAAGTTGTTTCCCTTTGTGGGAGGGTTTCGTCCGAGCCGGCATCATTTCAGAGAAAGGGGTCACCAATTTAATACAGAGATGAGGAGGAATTTATTCTCTCCAAGAGTAGTGTATGTGTGGAATTAGTTCCCATAAAGTGCTGTAGTTGATGGGTCGTTAAGTATATTCAAGGCTGAGCTCGACTGATTTTAGAGCAGTCAGAGAATCAAAGGTTATGGGGAAAAGGCAGAATTGTGGAGGTGACGACGATCAGATCAGCAATGATCTCACTGAATGGCGGAGCAGTCACTATGGGCGGAATGACATTCTTCTGCTCCGATTTCTTATGGAATTATAAAACAATCGACAAGAACATTGGAACACTGTAAGAGTGCTGGCGGATTGCGTAAATATCAGGAACAGGTTGACATCTATTTCTGCTGGAGCAGCTCAATAGAAAATGGAGCTATATCCAGACATTTAACTTCACGCACTCATTACCAAATATCTTCAACCAACATCAAAACGCTTCCTGTTGTGAAATTATTCACATGGCAAAAGACAGAGAAAGCTCCATGGAATGGAAAGATCACTAATCAAAAAATAAAATGCATGATTTCCAAATCGAACCGATTTCTTTCATTCCAGTTACTGACCCGCACTCAGTTCAATTCTACATCGACAAAAGCTCACAGTCATACATTATCACTTGAAGCAGTTATTCCACTCTGGACACTGATCTACACTCAATGAAATTCTGCACTGCCAGATATAACCAATAATAATTGTTGACTGGGGTCAGCTGTTCCACTCTGTTTGCTAAGCAACACTTAGTACAGTTTGAAACCAGCAGATACAGTCAGTGAAAGAGTGGTGACTAGGGCCATGTATTCCACTCTGATTAAAGACCCAGACACAGTCCAATTCTACACTGACAGATAGACCCAATAATACATGATCACTGAGGCCAGTTATTCCACTTTGTTTACTCATCCACACTTAGTGCAATTTGAAACTAACAGTTAGACCCAGAAATATATGGTCACTGGAGTCATGTATTCCACTGAGGTTACTAACCCACACTTCGGAAAATTTGACACTTTCAAATGCAGTCAGTGAATGAGTGGTGACTGCTGCCAGTTATTCCACTCTGATTAATGACCCACACTCAGTTCAATTCTACACTGACAGTTAGACCCAGTAACACATGGTCACTGGGGCCATGTATTCCACTTTGGTTACTGATCCACACTCAGTACAATTCTACACTGGCAGATAGACCCAGTAATACATGGTCACTGGGGCCAAGTGTTCCACTCTGTTTACTGACCCACACTCTTGGTGATTTTCCTATGACCACCACTTACCCTTCCTTCAGAGACTTTCCCTTCACTGAGGTCTATTTAAACGTTTCCAAAAAATATTAAGACTTAATTCATCAGAGAGCCAGTGAGTTAAAAATAAAGGCTTATTTTCATTTGACAAAAATCAATAAAGCCGCAGAGACTTTTCCAGACATTTGAATTCAGCAAATTATATCACTGATTCGATGTATCTTAACAGTGACCACCAGATCAGCATGTAATATTTTCAGTCACAGTTTAAAATGAGAGAACAGCTCACATACAGATTTAGACAAGTTCAATGGTTATGGTCACTCACCAGGAACACCTATAACAGCAAGGATTGGGTAGAATATTTTCTCAGCCACAAAAATTGATAGCATCGTTTCAGTGCGAAGTGATGTGCCCCTTTGTGCTGCTGGTAATCTCTGTGTCTTAAACGCTGAGGTGAGACTTTCCCAAAGCTTTTCATTTATACCCTGTGGGATCACCTCAGGGATGTTGAAATTGCCACATCGTTGAAATCATTTTTTAATATATGAACAAACAGATTATGACATTGAGCTGAGTGAAACAATATGTTTGTTTGTAAATGGAGCTGCGAGGTTCCAAAGACTGGACTTTAATTATCAAATTAATTAACTATTAAACAAACAGGAGCTGTATTCACCCTGATAATATGCTGTCCACTCAAACAACATCAAGCCCATTTCTAGATTCCCTATTGTTTCAGTGATATCCGTCACCTGACTGTTACCATTTATGGATTAAATAAAAAATGTTAGAGTGTCTCTCTCCACGCTGTTCTAATCCACCCTGGGATTTAGCTGTCCTCTTTAACAATTGACATTCAATTGTGCGATTACAGTGAGTTTAGGGTCACAATTTCTGAATAAATTCAACCAATTAAATTATAAAGAAATATTTAAAATCTCCCAAAAATTCATTCCACACCTCAATCAAATGCGTATCTATCTCACGATCTCTCACTCTCTCTCTCTCTCTTTCTCTCTTTATCTCCGTGCACGTTTCTCTCTCTCACTCTTTCTTTGTTTGTCTCTTTCCACCTTTGTCGCTCTTGCTCTCTTTATCTCTCTCTCTCTCTCTGCTTTTTTTTCACTCACTATCTCTCCTGATCTCTTGTTCTTCCGCTCTGTTTCTCTCTCTCTCATTCTGGCTCTCCCTTTGTCTCTTTCTCTCCCTCTCACTTCCCCACTCTCACTTTCTGTCCCTTTCTCTCTCTCTCTCTCTCTCTCTCTCTCTCAATCCATCTGTTTCCTTCTCACTCTCTCAGCCTCTTTTCTTCTCTATCTGAGTCTCCTTGCTTCTCTTTCCATCTCTCTGTCTCCCTCCATGATTCTCTTCCTCTCTCTCGCTCCCATTGTCTGAATGTGTGTGTGCATCCGTTCGTGTGCATATGTATGTGTGTGTGTTGGTGGGTGCCTCTCTCTCTCTCTCGCGTTTCTCAGTCTCTTTCAATCTGTGTATGTGTATCTATGTCTGTATTTCCGCCTCTCAGGATTTCCTTTTCTGTCCCTCTCCTTCTATCTGTCTCTCTGTCAGTCTGTCTAAATATATATTTCTTTCTATCTATCTATCTATCTATCTATCTATCTATCTATCTATCTATCTATCTATCTATCTATCTATCTATCTATCTATCTATCTATCTATCTATCTATCTATCTATCTATCTATCTATCTATCTATCTATCTATCTATCTATCTATCTATCTATCTATCTATCTATCTATCTATCTATCTATCTATCTATCTATCTATCTATCTATCTATCTATCTATCTATCTATCTATCTATCTATCTATCTATCTATCTATCTATCTATCTATCTATCTATCTATCTATCTATCTATCTATCTATCTATCTATCGATCTATCTATCTATCGATCTATCTATCTATCGATCTATCTATCTATCGATCTATCTATCTATCGATCTATCTATCTATCGATCTATCTATCTATCGATCTATCTATCTATCTATCTATCTATCTATCTATCTATCTATCTATCTATCTATCTATCTATCTATCTATCTATCTATCTATCTATCTATCTATCTATCTATCTATCTATCTATCTATCTATCTATCTATCTATCTATCTATCTATCTATCTATCTATCTATCTATCTATCTATCTATCTATCTATCTATCTATCTATCTATCTATCTATCTATCTATCTATCTATCTATCTATCTCTGTATATTGTCGCTATCTCTTTGACACTATATCACTCACTGCTCCCTCTACCTCTCTCTCGCAAACTTTCTCTGTTTTTCTGACTATCTCTCTATGCCTCTCTCGCTCTGGCTCTATCTGTCACACTTCCCTTCTCGTTGTATGGCTCCCGCTGTCTCTTCCTCTTCCTCGTTCTTCAATCTGTCTCTCTATCCCCATCTTTCTCTCCATCTCTCCCTCTGCGTTTGAATGTCTCTTTGCCTCCCTCCCTCGCCCTCCTTCTCAGTCTATCTCCCTTTGTCTCTCTGTTCTCTTTGTTACTTTCACTTTCCCTTTCTCTCTCTTTCTCGCTTGCTAAACTTCCCTTTGTCTGTTTCATTGCCTGTCTCTATCTATCTGCCTCTCCTTCTCTGCCTCTGCTTATCTGTTTGACTGTCCCTTTCTATTTCCCTTTCTTTCTCTCTCACTTTCGCTATCTCTCTCCCTCTCTCTATCTCTCTCCTTCTCTCTCTTATACTGTGTCTCACTGTGCTTCGCTCTTTGCCTCTCTCTCTCTATTCTCTCCCCTTCTCTTTTTCAATACCTATCTGTCTCTCTCCTTCTCTCTCTCCCTGTGTCTCCCTCGCTGTTTATCTAACCCCCACTCTCTCCTCATCACTATGACCCTCCCATTTCTCTTTCACTCTCGCCCTATGTAACACACTCTGTGTTTCACTACACTATTTCATTGTATTATTTTATCTGCGTCTCTCTCCCTCTCTGCCTCACCCCTTCTTTCTCTTTAATCAAGTCTCCTTTTTTTATCCATTTCGATCGCCCTCGCTCTCTCTCAGCCCTCTCTCTCTCTCTTTCTGTGTGGGTGCCAACATGTATCTGTGTGCGTGTTTCTCTGTCTCTGTCTCTGCCTCTCACACTATAAAATTCCCTGTCTATTTCTCTCCACTTCTCTCCCTCTATCTCCTCTATCTCTCACTGTCCCTCCGTCTGTCTCTCATTCATCTCTCTTTCTCATTCCCTGTCTCTCTCTCCCTCTCCCTACCTTGGTCTCACACTTTCTGTCTAATTCTGTCTCTCTCTTTGCCTCTCTCTCTCTAATCTCTCTCCCCCCCTCTCTTTTTCAATCTCTCTCTATCTCTCTCTCTACCTCTCCCTCTCCCACTTTCTCTCTCTCTTTCTCCCCCTTTCTCACTGTTTCTCTCACGGTGTCTCAAAATCTCATATCTCTTCCTCCCTTTGTCTCGCTCTCTAGGTGCATTCCCACCATTCTCTCAAATCTCTCTCTGTCGCTCTCTTTGTCCTTCTCTTTCTCTCGCACATGGTCAAACAGACTGCCTCCCTCATTCTTCCTCTTTCCTTCTCTCATTTTCTCTGCCTGTCTCTCTCCCTCTCTCTCTCTCTCTCTCTCTCTATGCCTACCCCTCCCTTTCTGTCCCATAAACTCTCTTTTTCTTCCTTTCCATCGCCCTGTCTCTCAGCCCTCGCTCTCTTTCTGTGCCAGTATCTACGTGTGTTTGTGTAGGTGTTTCTCTCTCTGTGTCTCTGCCTCTCACACCGTAAAATTCCCATTGTATATTTCTCTCCGTTTATATCTATTTCTCTCCTTTCTCTCTCAGCCTATCTCTGTCTCTGTTTCATTCTGTCTGTCTCTCTCTCCCTCTCTGTCTCACTCTCAAACTTTGTGTCTAACTCTGCCTCTCTCTTTGCCTCTCTCTCTCTATTTTCTCACCCCCTCACTCTTTTACAATCTCTCTCTGTCTCACTCTCCCCCCACCCCACCCGCTTCCTCTCTCTCTCCTTCTCTCTCACGTCATATCTAAATCTCACTCCCTCCATCTCCCTCTGTATCCCTCACTCGGTGCACTCGAGCTTCTCTCTCAATTATCTTTCTCTCACTATCTCTATCTGCTTCTCTCTCTGCCTCACACTCTCTTTCTCTCCCAAAAATCCACTCTTTCTCTCTCATTCGATCTCCCTCTCTAAGCTCTCTCTCTCTTTTCTGTGTCAGTGTCTAAGTGTGTGTGTGTGTGTGTGTGTGTGCGCGCATGTTTCTCTGCCTCTGTCCCTGCAGCAAAGAATGTATAATTCCCTCTGTCTCTTTCTCTCCAACTCTTTCACTCTCTTTCTCTCTCTCTCCCTCCGTCTATCTCTCACTCTATCTCTCTGCCTCATTCTCCCTCTCCCTCTCTCTCCCTCCCTTTCATTCACACTTTCTGTCTAACTCTGTCTATCTATTTTCCTCACTCTCTCTTTCTGTCCCCTTTTGCAATCTCTCTCTCTCTCTGCCTCACCTTCTCTTTCTCTCCCAGAAATTCTCTCTTTTTCTCCCATTCGGGCTGCCTCTCTCTCAGCATTCGCTCTCTTTTCTGTATCAGTGTGTACGTGTGTGTGTGTTTGTGCACGTGTTTCTCTGCCTCTGTCTCTGCTTCTCACACTCGAATATATCCTTTGTCTCTTTCTCTCCAACTCTCTTCCTCTCTCTCATCATTCTCTCTCTCTCTCTTTCACTCCATCTATCTCTCACTCTATCGCTCTGTCTCATCCTCTCTCTACTTCTCCCTCACACTTTCTGTCTAACTGTCTCTCTCTTTGCCTCTCTCACTTTTTCTGTCCCCCTCCCTCTCTTTCAATGTCTCTCTCTCTCTTTCTCTCCGTGAATCTTTCGCTGTGTCTCAAAATCTCAGCTGTCCTTCTCTCTCTGTCTCCTGCCCTTGGTACGTTTCCGCCTCTCTCTCTATTCTCTCCCTCTCTCTCTTGTTCTCTTTCTCTCGCACACTGTCAAATAGTCTGCCTTTCTCCTTCTTCCTCTTTCATTCTCTCATTTTATCTGCCATTATCTCTCTATCTCTCCCTCTCTCAGCCTCACCCTGTCTTTCTCTCCCAGACACAGTCTCTTTTTCGTCTTTTTCATCGCCCTTTCTCTCTCAGCCCTCTCTCTCTTTCTGTGTCAGTGTCTTCGTGTGTGCGTGTGTACGTGTCTCACTCTCTCTCTCTGCCTCTCAGACACTAAAATACAATTATTATTTTTCCCTCCATCTCTCTCTCTTTCTCTCCTCTCTCTCTCTGTGCCATTCTCTCACACTGTCCCTCTGTCTCATTCTCTCTCAGTATCTCTCGCGTTCTTTCTCTGTCTCACTCTCACACGCTGTGCCTAACTCTGTGTCTCTCTTTTCCCCCCTCTCTCTCGCTCTCTCTCTTTTCTCTCCCCCTCCCTCTGTTTCAATGACTCCCTCTCTCTCTATACCTCACTCCCTCCCCCTCTCTCTCCAACTCTCTCTCTTTCTCTATGACTGTGTCTTTAAATCTCAGTCCCTCCGTCTCCCTCTGTCCCCCTCACCCAGTTCATTCCCGCCTCACTCTCCCTCTCTTTCACTCTCTCTCTCTCTGAGAGTGTGTATGCGTGTCCGTGGATCTCTATCTCTCACCCTCAAGTTTCTCTGTCTCTTTCATCCTTTGCATGTATCTCTGTCTGTTTTTCCACCTCTCTTGCTATCCTTGTCAGTCCCTCTCCCTTTACCTCCCTTTCTGTCTATCTATCTATCTATCTATCTATCTATCTATCTATCTATCTATCTATCTATCTATCTATCTATCTATCTATCTATCTATCTATCTATCTATCTATCTATCTATCTATCTATCTATCTATCTATCTATCTATCTATCTATCTATCTATCTGTCTATCTGTCTATCTGTCTATCTGTCTATCTATGTTTCTGTCTTTCTATTTCTCTGTCTGTCTATCTATTTATCTACCCATCTCTGTCCTGTTGTATCTCTGCCTTCTCCCTCTCACTCTCTTCCTCTCTCTCTTTCTGCCATTCTATCTCTCTCTGTCTCTCTCCCCGTCTAGCACACTCTCTCAGATTGCCTGTCTCTCCCCTATATCTCCATCTCTCTATCTCTCTCTCTGTCTGTGCCCCTCTCACTTTCACTGTGTTTCTATCTCTCACTCTTTCCCTTCCATTCTATGGCTCTCACTGTCTCTTTCTGTTCCGCTTTTCTCTCTCTATGTCTCTCTCTCCATCTCTTTCTCTATATCTCTCTCTGTGAATATCTCAGTCTGTCTCTATCTGCCTCACCCTCTCGTGCTCCTTCTCAGTCTACCTCACTCGTTGTCTCTCTGTTCTCTTTCCCTCTTTCACTTTTGCATCCTCTCTCTTTCTCTCTTGCTACACTTTCCTTTGTCTATTTCACTGTCTCTCTCTCTCTCTCTCTGTCGATCTCTTCTTCTCTCCCTCTGCCTGGCTGTTTGTCTCTCGCTCTCTCATTGTCTTTCTTTCTCTCTCTCACTTTCTTCTCACTTTCTCTCTCTATCTCTCTCTCTCTCTCTCTCTCACTCCAACTCTCTCTCTGCGGTTATCTCTCAAGTTGCCTCTCTGTCTCATTCTTTCTCAGTCTATCTGTCACACCGTGTGCTAACTGTGCCTCTCTCTCTCTCTCTCTCTCTCTCTCTCCATCTCTCGGTCTCTCTTTCTGTCTCTCCAACTTTCAATTTCTCCTCCTCCCTCTGCCCCCCTCTCTCAGTGCGCTTCTTCCTCTCTCTCTATTCTCTCTCTCTCACTCACTCTCTTTCTCTTTCACTTTCTCGCCCTATGTCATGCACTCGGCCTCTCTCCTTCTCCGTCTTTCTATCTCTCCTTCTCTCTGCTTCTTTCTCTCTCTCTCCGCCTTACCACTTCTGTCCGAGTAACTCTCTCTTTTGTTCCCCTTCGATCGCCCTCTCTCTGCCCTCTCCCTCTCTTTCGGTGTGTCTGCCAACATGTTTATTTGTACGTGCCTCTCTCTTTCTGTGCACTACGTCTCACACTATAATTTCCTTTATCTTTCTCCCCATCTGTCCACTTGTTCTGTGTGGGAGCATATGTGTGTGTCTGTGTGCGTGTGTGACTTTATGTGTGTGTGTGGTCTGTGTGTGTGTGTGCGTGTGTGTGTGTGTTGGTGGGTCTCTATCACGCTCTCTCACGTTTTTCTGTCTCTCAATCTGTGTGTATCTCTGTGTGATTTTCCGCTTCTCTTGCTTCCCTTATCAGTCCCTCTCCCTCCTTCTGCCTTTCTGTCTGTCTCCCTTTCTGTCTATCTATCTATCAATCTGTCTGTCTAACTTTCTTTTCTTCTACCTATAAATCTAACTATATATCTATCTGTCTGTCTGTCTATCTCTCTATCTATCTCTCTATCTCTATCTCTCATTCTCTATCCATTTAGCTAAGCATCTATCTGTCTGTCTGCCTGTCTATCTGGCTATCTATGTCTTATTGTATTTCTGTCTCAGCCTCTCTCCCTCTCTATTTCTCTCCACCTCTCACACACTCTGTTTTTGTCTGCCTGTCTCTCTCTCACTCGCTCTCCCTCTCTGTCACACTCTCTGTGTGTCTATCTCTCACTCTTTCCTTGTCACTCTCGGCGCTCGCTGTCGCTTTCTCTTCCTCTTTACTCTCTTAATTTCTCTCCCTCCCTCTCTTTCTCTCTATCTCTCCCTCTGCATGCTTATTATTGCCTCGTTCTCCCGCCCTCCTTCTCAGTCTCTCTCTCTTTGTCTCTCTGTTCTCCTTCCCTCCTTCACTCTCACTTTCTCTCTCTTTCTCGATTGCTAAACTTCCCTCTGTCTATTTCATGGTCTCATGCTCTCTCTCTCTCTCTCCCTCTCTATCTCTGCCAATTCTTCTCGGCCTCTGTCTGTCTGCGTGCGTCTCCCTCTCTCCTTCCTTTTATTCCTCTCTCACTTCCTCTATCAAATCATATCTCGCTCTCTCTCCATCTCTCTCTCTGCGTCTATCTCTCACTCTGTCTCTCTGTCTCACTTTTTCTCGCTCTCTGTGTCTGCCTCACTCTCTTGCTTTATCTCTAACTGTGCCTCTCCCTTTGCCTTTCTCTGCTTTCTATCCCCCTCCCTCTTTTTCAATCTCTGTCTCTTTCGCTCTCCCTCCTCTCTCTGTGTCCCTCTCGCTGTGTCTCTAAATCTCGCTCCCTCCTTCTCCCTGTGTCTCCCTCACTCTGGCGTTTCCTCCTCTTTATCTATTCTCTTTCTCTCACTCTCTCTCTAGCTCTTTCCTCTCTCGGCCTATATCACACACTCTGTCTCTCTCCTTCTGCATCTCTCCTTCTGCCTCTTTCAATCTCTTATTCTCTCTGCCGGTCTCTCTCTCTCACTTTCTCTCTCTCTCTGCCTCACCTTCTCTTCCTCTCCCTGCAACTCTCTCCTTTTCTCCCTTTAGATCGCAATCTCTCTCTCAGCGCTCTCTCTCTCTTTCTGTGTCGGTGTCTACGTTTGTGTGTACGTGTTTCTCTCTCTGCACCCCTACCTCTCACAATCTAAAATTCCCTTTGTCTATATGTCTCTTCCTCTCTCTCTCTCCCTCTCTCTCTCTCCCTCTCTCCCTCTCTTTCTCCCTCTCTCTCTGTGAGTTTGTGTTTGTGCCTGTGTGTGTTTATTTGTGTGTGTTTGTACGTCTGTGGGTCTCTATCTCTCTCTCACGTTCCCCTATTTCTTTCAATCTGTGTTTTTGTATCTATGTCAGTCTTTCCGCATCTCTTGCTCTCCTTCTCCGTCACTCTCCCTCTATCTGCCTGTCTGGCTATCTATCTGTCAGTCGGTTTGTCTGTATGTCTTGCGGTCTATCTATCTGTCTGTCTGTCTATCTGTCTATCCATCAGCCCACCTATCCATCTTTCTATCTATCCATCTACCTTTGTATCCATTTGTCTATCTATCCATCTGTCTATCTATCCATCTCTCTACCTCTTTGCCTGTCTACCTATTTATCTACCGATCTTTGTCTTTTTGTACCTCTGCCATTTCCCTCTCTCTCTCTTTCTCTGTTCCACTCCATCTCTCGGTGTCTCTCCCTCCTTCTCGCACACTCTCTGTTTGTCTGTCTGCGTGGCTCTCTCTTTATCTCTCTGTGCCTCTCTCTGTGTCTCTAGCTCTCATTCGTTCCTTCTCGCTCTATTGCTCTAACTATCTCTTTCTCTTCCTCGTTCCTATCTCTATGCGTCCCTCTCCCTTTCTTTCTCTCTACATCTCCCTCTGCGCATCTAAGACCTGTCTCTCTCTGCATTACTCTCTCGCCCTCCTTCTCAGTCTATCTCTCTCTTTGTCACTTTATTCTGTTTCCCTCTTTCACTCTCGTTTTCTTTCTCTTTTGGTTTGCTAAACTTCCATTTGTCTACTTCAGTCTCTCTCTCTCTCTCTTTGTGCCTGTTCCTCTCCGCCTATCCCGGTCTAATTGTCTTTCGTTCTCTTCTTCCCTTTCTTTCTCTCTCTCACTAACTCTCACTATCTCTCTCTCTCCAAATCTCTCTCTGCGCCTATATCTCACGTTGTCTCTCTGTCTCATTCTCTCCCAGCGTCTGCCTCGCACTGTGTGCCTAACTCTGTCTCTCTCTTTGCCTCTCTTTTTTCTCAGTCTCTCTCTCTCTGTCCCATCTTCTCTGCCTATCCCTGTCTGTTGTCTCTCACTCTCTCCCCTTTCTTTCTCTCTCTCACACTTTCCCTCACTTTCTCTCCACCTCTCTCTCCAACTCTCTCTCTGCGTTGATCTCTCACTTTTTCTCTGTCTCTTGCTCTCTCAGCCTCTGTCTCACACTGTGTGCCTAATTCTGTATCTCTCTTTATCCCTCTCTCTTTTTTCTCATTATCTGTTTCTCTCTCTCTCTTACTCTCTCTCTCTCTCACACCCGATGTCATAAACTCAGTTTCCCTCTTTCACCCTCTTTCACTTTCACATTCTCTCTGCCTTTCCCTCTGTGTGTCTCTCTCTCTTTCTCTTTCTCCTTCTGCCTCACCCTCCCTTTCCTTCCCAGCAACTCACTCTTTTTCTCCCTTTCGATCGTTCTCTCCCTTCATCCCTCGCTCGTTCTTTCTGTGTGGTTATCCATTTGTGTGTGTACGTGTTTCTCTATCCCTGACTCTACCTCTCACAATCTAAAATACCCTTTGTATCTTTCCCTCTGTTTATTTTTCTCCCTCTCTGTTTCTCTCCCTATCTCTCTCCGTCTATCTCTCACTCTGTCTCTTTGTTATTGTGCCTCGTTCTCTCTCTCTCTCTCTCTCTCTCTCTCCCTGTCTCTCTCTCGCTCTTTCTGTCAAACTCTCTCTCCCTCTGTCTCTCTCTCTTTTTCCCCACGCTTCTCATTTTCAATATCTCTCACTCTCACTATTTCTTTCTCTTTGTCACACCCACATTTTCTATCTTCTTCTCCCTCTTTCACTCTTTCATTCTCTCTGCCTGCCTTTCTTTTTCTCACTCCCTTGCTCTTTCTCTTCCTCCCTCTCTGCGTGTCTCTCTCGCTGTGTCTCTTAGTCTAAGTTACTCCTTATGACTCTGCATCCCTCTCTCAGTCCCTTTCCACATCCTTATTCACTGCCTCGCCCCACAACCCTGTTTCTCTCCTTCTCCCTCTCTCTCTCTCGCAATCTCTTTCTCTCTGCCTGTTTTCCCTCTGCCTATTCCTCTGTCTGCCTCCCTGCCCATCTCTGCCTCACTCTCTACATTTATCTATCATTTTATCTCTCTCTCTCTTTCTCCGCCTCTCTCTTCCTCTCCCTCTGTGCCAATGTTTCTGCCCACCCTCTAACTCTCTGTCCCTTTCTGTTTTTGTCCATCTCTCCCTCCCTACACCCTCTCCCTCACTTTCTCTCCTTCTCTCTCTTTGTGTGATCCTTTCCCCCTCAGTCCGTCTCTCTCTGCCTCTCTTGGTTTCTCTCTCCCTCCCATTCTCACTCTCTCTCTATGTTTATGTCTGTGCATGTGTTTCTCTCTCTCTCTCTTTCTCTCTCTCTCTCTCTCTTTCTGCCTCTGTCTCCACATCTCACTTTCGCTCTTTCTCTCTGGCTTTCCTTCTACCTCTATCTCTCTCTCTCTGTGTGTCCAAATTTTTCTGCTTCTGCATCTCTAACGCTTTCTCTGTTTCTCTCCCTTTCTCTCCCCAATTCACTGTCACTTTCCTCTGCCTATTACTCTCTGTCTCCCTCTTTCTGTCTTTCTGCTTGTGTCTCTCTTTCTCCCCGCTTCATTCACAATCTACATCTATGTCTGCCTCTCCCTTTCTCTCACTCATTCTCTCCCCTCTCTCTCCCTCTCTCTCTCTCTCTCTCTGTTTGTGTATGTCTGATGTGTGTGTGTGTGGAACTCTCGCACTTTCTCTCTCTACGTATCTCCCTCCCTCTCACTCTTTTTGCAATCTCTCTATTTCTCTCCTTTTTCTCCGCCTCCCTCTCTGTTTCACGCTTTACACGCTTTCTGTCTCTCCCCATCTCTGCCATTCTATCACTATCTTTGACTCTCTCTGTCCACCGCCGCACTGTATTTTTGTCTCGCTCCATTATTGTCTTTCTCCCACCATCTCTCTTGCTATTTGCCCTTCTCTTTCTCTCTATCTTATGTTTGGAAAGGGCTAGGAATCGACCTTCAAGCACATCAGATAAAGGGATGACAATGAGAAGGATGACAGAAAATACAGGGCTGAAGGTGTTGTATCTGAATGCACGCAGTATACGAAATAAGGTAAATTAGATTTTGGTGCAGATTGAAATTGGAAGGTATGATGTGGTGGGCATCACGGAGACATGGCTGCAAGGGGATCATAACTGGGAGCTAAATATCCAAGGATATACATCTTATCGAAAAGATAGGCAGGTTGGCAGCGGGGATGGGGTTGTTTTGTGAGTAAGAAATGAAATTAAATCGAAAGCAAGAAACGACGTGGGGTCAGATGATGTAGAATCTGTGTGGGTAGATTGAGGAACCGCAAAGGTTAAAAAAAAAACATAGTGAGATTTATGTACAGGCCTCCAAACAGTAGTCAGGATGTGGGGCACGCGATACACCAGGTGATAGACAAAGCATGTAAGAAAGGCAAGGTTACAGTGATCTTGGGGGATTGCAATATGCTGGTAGACTGGGAAAATCAGGTTGGTAGTAGATCCCAAGAAAAGGAAGTGTGGAATGTTTACGAGATGGCTTTTTGCAGCAGCTTGTGTTGGAGCCCACTAGGAAACAGGCAATTCTAGATTTAGTGATGTGTAATAAGGCATATTTGATAAGGGAGCCTTCGGTGAAGGAACCGTTAGGAGGAAGTGACCATAATATGATAGAATGTATCCCGCAATTTGAGAGGAAAAAGCTGGAATCAGATCTAACGGTATTACAGTTGAATAAAGGAAACTACAGAGGCATGAGGGAGGAGCTGGCCAGAATTGACTGGGAGATGAACCAAGCAGGAAAGACAGTGGAACAGCAATGGCAGGAGTTTCTGGGAGTATTTTGGGAAACGCAGCAAAAAATCATCCCTATGAAGGAGATGCATACTAAAGGGTGGACTAGGCAACCATGGCTGACAAGGGAAATCAGGGACCTCATAAAAGCTAAAGGGAAAACAGAAAATGCGGCGAAGAGCATTGGGAAACCAAAGGATTGAGAAGCCTACAAAGACCAACAGAGGACAACGAAAGAAGAAATAAGGAGGGAGAAGATTAAATATGATTATAAACTAGCCAGTAATATAAAAGAAGTTTGTGAGAGTTTTTTTTATTAGAAATATGAAGGGTAAGAGAGAGGCAAAAGTTGACATTGGGCCGCTGCAAAATGACGGTGGAGAAGTAGTAATGGGGAACAATGAAATGGCGGAGAAACTGAATAGGTACTTTGCGTCAGTTTTCACGGTGGAAGACATGAGTAACATCCCAAAAATTCAAGAGAGTCGGGGTGCAGAGGTGAATATGGTGGCCATCACCAAGGAGAAGGAGCTAGGAAAACTGAAAGGTTTGAAGGTGGATAAATCACCTGGACCTGATAGATTACACCCTAACTTCTGGAGGAGATAGCGGAAGAGATAGTGGAGGCGTTAGTGGTGATATTTCAGGAATCACTGGAGTAAGGGAGGGTTCCAAGAAGACTTGAAAATCGTTAATGTAACCCCCCTATTTAAGAATGGAGTGAGGCAAAAAACGGGAAATTGCAGGCCGATTAGCCTGACCTCGTACTTTGTGAAGATTTTAGAGTCCACTCTTAATGGTGAGATTTCAGAATACTTGGAAATGCTTGGTAAAATAGGGCAAAGTCAGTATGGTTTCATCAAGGGGAGGTCATGCTTGACAAATCTGTTAGAATTCTTTGAGGAGGTAACGAGCAGGTTAGACAAAGGAGAGCCAATGGATGTTATCTGTTTGGACTTCCAGAAGGCCTTTGACAAGGTGCCACACAGGAGAATGCTCAGCATGATAAGAGCCCATGCTGTTAGAGGCAAGGTACTCGCATGGAAAGAAGATTGGCTGTCTGGCAGGAATTGTAGAGGCATATTTTCTAAATGGGGAGAGAATTCAGAAATCTGGAGTGCAAAGGGACTTGGGAGTCCAAGTCCGGGATTCTCTTAACGTTACGTTGCAGGTTGAGTCGGTAGTTAGGAAGGCAAATGCAAAGTTGGCTTTTATTTCGAGAGGACTAGAATATAAAAGCAGGGATGTGCTGCTGAGGCTTTATAAGGCCCTGGTCAAACCACGTTTAAAATATTGTGAGCAATTTTGGGCCCCGTATCTCAGGAAGGGTATTCTGGCCCTGGACAGGGTCCTGAAGATGTTCACGAGAATAATCCCAGGAACGAAAGGCTTAACATATGAGGAACATTTGAGGACTCTGGGTCTATACTCGATGGAGTTTAGAAGGATGTGTGGCGATCTGATTGAAACTTACAGATTACTGAAAGGCCTGGATAGAGTGGACGTGGGGAAGATGTTTCCATTAGTAGGAGTGACTAGGACCCGAGGACACAGCCACATCGCTCCTGTGGCCTATCCAGCAGTATTCACATCGCTCATGCGGTCTCTCCAGCAGTATTCACATTGTTCGGGTGGACTCTCCGGCACTTGTTAAAACGCTCGTGTGGTCTCTCCAGCAGTTGTCACTTCGCTCGCGTGGTCCCACCAGCATTTGTCACATCGCTCTGGTGGTCTCTACAGGAGTTGTCACATTGCTCCTGTAGTGTTTCCAGCAGTAGTTACAACGTTCGGACGGACTCCCCAGCAGCGGTCACATCGCTCGGGTGAACTCCCCAGTGAAATACCACTAAAGAGGGCCCCCAGCATGGTGTTCTGCCAAAGCGAATATTTGCAATCGAAGATTGTATGAAGGGAAAACAACAGGCATCCAGGGGAGGTTCCTTGCAGAAGGCTTACATGCGCCCTGGGGAATATCGATGCCTCCATGTGTGCTCAAGCATCTGGGTAACATCGACCCAGCCTTGGCTGCCCCCCTCATTATTGGGAGTTTGTTGATGATAAACCACTGGGTAAAGCAATGACAACACTCAGGCGCGGCGTGAAAAACCCCGGGCTCTCTCTGTAACACACACACACTCCTCGATACACAAACACACACAAACACACACACACACACACACACACACCATAACATGCAGCCATATACATTCACTTAATTTCACACAATTAAATTTTGATACACGCTTTTTCAGGCACATGCACTATCTCGCCTGCTCACACTCACACTAATGTACACTCACACTCGCTCTCACACATTCACTGTCACAGACACCCAGTTACAGGAACACTTTCACTCAAACACACAAATTGCAAGCTCACTCTATATGTCACGTGTGAAAAAATCATGCTCTATCTCCCTCTCACAAACACGCACTATCGTAGACTGACATACATTCATATGCATCCACACACAACCACAATCACACACACCTTCTCACTCACACATACTCATGAAATCACATTTTCACTCCATCCAACACGTACCGTATCTCTCTCCCTCTCACATACACACACGTACACGCAAAAACACACGCAGGCAGAAACTCACCGGCACTCTGTAAATCACATTCTTTCTCTCACACAAAGACGTTCGCTCACTCCCTCACACTCATTCACATAAGTACTCGCACACATCAGCCTACTCACACATTCGATCTCTTACACATACACTCCCCCACACATAACGCACGAACACACAGGGAAACCTACACACACAGGCATTCGCACACAACATACTTCCACAATCAAATACCCATCCAATATCACATCGCCACAATGGAACACCCACTTTGACTCATACAGACTCAGATTCACATGCACGCAGAAACACACCAACATGCAGACACACAGATTTTTTCACACACTCATAATATCATACAGTCAATGTCACAGACATTGACACTACCACAATCTATCGCTCACAAACATGCACGCACACACACAGGTTCAAATACTTACTCACACACACTCACAAAGCGCTCGCAGCTCTCATAATCTAACACTGGTACACACTCAAATCCTGTCACAGTCACTCACAGACTTTCACAGACAAGCACTCATGTGCATCAGCAACAACTCACAAACACACATTCTCACACACACTCCCTCTCTGACATTCTCACTCCCGCACACATTTACACATTCTCTCAAACACTCTCAATGTCACACGCCCTCACCCCCACCCCCCACCCCACAACACACACACATACACACGTATACACACAAATAAACACACACTTCCTGAATAACAAATACACAGCCTCACAGTCACACTGCTTCAACGCTCTCCCTCGCATGCTCACAGTCACACACACACTCACATGTTTTCTTAAACACAGCCATAGGTTCGCAACGTTTCCTCACACACACACACACACACACACACACACACACACACACACACACACACACACACACACACACACACACAGATGAAAGCAAAATACTGCGGATGCTGGAAATCTAAAACAAAAACAAAAATACCTGGCAAAACTCAGCGGGTCTGACAGCATCTGAGGAGACTAGCTCTGTTAACGTTTCGAGCGCGAATGATCTTCATCTGAATTAAGGAAAAATAGAAAAGTTGTGAAATTTAAGCTGGTTTAAGGGGGCGGGGTGGGGGGTTCGGTGAGACAGGTAGAGCTGGATAGACGGCCAGTGATAGGTGGAGATAACCAAAATATATCTCAGACAAAGGGTCAAAGAGGTGTTGGCGGTGGTGATATTAGCTAAGAAATGTTCTAATCGGGACATTAAGGGTGGAAAGCAGGAGGAACAATGTACAGTTAGCTCTAGTGGGGGTGGGGTGTGGGGGATCCGAAATAGGATAAAAGGAAGAGATAATACAATGGATGGAAATACATTTAAAATGATGGAAATTGCTGGGGAAAGAAAAATATATATAAATTATAGGAAAAAGTAGGATTGGAATGGTTTTGTGGAAGGAAGAGAGATATCATGAGCTGAAGTTGTTGAACTCAGTGTTAAGTCCGGAAGGCTGCAAAGTGCCTTGTCGGAAGATGAGTTGCTGTTCCTCCAGTTTGCGTTGAGCTTCACTGGAACATTGCAGCAGGCCAAGGATGGAATGTGGCAATTAGAGCAGGGTGGAGTGTTGAAATGGCAAGCGACAGGGAGGTCAGGGTCATGCTTGCAGACAGATCAACGGTGTTTCGCAAAGCATTTACCCTGTCTACGTTTGGTCTCTCCAATGTGGAGGAGAAAACATTGGGAGCAACGAATGCAGTAGACTAAATTGAGGGAAGTGCATGTGAAATGCTGCTTCACTTGAAAGGAGTGTTAGGGCACTTGGACGGTGAGGAGGGGGAAAGTAAAGTGGCAGGTTCTGCGTTTGCATGGGAAGGTGCCGTGGGAGGGGATTGAGGAGTAGTGGGTGATGGAGGAGTGGACCAGGGTGTCCCGGAGGGTACTATCCCTGCGGAATGCCTGCAGGGGTCGTGAAGGGAAGATATGTTTGTTGGTGGCATCATGCTGGATTTGGCGGAAATGGCGGAGGA
The DNA here is from genome assembly GCF_964194155.1 of Cetorhinus maximus. Taxonomy (NCBI): domain Eukaryota; kingdom Metazoa; phylum Chordata; class Chondrichthyes; order Lamniformes; family Cetorhinidae; genus Cetorhinus; species Cetorhinus maximus. The sequence continues at coordinate 295,755 of NW_027596372.1, forward strand.
TGATTCTTTGTATGCGGAGGCTGGGGGGGGTGTTAAGTGAGTACAATGGGGACACTATCATGGTTCTGGGAGGGAGGGGATGGTGTGAGGGAGGATGCGCGGGAGATGAGCCAGACACGATTGAGGGCACTGTCAAGCACTGTGAGTGGAAAACCTCGGTTAAGGAAGAAGGAAGACATGATGTCAGAGGAAATGTTTTTGAAGGTAGCGTCATCAGAACGGATGCGATGGAGGCAAAGGAACTGAGAGAATGGGCTGGAGTCCTTACAGGAAGCGGGGTGTGAGGAGCTGTAGTCAAGGTAATCTTGTTCACATTCATTGCTTTCCATTTCTCTCCTGGTGTTTGACAAAGTTTATACTAAAACTCGCTTTCACAGCCATATTTCATTCTTCAGTGAATGCATCTATCTCCGACATACCCCTCGTGGATTCCAACTGAAGTTTCACCGCTCATGTTTCGAACCCACCAAAGATTCAAGTCATCTACGGGACATACAACTCTCCTCGGACTGCTGTTCCCGTCGCATCCTGAGGTCCAGACTCAGTGCCATGCGCCGCCATCTGAACACACTCGACCTCTCCCTCCAGCAGCACCGCCGCACACTATTTCTAAGCTGCGCGTGCCCCCAGTTTCATTTCATTTATCATTTCATCCAGCGCCTCAACAAGGAATTTTTTATCTTTCATTCAGGTGCAAAGGAACGCATGCTCCAACAATTCATTGACACCAACGCCCATCAAGGACCCTCGACCCCTGCCCGTCCCTCAGTACCCATCATGTCTTCCAATCCCAGCCCCGGCCGTGTATTCACTATACCCCCTGACCTTCCTCTCTCTGACGCTGAACGTTCAGTGCTCAGCAAAAAACTGAGTTTCATACCCTTCCGCCCTCAACTCATTGAATTTTGGGCTCGGCATGATGCTGAACCCTTCTTCTGCCGCGTTCGCCTCCCTGCTCAATTCTTTGCGCAGGAGTCCTCTCCCTGTTCAACGGATCCTTTTACCCACCTCCAATATTCCCGCTCCACCTGCACTCCTCCCTCTTTATTTAAACCTGCCCTTGATCTTTTCATTAAGAACTGTCGGTGTGACATCAGACGTCTCAATTTCTATGCTCCTCTCACGCACTCTAACCTGTCTCTTTCTGAACTTGCCACACTCCGTTCTCTCAGATTCAACCCTGACTTTGTCATCAAACCCGCCGACAAGTGTGGTGCTGTTGATGGCTGGCGCACTGACATCTACCTCGCAGAGGCTGAGAGTCAACTCGCAGGCACTTCCTCCTACCACCCCACGGAACATGACCCCACCACTGAACATCAAGCCATTGTATCCAGGACTGACACTGACCTCATCTGCTCTGGAGATTATCCCTCCACAGCTACGAACCTCATAGCCACCCACCCTCAGACGGCCCGCTTCGAACTTCTACCCAAAATCCATAAACAGGAATATCCCGGCAGACCAATCGTGTCAGCCTGTTCCCGCCCCACGGAACTCATCTCCTGATATCTTGACTCCATTCTCTCTCCACTTGTCCAATCTCTTCCCACCTACATCCGCGATTTCTCTCCGCCCTACATCATATCAATAATTTCCAGTTCCCTGTACCCAACCGCCTCCTGTTCACCATGGCCATTCAATCCCTCTACACCTCCATCCCCGACAGGGATGGTCTGAGGGCTATTGCCTTCTTCCTCGAACAGAGGCCCGAACAATCCCCATCCACCACTACTCTCCTCCTTCTGGCTGAACTTGTTATAACAATGAACAATTTCTCCTTACACTCATCTCACTTAATCCAAATAAAATATGTGTCTATAGGTACCCGCATGGGCCCCAGCTATGCCTGTCTCTTTATGGGGTATGCGGAACATTCCTTGTTCCAGTCGTACTCAGGCCACGTCCCACAACTGTTTCTCTAGTACATTGAAGACTGCTTCGGTGCCGCTTCTTGCTCTCGTATGGTTCTGCAAAAAAAATATCAATTTTGCTAGCAATTTCCACCTCTCCATCATTTTCATGCAGTCCATCACTGCTACATCCCTTCCATTCCTGTACCTCTAAGTCACAATTTCTGGTGATTGACTTTCCACCAATATCCATTGCAAACCTACCGACTCCCACAGCTACCTCGACTACAGCTCCACACACCCCGCTTCCTGTAAGAACTCCATCCCATTCTCTCAGTTCCTTTGCCTCTGTCGTATCTGTTCTGATGATGAAAGTTTCAAAAACTTTTCTTCTGACATGTCTTCCTTCTTCCTTAACCGAGGTTTTGCACCCAAGTTTGTTGACAGGGCCCTCAACCGTGTCCGGCCTATCTCCCACCATGTCCGCCCTCACACCTTTTTCTCCCTCCCAGAACTATAATAGGGTCACCCTTGCCCACACATATCACCCCACCAGCCTCCACATTCAAACAAACTTCCTCCGCCATTGCCGCCAAATCCAGCATGATGCCACCACCAAACACATCTTCCCTTCATCCCCACTGGCAGGATTTCGTAGGGATCATTCCCTCCGCGATACCCTGGTCCACTCCGCCATCACCCCCGACGCCTCCAATCCCTCCCACAGCACCTTCCCATACAACCGCAGAAGGTGCAACACCTGCCCATTTACTATCACCCTCTTCAACACCCAAAGGCCCAAACACTCCTTTCAAGTGAAGCAGCATTTCACTTGCACTTCCCTCAATTTATTCTACTGCATTCGTTGCTTCCAATGTTGTTTTCTCTACATTGTACAGACCAAACGCAGACAGGGTGACCACTTTGTGGAACACAGTCAGTCTGTCCGCAAGCATGACCAAGACCTCCCTGTCGCTTGCCATTTTAACACTCCACCCTGCTCTCATGCCCACATGTCCGTCTTTGGCCTGCTGCAATGTTCCAGTGAAGCTCAACGCAAACAGGAGGAACAGCACCTCATCTTCCAACCAGGCACTTTACAGCCTTCCGGAGTGAATATTGAGATCATCAATTTTAGGTCATTAACTTTCTACAACAAATTATATATATTTTTCTCTTCCCACCTATTTCCATTAATTTTAAATATATTTCCATCTATTGTTTTATCTCGACCTTTTAACCTATTTCGAATCCCCCCACCCCACCACCATTAGAGCTAATTGTCTCTTGGTATTCCTGCTTTCCACGCTTAATGTCGCCATTAGCACATTTCTTAGCAAATATCACCACCGTAAATCCCCCTTTGTCCTTTGCCCTAGGACATATTTTGGGAATCTCCACCTATCACTGGCCCTCTATCCAGCTCTACCAGTCCCACCCCCCCCACCCCCTTTAACCAGGTTATATTTCACGTCTTTTCTATTTTACCTTATTTCAGATGAAGAGGCATTGGGACTCGAAACGTTCACTGTGTTGCTCAACACAGATGCTGTCAGACCTGCTGAATTTTCCAGGTAGTTTTGTTTTTGTACTAAATGTCCAGCATCCACAGTATTTTGCTTCAATTTAAGGATAAATTGTTGGTTGAGAGAAAAGTTTCAGCCTAACGCAGGAGACAGGTGGTGGATGGGGCTTGTTCGGGCCTCAGTTCAAGGAATAAGCAGAGAGTCCTCAAACCATCCTTTTGGGGAATGGTGTTGAATAGGGTTTGGACGTCCATGGTGAGGAGGAGGTGGTTGTTGCCATGGAAATGGAAACTGTTGATATGATGTACTGCATCAGCGGAATTGCGGATGGAGGTGCAAAGGGACTGGGCAAGCACAGGAAGAACGGAGCGAAAATGGGAAAAAATAAATTCCGTGGGAAGAGTCTGACATGATCCGTCTACAGGGTCAGTGATGTTTATGGATTTTAGGGAGGAGGCAAAAGCGGGCTCTGCGAGGTTGGGGAGCTATGAGGTTGGAAGTTGGGGAAGCGAGATCTCCAGAGTGGTTGAGATCAGTGACTGTCCTGGAAACAATGGCTCGATATTCGGCTGGGTCCTGGACCAGGGGGAGGTAGCACGAAATGCCTGCAAGTTGGCACTCAGCCCTTGCGAGTTACTGGTCTGTGCGCCAGACAATAACAGCACGACCCTTGTAAGCAGGTTTGATAAAAATGTCAGGGTTGGACCTGAGGGAATAGAATGTGGCAATTTCAGGATGAGACAGGTTAGAGTGACTGAGAGGAGTGGAGAAATTGATATGGCCGATGTCATGCTGACAGTTCTCAATGAGATGTTTAAGAGCAGGTAAGGGGCCAGAGGGAAGGGTCCAGGTGGAGGGAGAATGATGGACGCGAGTGAAAGTTTCCATTGAACGGGGGAGGACTCTTGCCCGAAGAAGTAAGCACGGAGATGAAGGAGGAGGAAGAAAAGTTCAGCTTTTTGTGGAGCACGGAATTCATTGGAGTGACGGCGTAAGGCTATGAAACTGTGTCATTTGGTGAATACTGAACGTCCTGCATCAGAGAGGCGCAGGTCAAGGGGTACGATGAATGCACTGCCGGGTTGGGAATAGAAGACGGGATGGGCTCAAAGGGGCAGGGCTAGTTGGAATGTGCTGGATGGGCTTTGGGATCAATGGGTTTTTGGAGCTTGCCTTCCTTAGCACCTGCAATAAAGAGACAAAGTTTCTTCATAAGGGTTTAATACGTTTTCCTCTAATTAAATTGCTTCATTACAGGGGCTCAAGCACACTTCATGCTACAATCCAAAATATTTCAGCCTTCATTTGTAATGAAGAACGAGCAGAGAACACTTCAGGCCTGAAACATTTTCAATCATCACCTTATGGAGTGTAAAAAAGTGACCTGATTCAGTTCAACAAATCTAATAATCAAAGTGCATCTTATATTTCTGAAAATCATATTTGATCGGCGTGTGTCTGTGTTGCAGAGGAATAAGTGTTTGTTACATTTTGAATGGCTGTATGATTCTAAGGTGCAGGGCGCTCAAAGTGTTTTAGCACAGGAGACACAAAAAGTTAGAATGCAGATACAGCAATTAATTAATAAGGCTAATGTAATGCTATCATCTATTAATAGAGGGGTTGATCATAAAATTAAGGATGTTATGCATTAAATGTGCAGGGTATTGGTGAGACCACACGTCAAGAATTGTGTGCAGTTTCAGTGTCATTAATTAAGGAAGGTTGTGATTGCATCTGAGGCGGTTCAAAGGAGTTTAACTGGACTGACACTTAGAATGACTGGGTGGACTTATAGGGAAAGATTGCACATACTGGGCTTTTTTCCACAGGAGTTTAGAAGAATGAGGGGTGATTTGATTGAAGTGTACAAGATCCTAAACGGCCTTGACAAGGGGGACATCAAATGAATGTGTCCTCTAATGTGTGAGCCCAGAAATAGCAGGGGAGCACGGATTTAACATTGGGCGCGGCCAATTATGACAGAGAGGAGGAGATATTATTCTTCTCTCAGAGGGTTGTGCGACTTTGGAATTATCTGCCTCTGAAGATGGTGTTGGTGGGGTGAGGAACATGGAGATAGATTCTCCTTTGGCAAGGAAATCCCAGGTTTTCGGTTTTGGATGGGAAAGTGGAAATCGAAACACAGGAACCTCAGCCATGATTAAATTGAATGGGGTGCAGGCTGGAGGGGCCGAATGGCCGACACCTGTGCCTATTTCTTATGTTCTTATGCATTTCGGGTTTTGTGTTAAAAAATGTTTTTTTCTTCATTTGATTTTTAAATTTGCAAGAATGTCTCTTGTGTACCTATTCTTAAAAAAATACACAGCACTGGAGGGATAAAAACGTTCCCTCTCAAAAACATCAATAGAGAGCTGGGAAATAGGGAGAAATTATCACACATTCTTCCCGTATACGTAACACATCTGTCACATCCTGTCCTGTCAACCCATCTTCCCCCATTAATACTGGTTTCAACCATAACTGCTGGTCTCCCCGATAACACATGGATCCACCGTCACTCCTGGTTAGCATCACCACATCTGCCCCCCATCCCCACCCCTATCATTCCTGCCTGGCCTCTCTCCGACCTGCACGTTTTGGGAGTAAATCTTTGAGTCATTCCATTGTATCAAATACCATCTTATTTATTATTGCAGGTGAATTTATTTCAATACATCACAGGGTGCTGTTTCACATCTCAGTAACTTCTGAATCAGGCTGTAAACCTTGCTGACAGCTTGATGTGTAATTCCAAGGCGTATTTTCCTATCGTATAGTTACCAACAGTCACGACTGTGATACTCAATTGCAAAAGTTATGGTCTCTCCAAATGGCTCACTTGTTAACTGTTGGCCATGGCCTTGGCGGATCTCCTGGGCGTTATATTCCATGTGAAATTGAGAGACCTTCCGGCTGTTTGTTAGGATCAGTTTTATTCCCTGAAGTCCATTCCCATGTCTAACATCCATGCCATTCCGTTTTAGGCAGCCACTAACTGTCCTGTAGAATTCACCGACACTTTCACCTATTACCAATTTGTGGCCATTTGTTTCCTGAAGCTAAAAGATAAATCTGGCTCAGAGGAAACGACAGCTGTGATGCTGGGAGCTGTGACTGTGCTGAGCGGTTTAAAGAACATTTTCTGGTCTATTATTTTAACGGGTGGGTATCAGCTGATGTGCAACCCTCGGTTCTTTGGGGTAATAATTTATGTTCTGGAATCTCCGCTTTGGACCAGAGTCAAACTCCTCCCCAAAATTCAAATCCCGGGGTTGCAATTGTTCTGATTCTGCTGCTCAACGTTTCACCATTAGACACAATTTAGTGACCAACAGAGCCCAAAGGACACTCCGGGCTCACAACAGTGACAAGATTTGAAGAGTTGGAGAGTCAAAGGAAGTCCATCATTTTGCAATTTGTTCTCTGCGCCAATTTACCTTGATATGGTCCATGTAATTGGATTATTCTATATGCTGGATGATGAAAATGTTGGGGGATTATTCTGCACTTCTGCATTCTTGTGTTCATGACATGGCCTTCATGTTGAAGCTCCTGTGCTCCTGCACAGTCACTGATATGTATGCCATAGCCAACAATTAATTTCAGAGCGTACGATTGTGCTTAAATAAAACTTGACTGCAGTCATTCAATTCATTATATGATGTGAACAACTTTATCACTGAGATTTCCCAGGCTTCTTTCGATTTAATTGATATTTCCAGCGGGTGGTGGGGCTGTCCCTGGGGGAACTGAACCATTCACGAGTTCCCGACAGTTCCCACTTACTTTCATATTTCCAACGGGAGCGGTGTGGAGGGAAAGAAAGACACCAATGACATTTTCCACCTCCAATTGGACGGTTCCGAGGGTCCACCACCATGCAGCATCCAGGCAGCTTCATGTTTGTTGGTCATTAAAATAATCACGGAAAAATAAAGAGGAATACAGGGGGTGGAGCAAGACAGGGAGAGAAAGAAATATAGGCGGAGAGATGACAGAGAGAGTGAGAGACAGAGAGAGAGAGACATATAGATATCTGCAGAGACATAATTTTGGGGAGATAGAAAAAGAGAGAGAGAGGAAGAGATAGAGAAAGAAACAGATAGAGGAAGAGACAGAAATAGAGAGACATAGGGAATAGGAGAGTCAACGTGATGGATGGTGAGAGAGACAGACAAATGCAGAGGGAGACAGAAAGTGAGATAGAGAGAGAGAAAGAGAGAAAAAGAGAGAGATGGCGATAGAGAGAGATACAGAGATAGTGGGAGAGGCAAAGAGATGGAGAGAGAGAGAGAGAGAGAGATAAAGTGTTGCAAAAAAACTTAGATATAAGGGGAGAGTGAAAGTGAGAGAGAACGACAGACAGAGGGAAAGAGACAGAGGGAAGATAGACAGACAGAGTGAGACGGAGAGAAAGAGGGAGGGAGGGGAGGGAGAGAGAGGACAGAGAGGAGAGAGGAGAGATAGAGGGAGAGAGAGAGGGAGAGATCCATGGAAAGAAATGGAGGGAGAAAGGGAGAGTGAGAAAAAAAAGTGACAGTGAGAGGGGGCGAGGGAGAGGTGGGAGGGAGGGATTGAGAAAGAAACACACTAAAGAGAGTCACATACATAGGGGTAGAGCAGAGAGGAAGGGAGGGATGCAGAGGGAGAAAGGGAGAGAGAGGCAAAGAGACATCGGGCAGAGTTTTCCATTCCCTTTGGTGTCGGGTGTCACAGTCGGCGTTAGCGGACAATCTGGCAGGAAGAGCAAAAATTGCTTTTGCGCCGCTGTGAAACCAAATTGCAATCACCCGCTGCTCCCGTCAATGCCGGGACGCCTTCCCCACCGGAGATGTCTGCGGATTCATTTTAATAACTCTGCAAATCATTATGAGCCATTCCCGCCAGAACCATCCCGGAACGCAGGAGCATCCGGGCAATCATGCCGACAGGTTTCGGAACTGGACATAAGGAACGAGCAACTGAGATCTGCAATTTGCTGGAAACTTTGAGTTTATTATCATGACCTTATTTAGAGCAGAAGTCGCTGTCATCAGCGCCAGGCTTCGCATGCAGGACCATATCATTTTTAGGGAGGCTAACAGTCTGCTCAATACCTTCCAGACCAGCGTAAAGAACGGGTGTATTCTCAATGGCTGCAGGGTGAGGGCTTGCTTGGTGAAGGGGATGAAGTGACCTCAGGCCAGGGGAGCGGCTGCAAGGCGAAGTCGGTACTGTAGAAGGAGTCTTTCAAAAAGGAAGTGTGGGCGGAACATTATGGTCTGTGTAAGTTGCCTCAAGATGTTCAGGGATGAGAAGGCATCCTCCTGAGCAGTTGAGGCCATATGGGGATGTGAGAAAGTGTGTGAGAGTGTGAGTGGTGATGTCCCCTGAATGGCAGTGAGAGAGATGCCAGTGAATGTTTGAAGGCCTGGTGAGGGTGAAAATGTTGAGTGTTTAGATGGCTGCCTTACCCTGGTGGCAGGGTTGAGATTTCTCGCCCTCCTTCTGTCACTCGATGGCCAATCTTTTCGCTGGAGCATTGTCAGTGACCACCACTGTCACCGCTTCCAAGCCAGAGTGGTGATATTGCAGCACTTCATGTGGCCAGATAGAGGATGGAGGACATTATGGCCGGGCCACCTAAAGACATTGCAGTAAAAGCTCAATATTAACTTCTTGCTTTTCAGGGCCATGTCTTCATTGTTGCAGTCCTGGGCTCCAAGCATTGAGAACTGTGTGCACAGCTGCAGATTCGATGTGGCACCTAGAGAGAAGAAACGGTGTGTTAGCAGCACGGCCGGCAATTCAGAGGATGACCACAAGTGAGCGCGTGCTCCCTGTTGCTGCATAATAACTGAGGCCGGAAGCGGACCATATGGCGTGAAAAGTCGCCAGTGCAGCCGATGGTATGTAATCCTTTTTCCCACCCCCTGCTGCACAGATTAATTCTGGTGCGATTCCGACCATGGGGGCGAATTGGGGAGCAAAACGTATAGAGACAAAGAGGCAGAGAGAGAGAGAGAGTGAGAGAGAGAGAGAGACGGGTGGAGAGAGAGAGATAGAGAGCAAAACTGACAGAGATAGGGAGACAGAGAGAGAAAGTGAAGAAAGGAATCACAACACTATATAGATGGACAGAGTGAGATGAGGTTCCATCTCAGGAAGCAGCAAAGAGAGATCTAGGGAGAAAGATGATCAAAGATTGCGAGAAATAGCGTCAGAGGGAGAAGCTGCCACACACACACAAACACATACACATACGCAAACACATACACAAAGCAAGAAAAAAGAGGGGGAGGTGGGGAGGTAGAGAGGGAACAGTGAAAGAAAGAGTGAAGGAGCATGAGAAAGACCCAAAGAGAGGGAGGCATGAAAGCAAATAGATAGATAGAGGGAGGTGTGACAGAGAGAGAGGGGGGTAGAGAAAGAGTGAGAGACAGAGTTAGAAACAGATTGTGAGAGAGATACCAAGAGAGAGAGAGACAGAGACAGAGAGATAAAGAGACAGTTAGAGAGATAGGCGGAGACAGAAAGAGAGAGACAGAGAGAGCAAGAGAGAGAAAGAGAGAGAGAGAGAGAGAGAGAGAGAGAGAGAGAGAGAGAGAGAGAGAGAGGGAGAGAGAGAGAGAGAGAGAGAGAGAGAGACACGCGCGTAGACACCCACACCGATCGAGAGAGAGGGCTGAGTGAGAGGCCGAACGACAGGGAGAAAAGGAGAGAGTTGGTTTGAGCGAAGGAGGGGGTGAGGAGAGAGAGCGAGAGAAAGAGATTGCAAGAGAGAGTGAGAAAGAGAGAGAGAGAGAGAGCGATGAACACACACGTGAAGACAACCACACTGATTGAGAGATAGGGCTGAGTGAGAGGCCGAAGGACAGAGAGAAAAGGAGAGAATTGCTGTGAGCGAAGGAGGGGGTGAGGCAGAGAGAGAGGGAGAGAGACAGAGAGAGAGAGAGAGAGAGATAGAGAGAGAGAATGTGAGAGTGAAGGAGGGAGATGCAGAGAAACAACGGTGTGACATTGTTCAAGAGAAATAGAAAGATAGTGAGAGACAGATAGATAAATAGATAGACAGATAGATAGATAGATAGATAGATAGATAGATAGATAGATAGATAGATAGATAGATAGATAGATAGATAGATAGATAGATAGATAGATAGATAGATAGATAGATAGATAGATAGATAGATAGATAGATAGATAGATAGATAGATAGATAGATAGATAGATAGATAGATAGATAGATAGATAGATAGAAAGTTATCGAGGTAGATAGATAACAGTGGTTGTGGGATTGTGAAGGAGAGAAACAGGGGTGGAAGGCAGACATAGATACACACATATAGATTGAACGAGACGGAGAAACGGAAGAGAGAGAGAGTTAGAGTCCCTTGACACACACACTTACACAGAGAGAGAAAGAGTGAGGGTGGGGTGTGGGGGAGAGGGTGAGAGATAAAATAGACTGAGAAATAGAAATGAAGTCAAACAGGGAGGGAGATGGAGTGAGAAGGAGAGAGAGACGTGTAGAAATTCAGAGAGAAGAAAAGATGCAGAGAGAGTGAGAGATGGAAATATATGTATAGAGGCAGAGAGAGAGAGAGAACAAAGAAAGAGAGAGAGAAAAGAGAGAGAGCAAGAGACAATGGGTCAGAAAGAGAGATCGGGGAAGTGATATAGTGAGATTGAGTGGAAGAGGCAAGGAAAGAGAGAGCCAGGGAGAGAGAGAGAGAACGGGAGAATAGAACAGGGGGAAGGGAGAGAGAGGGAGAGTGAAAAACACAGAGAGAGCGATAGACAGTGCAAGAGCAGAAGAGGAGGAAAGAGAAAAGCCCACAAAGGTGAAAAGCAATAGAGAGGGGAGGGGAGGGGAAAGAGGGAGAGAGAGAGATAGAGAGAGAGAGAAATAGAGACCATGAAATAGACAAAGAAAAGTTACTCAAGCGAGATAGAGAGAGAAAGCGGATGTTGAAAGAGCACAGAGAGCAAATGAGAGAGACACTGAGAAGGAGGGTGAGAGGTGGAGGCAGAGAGAGAGAGAGAGAGATATTGGCACGCATAAAGTGAGGAAGAGAGGGAGAAAGGAACATTGAAAGAGTGGAGAGATAGAGAATGTGAGAGCATTGGCGATAAATCCAGGAGGAAAGAGTGAGAGATAGAGGTCCAGCGACAGAGGCAGATTTAGAGAGAAATATAGAGACATAGAGAGAGAGTTAGAAAAGCAGGGTGTGTAAGAGAGGAGGGCAGAGAGACGGAGATATAGCATGAGAGAGTGAAAGAAAGAGAGAGAGAGAAATAGGGGGAGAGAGAAGGCAGAGATAGATAGATAGATGATAGATAGATAGATAGATAGATAGATAGATAGATAGATAGATAGATAGATAGACAGATAGATAGATAGACAGATAGATAGATAGACAGATAGATAGACAGACGGATAGACAGACAGACGGATAGACAGACAGACGGATAGACAGACAGACGGATAGACAGACAGACGGATAGACAGACAGACGGATAGACAGACAGACGGATAGACAGACAGACGGATAGACAGACAGACGGATAGACAGACAGACGGATAGACAGACAGACGGATAGACAGACAGACGGATAGACAGACAGACGGATAGACAGACAGACGGATAGACAGACAGACGGATAGACAGACAGACGGATAGACAGACAGACGGATAGACAGACAGACGGATAGATAGACAGATGGATAGATAGACAGATGGATAGATAGACAGATGGATAGATAGACAGATGGATAGATAGACAGATGGATAGATAGACAGATTGATAGATAGACAGATAGACAGATAGACAGATAGACAGATAGACAGATAGACAGATAGACAGATAGACAGATAGACAGATAGACAGATAGACAGATAGACAGATAGATAGATAGACAGATAGATAGATAGATAGATAGATAGATAGATAGATAGATAGATAGATAGATAGATAGATAGATAGATAGATAGATAGATAGATAGATAGATAGATAGATAGATAGATAGATAGATAGATAGATAGATAGATAGATAGATAGATAGATAGATAGATAGATAGATAGATAGATAGATAGATAGATAGATAAATAGATAGATAGATAGATAGAAATTAGCATAGTAAGGTGGGAGGTTCTAAGTGGCCTGACATGGATAAAAATTACCATATCTGGATGAAGTGCATCCCAGGCTGCTGAGTGAGGCAACGGATAGCAGTGGCGCTGGCAATAATTTTTAATAACTCTCTGGCTACAGGAGAGGTGCCAGTGTACTAGAGGACAGCCAATTCTGTACCGTTATTCAAGAAGGGAGGAATGGATAAATCAGGGGACTACAGTCCAGTCAGTCTAACTTCAGTGGTTGGGAGACTGAATGAAACAATTCTGAGGGACAGAATCAATTTACACTTGGAGGGAAAGGGATTAATCAAGGGATGTTGGCATGGCTTTGTTAAGGGGAGGTCATGTTTGACCAATTTGATTGATTTTTTTGCAGAGGTGACCAGGTGTTTAGATGAGGGCGATCTATTTGGTGTAGACTACTTTGCCTTCAGAAAGTTATTTGATAAGTTCCCACATGGGAGACTGATAATCAATTAAGAGATCCTGGGGTGCCAGGCAATTTCGCCAATTTTATCCAGAATTGGCTGAGTGGCAGGAAGCAGTGTGGGATTTACGAAGGGTGTTTTTGTGACTGGATGCCTGTGTCCTTTGGAATTCCACTGGGATCGGTGTTGGGTCCCTTTCTGGTTGTGGGATATATCAATGATTTGGACTGAAATGAAGGAGAGGTTGATCAGTAAGTTTGCGGGTGATTCGAAATTTGAGGAGTATTAAATAGTGAGGAGTATAGCCTTTGACTACAGTAGGCTATAGACGGGCTGGTCGGATGGTCTGATCAGCTTCAAATGGAATTTAATGCAGATAAATGTGAGGTGATGCACTTGGGCTGGATAAACACACACAGGAATACACGATGAATGGTAGAACACTGGGCAGTACTGAGGATCAGACACATTGATGTGAATATCTAAAAGTCCGTTAAGGTAGCGGGTCAGGTAAATAAGGTGGCTAAGAAGGCATATGGGATGAATGCCTTTATCAGCAGAGGCATAGAATATAAGAGTGGGGAGGATATGCTGGAACTGTATGAAACACTGGTTCGGCCACAGCTAAAGTACTGCCTGCAGTTCTGGAATCCACATTACAGGAAGGGTATGATTGCACTAGAGAGAGTGCAGAGGAGATTTACCAGAGTGTTGCCTGGGTTGGAGAGTTTTATTTACAAGGAGAGATTGGATAGACTGATGTAATTTTACTTGGTGCAAAGGAGATGGTGGGGGCACATGATTGATGTGTTTAAAATTATGAGCGGCAAGGATAGGGGAGGCAGATGGGTCCGTTTCCCCTTGATGGAGGGATCAGTAATCACGTGCATAGATTTAACGTAAGGCGCAGGTGGTTTGCAATGGATGCGAGGAAGAATTATTCCACCCAGAGGATGATTAAACTCTGGAACACACTGCCTTAAATGTTGTAGAGACAGAAGCCCTCATAGCATTTAAGAAGTGTTTGGATGTTTACTTGCAATGCAATGGCATACAAGGCTATGGGCCTAGTGCTGGAAAAGGGGATTAGAGAAGTTAGGTACTTGTTTGACTGGCGCAGGCTCGATGGGGCGAAGGGTCTTTTTCTGTGCTGTAGGCCTCTAAGCTTCCATGTGTCTATGACTCCTTTAGCCAGCACCACTACCATTAACATACACTTTGTCCTTTTGTTCATGACATACCTGTCAATCTCTCCTTTGGCTCCACCCATCGCTGACATTCGATCCAGCTTCAACTGCTCCACCCTCACTTAAACAGTCTCAATTTCATTACATTTTTAGTCCTCTTTATGTCTGAGGAAGAGTCAAACGAACTCGAAACGCTAACTCTGCCTTTCTCTCCACAGATGCTGTTAGACCTGCTGCGTTTGCAGCATTTCCCGTTTTTGTTTCAGATTTCCAGCATCCGCAGCAGTTTGGTTTAGTCCCACAATCACTGTGTTCCATATTTGACTGATAGCTCCTGAAACAAATGTAGAGACCCAAAAGAGTGATGGACATCAATCATGTCTAATTGCAGTGTTTTGTTGCCCGAATGGCAGTTACAATATCCAATCAGAGAGCTGCGACCACACTGGTATGTCCTCCAATAATGAAAATTACCTTTTAAAATCCGACCAATAGCGTAGCACCTTGCTCGCTTGGCAAAACCTATCCCTGCCAAGTTTGTGATTGTCAGTAGTTTGAGCATTCATTGAGTTTCCAATGGCGCCTTGGCCAATCGAATTCTGGCCCTATTGTTCGATTCTCGCCGCATCGCCCTTGCCCAGCGTCATGACGACTTGTTGTTGGATCTAGGCGGTAGGTGGGCGATGACCCTTAAATCGGAGCGGAACTGAGAATTACCGCAGGACAACTATATTTCACTGATGTCAATTGAAACGGGAACCAGGCGGAAGAAATTCAGAGGTGAAATGGGAGGGACAAAGGATAGAGGAAGGAAGAAATTAAGTCACTGAATCACAGCGCTGTTGCAAAGTAGAAGGAAGCCATTTGGCCCATCGAGAGCACACCAACTCTCTTAATGAACGTCTCATCTAGGTCTATTCTCCCACCTACTCCCCATAACCCAGCACTTTCTGCATTTGCTGAAAACAGTGTAATTACCTCCTGAATGCTTCAATTGAACCTGCCTCCACCGCACTCTCAGTCATAGTATTCCCCATCCTAAACACTCACTGTGTGAAAAAGTATAATTAATGTCATCAATGCTTATTTTTTCTAATTAGTTCTATCTGAGCCCCCTCACTCTCGATACTTTCACGAGAAGGAATCTTTTGTCCTGACTCTAGATCGCTCATGACTGTAAATACCTATATTAAATCTCCACACAACTGTCTTTTCTATAAGGAAAACAACCATATCTTCTCAAACTACCTTCATAACTGATGTTCATCATTTCCAAAAATATTTCCGTGAATCTTTGCTGTACTGTATGCAGTAACATGAAATTCTTTCTAAAGTGTGGCGCCAGAACTCAACGTAATAATTCAAATGGAGGCCGACCTAGTTATTTTAACGAGTGCAACATAACCTCCTTTCTCTGATACTGTATTTCTCTACAAATAATGCGTCGGATACTGATAGCTTTCTTGGCCGATTTCTCAAGCTGTCCTGCTACCTTCAGTGACTTTTCCCTCTGCTCCTGAGATCTTCAGAGACGTTCCCTTTATTTAATGCTGTCACTACTCATGGTACCAAAATGAATAATTTCACATCTCTCTGCACTAGAATTCACCTGCCACCTGTCCACCCTTTCCACTAACTTGTCCATGCTTTTTTGAAGTAATACACTCTTCTCCTCACAGTTCAGAATGTTTTAGTCTTAGTTGCCTGTCAGGCCCGGTAGCAAATCACTTTTATTTTTCTCCTCAGTTAATATTTTCAAGCCCAATACAACAATTAGATTTAATTCGATTTCATGTTTATTAATTATCATGTCCAATTCACAATTCAAAGTAAACTTCCCCCTGCGTGTCTTGGCTGTCAAATTACCTTTTGAAAAAAAGAGTTAAGCGGGCGCAGTGACGTAGTCACCTTGTTTCTGAACTGCTAACCTAGAGAAAATGTTTAATACTCTTGATTCGAATCACACCATGGCAGATTGTGGAATGTGAGTTCATAAATAAATCTGTATTTAATAGACTGATATTGACCACGAAAGCATTGCCGAATATTTCCCTTGAAAGCAGGAAATCTGCTCTCCATAAGGTGACTCCAGGCCCACAGAAATGTGGCACTTCATCATGACAGAACCCAACCCAGCAGAGGGAGACTGCTGAATGTGAGATGTTAGTGAATGTTTCTGTCCTTGCGTCTGTGTGAGTGTGAGGCTTCATTTCTCTATTTATTTAACTGTCCGGCAGTAGGTGTATGTGTCCGTCTGTATGCAAGAGAGATTGCAAGTGCTTGTCTAGCCATCTCTGTGTTCGTGCCTCCGCAGTGCGTTTCTGTGTCACGTGAGCATGACATTATCCAACAGAGGGAGATTGTTGGAGGTAAGGCATTTTTATGTGTGTGTGTCTGTGTATGTGTGTGTGTGTGTGTGTGTGTTTACGCAGTGGGTTTCTGTGCCATGTGAATATTACATTATCCTACAGAGGGAGATTGTTGGAGGTAAGGCATCTTTATGTGTGTGTGTCTTTGTTAGTGAGTGTGTGTGTGTGATTTTGTGTTTACGCAGTGAATTTCTGTGCCATGTGAATATTACACTATCCTTCAGATGGAGGTTGCTGGAGGTAAGGTTGTTTCTGTGTGTGTTTTATTTTGTGTGTGTACGTGTATTTGTGTTTGTGTGTGTGTGTGTCTGTGTGGGAGAGAGAGAGAGCGAGAGATAGAGAGAGAGTGATTGTTGTTCCATCATATATTTTTTTTAATCTAGGAAATATTGTGGTATTGTGCTGCACTGCCGTCGATCTGATCTCTGTGTTTAAAGCAGCAGGCAGTTTTTGATATGAAATGGGAGTTGTAAAAATCTAATCAGTTTGTAAGTATGGTGATGAATGTCAGATTTACCAATACTGTATCAAAATAGATTAAATGTTATTGCACTTTATGTCTCTGTGGAGCAGCCATGCATTTTACCATAACATATTTGATCAATTAAGTATATATTTTTTGGAAACCTAAAGTTTTACACAGTTTGCATTCTCTGTTTTCCATTTTATGAAGCGCGTTCCCTTTGATTCATTTCCTCACTGCTGCACTCTTTGTGTAAACCTCTCTGGTTCTGAACCATTCCCAGTTCTGATTGAAGCTCACTGAGCTGCAACAATAAGTCAGAAAGGTTTTAAGAGAAAGACGAGGAACTAGTCATGTCTGTAGTAGACAAAGGCTTGTCTTGGAGAAATCAGTTGCTGGGTCGGATTTAGACATACCGACACCCTGAGGTATGTCAAGCTGAAAACGATTCATTCCATTAAAGTTTTTCTTCATAATTCTCACGGAATGGTAACTTAATATTTACATTTGAAAGCTTTCTAGTGCATATATACAAGGCCAAATGCGCAATGAACAAATTACAATCGAACTAAAACACATTGCACAGAATCACAGAATGTTAGCGGCATAGAAGGAGGTCATCCGACCCATGGTGTCTGCATCGTCTCTCCAAATGATCATTATAGCCTAGTGTCATTGTCCTGCCTTTTCCCCGTGTCCCTTCATATTGTTTTCATTCAAATAATCATCTACAGCCCTCTTGAATGCCTCGATTGCACCTACCTCCATCACCCATCCAGGCAGTGGATTCAGACGCGAACAAATTACATCTTACAAAATACCTATTTGAATAGTGTAGTATATTCAAATTAAATCCTTTCAAATGTAAATACGTTCAACATTTCTTAACTGTTAAAAATTAAAACCTCTTATCAACAAAAACAAAAAAAAAACCTTTTACACAAATCAGGAAACTATTAAGTGGAAGAAGTAATGCAACTTGCATCTTATCTGTTTGCACCACACATGAAGATAAAAATGTAAACCTGTTTCATTCGTGGTTTTTGGAAAGCAACAGTATCGATGATGTCCTCAAATGATGAGATACCACGTTTATCACTTTCGATGCAAATAATGCTGAGGACATTTCGCTTGCCTTTCGACAAACTTTACTCAAATTAATCAAACGCTGTCCTGCAGAGCTGTGTAGAAATCCTCAAGTGAGCATTTTCACGAACGTGTGTCATCCTTAGAAATATACTTTCCTTTCAATGTTTGTAAACACATTGAACTCTTGTATTTCCACGAGTACGTATTCAAGGATATACATATTTACCTTGTGTTAAAAACACAATAAGCCCATGTGCGAACCGAACAGGGGCACAAATGATGCTGCCTTGCAGTTCGGGCCAGCAGGCTGCTGGCTGTTTGTTGGTTTCTTGAGGCTAAGGATCCTGGATGAACGCTTGTTTCGGGGCGAACAAGTTATTGCACAGACAAAGAACATCAGAAGATTGTTGTTCGAATAAACACGTGCTTTTTATTTACAAACTCAACCCTGCAGCTACATTTATTTGCTCACAACATAACACTCTGTCTTTACTCATCAGTGACTAACTCAAGGCTCCCCCACATATATTTCGGAGGCGCCATTGTGCTATTGGACATCAAGATCATGTGCTCTTAAATTAAAATGCATGCCTTAAATGTCTATTACGCATCAGGTTAATGCATCCCTCCTCATGTACTCCAAAACACACTTTACATTGTTTTATTAAATCAGGTTATTGACACAGTTCAATTATTTACAAAGCCAGTTTCGCTGGTGGGGGCGGGGGGTCGTGCAGTTTCCTTATGCTTGTAGAACGCCTCAGCACCAAAGCTTCTGAAGTTTGCTTTGGATTCTCCCTCCCTGAAGTCGCCTGAGAATCTGATTCTACAGCAGCAATCTGTAAATGTGTTTCTTCGACTCTTTCGGGTACTGTCGGTCCTTCAAATACGTTTGTCCTTGGTTGAGTTATTTCAACAGAAAATGTTGATTCAGCGTCGAACGCGAGTCACTTCTGGATATTTGGTTTTTCCACTTCTTATTTGATCAACATGTATTCTTATTATTCAATCTTCGAATTTCACTTTGGAGGAAAGAAGTGACATTACAGCACTTAGTTCACCGAACAACCATGCTGTTTTTTTTTTCTATTTTTTTCAGAGAAACCTTCTGTCCTAAATTAAATGTTTTGCCCCAACTGTGACATTCATGTCCCATATTATGATATGCCTTCCTTCCTTCTGCCTCCGTCCCCCGATCGCCCCCAAACAAGCCCCCAACTTTGGCATAATTAAGCTCAGTCTCGATTAGAGACGGCAATTCATCAACACTTCAGCAGGTGTGACATCTCTTGTGGAATAAAAATCTGACTTATTTAGTCACGAACGAATCTACAGACAATTTATGCAAAGCAGATTTGAACGTCTGAAATGCTCCCTCGGCGAGTACATTTAAAGAAGTGTAGTATGAAGATGTTTTCACATGAACAATAATATTGAAGCTTTTAAATCGGTTAAATTCAGCACGTGAATACTGTTCTGTTATCTGACAATAGAACTTCAGTTAGTCCATTTATAGTGAAGCTTTATCGTATCGTGTCTATTGGCGCTGAGGATGTGGGTGACAGTACTTCGTATATATCCATCAATTTTGAATGAACATCTAGGAGAAGGCAAAACATTGTCCCCATAAAAAGTCCCACATAGTCGATGTGCACTCTTACCCATCGTCTTTCGGGTCATTCCCAGCGGTGCAAAGGGGGCTGTTTCACGTAGTTTTACTGCTTGGAGACACTGCATAAAACTTCTCACTAGGTTTCCTATTCTTCCATCCATTACTGCAACCAGACATACCTACCTGCAATTGGCTTAATTTTGGAAACTCCGGGTCATACACTGTGAATTTCAGAAAATAATGGTGTTTGTCCTTTTGGAGACACAATTGCACGATTCCCCCCACAATCAAGTATCTTATTGGCTGCCAATCCCATATCTTCTCTGGAAATAAGGTTCAATTTCATTGGATAATTGCGATTGTGACCAATAATAAAGGACTTGGTTTCTCACCTTGAAAAAAAAACTTGGCCTCCGCTCGCCAAATCTTTAATTTGTTTTGCAGATATAGGTGATGAGTCCAGGAAGTTCAATAAGACGACGCATTCCTGAGGAATTGGGACATTCTTGTATTTTACTTGCAAGGATAAACGATTGAGTGCACCTGCATCTGAGATTTGAATGCAAGGTCGAGGAATAAAAGTTTGTTATTACGCTGCTAAGATCAGAACCCATCTTTGAACTGTTGCTGAGGCTATAGGGGGTATAGACTTATTTTATACAAATAGACAAATAATGGTTTGTGGCCCGTAATGAAAGTAAAATTACAACCCTGCACATATTGATGGAATATTTTAACACAGAAAGTGATCGCCAGGCCGTCTTTTCCAATTTCAGGGAACTCTTTGTCTGCTGTAGTAAGTGTTCTCAGCACAAAAATAATAGGCCGTTCTGATCCATAATCCATTCGTTGGGAACGCACTGCTACTGAAACATAAAATGATGTGTCGAACGCGAGTTTCAATTCTTCCTTTGCATCAGAATGTAATGGAAGTTTAGATGGTTGTAGCAACTTTTTTTTTAACCTTTGTGCAAAATTCCCCTTGAGGCGTTTGCCATGACCATCTTTGATTTTTCATGAGCAAGTGATACATTTCGGTCGGATAAATTAGGCAAGAAACGCCCATAGTAATTCATCATCACCAAGAACGACTTCAGCTCGAATCTGCCCTTTGGTTCTGAGGCTTCATTGAAAGCTTCCACTTTTTCTTCAATTGGATGTAAGCCTTGTGAATCGACCTTGTGGCCGAGGTAAGTTACCTCTTTTGCCTGGAATGTGCGCTATTCCTTTCTCAATCTCACTCCAACCTGCAAAATCCGATTCAGAACTCCTTCCAAATTTATTAAATTGCCTTTATTTGTGAGTTCAGTCACGAAAACGTCATCCAAATTAACGACAGCTTCGGACAATCATTTTAATAATCTTTTCTTGGCTATTTGTATTATGGCAGAAGCAGAAGGTAAACCAAGTGTTAAACGAATGTTTTGTCACAATTCAAGGGAGAAAGTGGGCTGTAGTATCGAACACCAATACTCGCCGAACAGTGACACATGTGGAAAGTTTCACTGGACCATCAGGTTGTCCCAATTCTATCTAATAGTAAAATGTAGGTTAAAAGAATACGATCATCATGTTTGTGCACTTAACAGGTAAATAACTGTTTAGTAAACAAATTGTCCTTAACTAGTGGCAAAAAGAAGAAATATGAACTGCTAACTTTCAACTACATAACTTAAACTCAACGCCTCTTTAAACCCCGACACACAAACGCACACACACACACACAATACACACAAAACTTGGATTCTAATGGTGAGATAAAACAGTTCAATAGCACCGATCTGGATTTCAGGATTAAATTGATTGACTTTGATTGCTTTCTTCCAAATGTCTTGCAGATTGTTGTGGCTGACAGGAGGTGGTCTCCTGTCACCTACAGTCTTTGGTTCTCTGCTTGAAATTTGATTTAAATGTCACAGCTGGTGATTTTTCCCCTCTTCCTCCTGACAGGGGTCCGTCAATGAAATTACGATACATCGATGTGTGAAATAGCCAGCAGCTACTGTGGCAGGATTACTGTAGTCTTACAAAACACAGAAGAGACATGGTTCCGTTTTTTCCTCTTTTCAGGCTGGAGCTGATCTACTGCAGTATCATCATACAGAACCTGGCCACCTGGTCAGGAGCCAATCAAAACGCCATCGTTCGGCAGTTCCCTCTTAAAGCAGTTCTGAGTTCGTTCACAATTCCTTCCCACATGGCACATACTGTTACAGGAAATAGCAGCATTGAAGAAATTCGTCTTCCTGCTCCAGTGAACGTCACGTTTAAACTGCAACCATGGTATTTGTTTAAAGCCACAGTTAAATCTTAAAACCACTGTTCAAAAAGAAAAATATTTACATGCTGCCAAACCTGAAAAATATGAAACGCCATTTAAGAAATGCGTTTGCACACTGGGCATGTGATACATAGAAAACAGAGAGAAGACTGACACTTATTCATCCATGCTTCCCCCTTGTACAATCTTAAATATTAACATATTTCATAAATTTACCCCCTGGGACAATTCACCCACAATCACATTATCTGTACCAGCAAAGTGAACAATTTTTACATTGAATGGTCGAAACAATAGAAACCATCTAAAGTGTCTCGCATTTCGAGTTTTTAGCTTCTCAATGAACGGCAGCGGATTAGGATCAGTTTAGGCTAATATTTCTTCGTTATCATCCTGCTTTTCCCTGTCCTTTAACTATGGTGCTTTGATCTTCTTTGCTTTAACTTCTATACCTTTCCTTGCTTTGGGATTTTGCTCTATTTATTTTCTTAATCTTTAATCTTGACCTGTTCCACGTCATTACTTCTGGATTTAGCGCAGTTTCCTTTGCATTTCGTTCCCTGCCTCCTCTTCTTGAGTTTGCAGGTGTTTTTCTCCGTTCTTTACTTTTTGTTTTACCCTATCTTTACTTCTAGTTTTGTTAACTTCTCCTCCATCTTTGTTTTTAATCTGTTCACAATCTCGGTTTCTACTTTTTGATTTCGCCCTTTTTTCTCTCTCTCTCTACGTTTAAACTTACAATTTTACTTTCAGGATTGGGTTGAGACCCTGGAGCCTCTCAGACACACAGTGTGTGGCCAGTGGACAAAATTGTAAACTCCCTGGCTGTTAATATCTAGGGCACTGGAACGTTTTGTGAGAGGGAAGACAATTGGAACATGAGCAAGAAGCCACAGTCCATGGGTATTAAATACATTTGCACTTTGCAGATATATCACTTATTCTAATTGTCTTTCATTTCATAAATTAGGTGTTTCTTTCAGTTAAGTGTTTGCAGCGCGATGTGGATTGAAACTGCACCGAATGCGGGGAGAAGTAGATGGAAACTGCACCGACTCTGGGGCAATGTGGATACAAACTGGATTAACCGCGGGGAACTGATGACACAAACTGCACTAGCTGTGTGGAAAAGTCGACACAAATTTCATCGACTGCACAGAAAAGTGAAAACACAGTGCACCGACTGTGGGGAAAATCGATACAAGCTGCATCGAATGCGGGGAAAATACGATCAAAGCAATACCTACTGTGGGGCAAAATGGACAATAACTGCACTGACTGCAGGGGAAAGTGAATTTACACTCCACGAACTGTTGGGTAAACTGGATACCAAATGCACCGACTGTGGCGTAAAATGGACGCAAATTGCACCGATTCTGTGGCAAATTTGACAGAAACTGCACTGACTGTTGGGAAAATTGAACACAAACTGCACCGATTGTGAGTAAAAATGGATACAAACTGAACTGGCAGCAGGTGAAAGCGGATAGAAACTGCACCCACTGCGGGGAATAGTGGAATTATTTTGAACTGTCTGTCCGCTTTTCCACGGTAAAGTGGACACAAACTGCACCAGCTGCGGGGGCGAAGTGGGCAAAAACTGCGCCGGCTGGGGGGCAAAGTGGGCACAAACTGCACCGGCTGGGGGGCAAAGTGTGCACAAACTATGCCGACTGTGGGGCAAAGTGGGCACAGACATAACCGACTGTGGATCAAAGTGGGCACAGGCTGCACCGTCTGCTGGGCAAAATAGAGAGGCAGAGGGCGAGACGGGCAGAGATAATGAGAGAGTGAAAGAGGCAGAAGGAGGGATGAAGAGTGCATCAAAATAGGGCGGGAGCGAAAGTGAAAGAGAGCGAGATGACACAAAGATTGGCCGGGTGTTTAACAGTGAGGTTGAATGTCTTGGGCTAGAGGAAAAATACAGATGTGATGGTCAAATGGGCAGATCAATGGCAGATGGAAGTTAACCCTGAAAATTGTGAGGTGATACACTTTGGAAGGAGTAATTTGACAAGGAATCATTCAATGAACGCCATAATTCTCAGAATTTCTGAGGAACAAAGGGACCTTGGCGTGTGTGTCCATTGATTTCTGAAGCCGGAGGGGCATGTTAGTGGGGTGGTGAAAAAGGCACTTAGGACACTGGCCTTTATCAATCGATGCGTAGATTCCAAAAGTAGGGAGGTCATTTTGGAGTTGCATAGAACCTTGGTGAGGCCACAGCTGGAGTACTGTGGTACTGTGTGCAGTTCTGGTCGGCACATTATAGGAAGGATTTGATCGCACTGGAGGGGGTGCAGAGGAGATACACAAGGATGTTGCCTGGGTTGAAACATTCAATATTTGAAGGGAGGTTGCATACGCTTGGATTGTTGTTGTTGGAGCAGAGAAGATTGAGACGCCACCTGATCGACGTGTACAAGATTTTGAGGGGCATGGAAAGGGTGGATAGGGAGCAGCTGTTAGCCTTAATTGAAGGGTCAGTCACAAGTGGGCATAGGTTCAAGGTGAGGGGCAGGAGGTTTAGAGGGGATGTGAGAAAAAACCTTTTTTACCCAGAGGGTGGTGACGGTCTGGAATGCACTGCCTGTGAGGGTGGTGGAGGCGGGTTGACTCACATCCATTAAAAAGGACCTGGATGAACACTTGGCACGTCAGAACTTTCAACGCCATGGGCCAAGTGCTGGCAAATGGGGTTAGGTAGGTAGTTCATCTGTTTTTCACGTTTCGGTGCTGACTTGATGGGCCGAAGGGCCTCCTCTGCACTTTGATTCTATATTTCAGTGATTCTGCGAGAGTCAGTGAGAGACAGAGATATTAACGAGAGAGAGAGAGGAGGAATCGCACTGAGAGATGGAGACAGAGGGAGGAGGAGAGATTGAGACTTGGAGACACAGCAAGGCAGGTCGAGAAATGGAGAGAGAGATCGAGAGGGAGAGACGCATAGAAAGAGAGAGAGTTAGGCACACATTGTGAGAGAGAGTCTGAGAGAGAATGAGGCAGAGACAGAACGTGAGGGATAGATACAGAGAGAGAGATTTAGAGAGAGAGAGATCGAGAGAAAGTGAAAGAGAGAGAGAAAGGGAAGGGGAGAGGAAGAGACAAACAGACAGGCAGAGGCAGAGAAGGAGAGGCAGAGAGAGAGAGACACTGAAATGGTGAAAGGAAAGATTAGCAAGCGAGAAAGAGAAATAAAGTGAGAGTAGAAGAGGGAAAGAGAACAGAGAGACAAAGTGAGAGAAAGACTGAGAAGGAGGGCAAGAGACTGAGACAGAGTGCGAAAGAGAGAGATAGATGCGCAGAAGGGAGATAGAGAGAAAGAGAGGGAGAGAGAGCCATAGAGAGAGTAAAGAGGAAGAGTAAGAAACAGCGAGAGTCATAGAGCGAGAGGGAAAGAGTGAGATATAGAGACAGGGTGAGAGAGACACAGAGAGAGAGTGAGACAGAGAGAGAGAGAGAGTGAGAGAAAGAGAGAAATTGGGAGAGACAGACACACAAGCAGAGAGAGTGTTCGAGAGGGGAAAAGGACAGAGAGACAGAGTGGCAGAGATATGGAGAGAGAGAGAGAAGGCAGTCATACATCAAGACAACGATAGACAGACAAATAGATAGATTGGATAAAAGGTAGGCAGGCAGGAATGCAGATGGACAGGCCGACAGACAGATACACAAATAGACAGAGAGATAGATAGGTAAACAGATAGATATATAGACAGATAGATAGATGGATAGACAGGTAGATAGCTAGATAGATAGATAGACAGACAGACAGACAGTCAGACAGACAGACAGATAGACAGACAGTCTGAATGTCAGTTTAAGGGAAAGGAACTGAGAAGGAGAGCAAGAGAGGCAGAAAGACAAAGACATACACATAGAGATTGAAAGAGACGGAGAAACGTGAGAGAGAGAGAGGCAACGACACATGCACACGCACATGGACACACATGCACTCTCAGTGTGTCTGTGTGTGAGAGATAGAGAGAGAGAGAATTGAAGAGAACGAGACAGATGGAATGTTCGGTTGTTAGAGGAAGAGGACGGAGAGAGAGAATCACGTACACACACAAACGTAGATAAACACACAGAAAGAGAGGGAGAGGTCTAAGAGAGAGAAGGCGGTCGAAAAGGAGAAAAGCATAGAGTTGCTGGGAGAGGAAGAGAGGGTGAGGCAGGGAGAGAAAAAGACAGAGTGAATGAGAGATTGAAAGATGGAGAAGGATAGGGGCAGAGTGTGTGACATGGAGCGAGAGAGATTGAGAGAGAGAGAGATTGAGAGAGAGGGATAGAGATAGTGAGAGAAAGAGAACAGAGAGAGTTGCGTAAATGCATTGAGTGGAGGAGACAGAGGGAGATGGTGTGAGTGAGATTTAGAGACACAGCGAGAGGGATAGAGAGAGAGAGGGGGAGAAAGATAGAGAGGCAGAGAGAAATGTTGAAAAAGAGGGGCAGAGAAACGAGCGAGAGAGGCATAGAGAGAGACGGTTAGACACAAAGTGTGAGAGCTAGACAGAGAGAGAGAGACAGAGAGAGAAAGAGACAGAGTGAGACACAGACTGATAGAAGACGAGAGAGGGGAGAAGAGATAGAAGGAGAGAAAGAGACAAAGGGAAGTTTTGGGCGTGAGCGACAGAGAAACACACACACACAACACACACACACGTGGACACTGATACGGAAAGGGAGAGAGGGCTGTGAGAGACAGGGCGGTCGAAAGGACAACAGGAGAGAGTTGATGGGAGAGAAAGAGAGGGTGAGGCAGAGAGAGAGAGGGAGAAAGGCAGATAAATTAAGAAAGTAAAAGGAGAAGAGAGAGAGAGAGTGTTTCATAGGGCTGGAGGGAAAGAGAAAGGGAGGGAGTCAAAGGGAAAAGGAGAGAGAGAGAGTTATATAAATAGCGGGAGAGACACAGAGAGTCAGAAAGAGAGAGATAGACATTGAAAAATAGAGAAGGGGAGAGATAAGAGAGAGAGGCAAAGAGAGAGACAGAGTGAGACACGGTATGAGGGAGAGAGAAAGAGAGGGAGAGAGAGAGAGCGAGAGAGAGGGAGAGAGAAAGTAACAGGAAAATAAAAGGGAGAGAGAGAGGAACAGACAAGCAGACAAGCAGAGGCAACGAAGAGGCAGAGAGAGGGAGAGAGACAATGAAACAGACAAATGAAAGTTTATCAAGTGAGGAAGAGAGAGAAGGCGAAAGTGAAAGAGGGAAAGAGAACAGAGAGACAAAGAGAGAGTGACTGAGAAGGAGGGCGAGAGTGTGAGGCACAGCAAGAGACAGGGATTGACACACAGAGGGAGAGGTAGAGAGAAAGAGTTGGATAAAGAGACAGGAGAGTAAAGAGGAAGAGAAAAAGACAGCGAGAGTGATACAGCGAGAAGGGAACTTTGAGAGATGCAGACACAGCGAGAGTGGTACAGAGAGAGAGAAAGAGTCAGAAAAAAAGATAAAGTTAGCGAGAGAGGTTGAGAGAGGCAGAGAGAGATAGAGTGACAGAGAGAGAGAGGGGCAAAGGGAGAGAGAGGGAAAGAGGGAAACAAAAATTCGGAGATAGATAGATAGATAGATAGATAGATAGATAGATAGATAGATAGATAGATAGATAGATAGATAGATAGATAGATAGATAGATAGATAGATAGATAGATAGATAGATAGATAGATAGATAGATAGATAGATAGATAGATAGATAGATAGATAGATAGATAGATAGATAGATAGATAGATAGATAGATAGATAGATAGATAGATAGATAGATAGATAGATAGATAGATAGATGAATGGATGGACGGACGGATGGACGGACGGACGGACGGATAGATAGGTAAATAGAAAGTTATCTAGATCGACAGACAGACAGACTGAGGGAGAGGGAAACAAAAGAACAGAGAGACAGAGAGAGCTATAGAGAGAGAGAGAGTGGGACACAAAGAGAGAGTGGGGAAATGAAATGGAAGAAAAAGAGACAGGATGAGCGAGATTCAGAGAGAGAGAAGAACGAGGTAGTGGGAGAGACAATGAGTGTAAAAAACAGAGTGGGAGATAAAGAGTTCTGAGCGACGGAAGGAAAGGGAGAGACACAGCAAAAGGGAGAGAGTGAGATGTGCACGGACAAAAAGAGGGACAGGTAGCGGGGGTAGAGAGAGAGAGTGAGAGAGATTGATAGTGAGGTATTTTCGCATTTGATTGTGGAGTGGAATCAGTTTTTGAGAAATTTTGAATATTTCCAGATATTTTATTCGTTGAATTTGGTAATAAATTGTCATCCTTAACCCACTGTAATCGCACAACTGAATGTCCACAGTTAGAGAGGACAGTTACCCCACATGGTGTAATAGAACAGCGTGGAGAGAGGCACTCTAACATTTGGAATTTAATCAATATTTGGCAACAGTCAAGTGACGGATATCCCTTAAACAATAGGGGATCTAGGTGAGGGACTGATGGTGATTGAATGGACAGCATATTATCCTTGTGAACAAAGCTCTTGTTTTTTTTTATTAGTTAATTAATTTGTTAAGTAAAGTTCAATCCTTGGATCCTGGGATCTGCATTTAACAATAAACATTTGATATCAATAAACACAAAGTCATTATCTGTTTGTTCACATACTTTAAAAAACAATTTGAACAATGTTGCAATTTCCACGTCCCTGAGGATGATCCCACAGGGTATAAATTAAAGACTTTGGGAATGTATCACCTCAGCGTTTAAGGCAGAGATTACCAGCAGCACAAAGGGGCACATCACTTCGCACTGAAATGATGGAACCAATTGATGAGGCTGAGAAAATATTCTACACAATCCTTGCTGTTATAGGTGTTCCTGTTGAGTGACCATACCTACTGAAGTTGCGTAAATCTGTATGTGAGCGGCTCTCTCATTTTAAACTGTGACTGAAAATATTACATTCTGATCTGTTGCTCACTGTCATAGACACACTGAATCAGCGATATAATTTGCTGAATTAAAATGTCTTGAATGTCTCTGCCGCTTTATTCAATGTTGTCAAATGAAAATAAACCTTTGATCGTAACTCGCAGGCTCTCTGATGAATTATGTCCTAGTATTCAGTGGAAAATTGTGTAATGTTAAAGTAGACCTTAGTGAAGGAAAAATCTCTGAAGGAATGTTTACTGGGAGTCAGAGGAAAATCACCCTGAGTGTTGGTCATTAATCAGAGTGGAATACCTGGCCCCAGTCACCACTCTTTCACGGACTGTGCCTGTTCATGTCAAATTGTCCTAAATGTCTGTTCGTAACCAGGTTAGAAAACCTGACTCCAGTGACCAAATATTTCTGGGTCTATCTGCTAATGTCAAATTGTACTAAGTGTGGGTCAGTAACCAGAGTGGAATACCTCACTCCAGCCACCAATCTTTCACTGACGTTATCTGTTAGTGTCAAATTGTCCTATGTGTGGGTTTGTAACCACAGTGAAATGCCTGACTACAGTCACCAATCTTTCATTTACTGTATCTGATAGTTTCAAATTGTCCTAATTGTGGGTTAGTAACCAGAGTGGAATACCTGACTCCAGTGTACATGTTTTTCTAGGTCTTTCATTTGGGGTCAAATTGTACTAATTGTGGATCAGTAACCAGAGTAGAATAAATGGCCCCAGTCACAATTTATTTTGGGTTATATCTGGCAGTGCAGAGTTGCATTGAGTGTGGGTCAGTAAACAGAATGGAATAACTGCTCCAAGTGATAATGTATGACTGGGAATATTAGTCGGTGCGGAATTGGACTGACGTGGTTCAGTAACCGCACTGAAAGGATTCGTTTCGATTTGGAAATCATCTTTGTTTTTATTGCTGAACAGTCTTTCCATTCATTGGAGCTCTCTCTGTGTTTTACCTTATGTATAGTTTGACAACAGGAATTGTTTTAATGTTGGTTGAAGATATTTGGTAGTGAGTGTCTGAAGTTAAATGTCTGGATTTAGCTCCATTTTCTATTCATCTGCTTCAACAGAAGTAGATGTCAAACCATTCCTGATATTTAAGCAATCCGCCAGCACTCTAACAGTGTTCCAATGTTCTTTTTGATTGTTTTATAAGGCCAGAAGAGATCAGAGCAGGCGAAGGTCATTCCACCCATGGAGTCAGCTCAGCCATTCAGTGAGATCATTGCTGATCTGATCATCGTCACCTCCACAATCCTGCCTTTTCCCCATAACCCTTGGTTCTCTGACTAATTAAAAATCTGTCGAGCTCAGCCTTGAATATATTTAATGACTCATCATCTACAGCCCACTAGGGGAACTAATTCCACAGATACACTAATCTCTGAGAGAAGAAATTCCTCCTAATCTCTGCATTAAATTGGTGAACGCTTTCTCTGAGATGATGCCCACTCGTCCTGAACCCTCCCAAAAGGGGAAACAGGTTCTCAACATGTACCGTGTCAAGACCCTCGGAATCTCATTTGTTTCAATAAGGTCCCCTCTCATTCTATTAAACTCCAATGAGTACAGGCCCAATCTAATCAATCTCCCCAAATGAAAAAGTCCCTCTACATCCGGCACCAGCCTATCGAAACTTCTGAGAGTTGCCTCCACTTACAGCATATCTTTCCTCAAATAAAGGGACCAAAATTGTTGACATTATTCTAAGTGAGTGCCATGTATAGTTCTAGCATGACTTCCCCATTTTTATAATCCATTCCCTTTGAAATTTAAGTCAACATTTTATTTCCCTTCCCTATCAGCTGCTGAAATTAATGTTTTCATATTCACGTACGCAGGCTCCCAAATCCCTCTCTGCAGCAGCTTTCTGCAGTCTTTCTCCATTTAAGTTAAATTCAGCTCCTCTTTTCTTCCTGCCAACGTGCATAGACCCACAGTTTCCAATAATATATGCCATCTGCCAAGTTTTGCCAACTCACTTAACATTTCTATATGCCGCTGTAGGCACTTTATTCATCCTCACAGCTTGCCTTCGCACCAATTTTGTGATAACTGGAAATGTGGTGATAGTGCATTCACTTCCATCATATAAACCATTAATATATATTGTAAGTTAGTGTGGTCCCAGCACTGATCCCTGTGGCGCTCCACTACTTACAGGTTGTTATTCTGCTAACAGCACCCCTCCCCCGCTCCGACCTTATCTCAGCTCTCTGTCTTCTATTTTTTAGCCAATCCTCTGTCCATGCTAATATACTAACTCCAAGACCATGTGCACTGATCTTATTAAGCAGCTGTGTGTCTGGTACCGTAGTGAAGGCCTTTTTGGAAATACAAGAATATTGCATATCCTCTTTCCCCTTTATCCATTCTGCTTTTTACTTCCTCAAATAATTCTAAATAAATTTGCCAGGCACGATTTTCCCATCATCAAGCCATGCTAACTCTGCTTGATTATATTATGCATTTTAAATGCTCTGCTATCACATTCCTTCTAATGGACTTTAACATTTTTTCCAATAGTGCATCTTAAGCTAACTGGCCTATAGTTACCTGAGCTATTTTCTTCTCCCTTTTTGAATAACATTGTTACTTTGGCAGATTTCCAATCTTCTCAATCTTTTCCAGAATCAAATGATTCTTGGAAGATTACTGACAGTGCATCCATTCATTTTGCAGATACTTCCTTTAATGTCCTAGGATACAACCCATCAGGGATTTATCGGCTTTTAACTCCATTAGTTTCTTGATCACTTTTTCTATAGTGATAGTTATTTCTTTATTCCCTTCCCCAATTTCCCCCCTGATTATTTAGTATTTTTGGAATGTGATTAGTGTTGTCTACCATGAAGACTGATGAAAAGCATTAATTCAACTCCTCTGCCATTTCCTGGTTCCCCATTTTCATTTCCACAGACTCGTTCTCTAAGGGGCAGTAGTTCACTTCAGCCTCACTCTTCAATTTTTTTATATTTAAAGCTGCTGCTACGTAACGTTTTTATAAGACCTGCTAGTTATCGCTCAATGTTTATTTTCCCAATCTACAATGTATTTTTGGTTAACTTTTCTAGGTTTTTAAAACAAATCATAATCCTCTTGTTTACCACAAAGCTTTGCCGCATTGTATATATTTACATTTTCAAATTCATTCTATCCTCGACTTATTGGGTAAACCATGATTGTTTATGTCCATCCTAGAATCCTAATTCCTCACAGGGATATATCGCTGGTGTGAATCATGAATTATTTTCTTAAACGTCTGCCATTGTTCATCAACCGTCTTTTCTGTTGAACTCCTTTCCAAGTCTACTCCAGCCAACTCTGCCCTCATTCCTTTGTAATTATCCGTTTGCAAGTTTAGCACAGTTGTTTCGGACCATTTTCACTCTCAGCCTGAATGCTAAATATTACCATGTTATGGTCATTTTTTTCCAATTGAACCTTTTACACTGAGAATATTTATTAACCTGCCTCATTACACATTAACAGATCCAACGTAGACTGATCCTTCATTTGACCCACAGCAAATTGTTCTAGGAAATTTTCGCGGATACAATCTATGATTTTTTTGACCGTGGCTACATCTGCCAATGTGATTTTCCCAAACGACATGAAGATTCAAGTCATCCATGATTAATGTACTTCCAATTTTTTCATGCCATAACTATCTTCTGACTTATTGTCTTTCCTACGGTATAGCTACTGTTAGGCGCCCGGTAGACTACTCGCACCACTGTCTTCACCCCCTTATTATTTCCTACCTCTACCCATGTGAATTCTACATCTGCAGATCCAAAATAATCTCTTGCTATCCAACGTATTCGATCTCGTCAAAAAAGCTATCGAACCACCATTTTCATCCTGCACATCCTTTCAAAAACCACATGCCCCTGAATGTTTGGTTATCAGTTTTGATCTCCTGGTAACCACGTCTCCATAATGGCTGTAAAACAGGCCCATTAACCTCTATTCGTGCCTTCAATTTGTTTGCATGGTTCTGAATACTGCCAGCAATTAAGTAATGAGGTATCAGTATTCACTTTTTTTACCATTTCCCCATTTGACTCAATTTGCTGTTGTGTTTTATATGTTTCTAGACTCTTTCCCTTTCTGTCACATTCTGGGTGTCATAACCTAAATAGCTGCCCGGCAAAGTTCCCACATCGTTTTGCTTCTTGAAGCTAATTATCCCCTCTCCAGAAATCCCGCTCACCTATTTATCTTAAAATGCTGTCTGGAACCCCAGTTATTCAATTCACCACGACGCTGGAATCTGCATTTTTAAAGTGAAGCCCTTCCCACCGGAATAGCTCCCTCCTATCCCAGCACTGGCGCCGGTGCCCCTTGAACTGAAACCCATTTTTCCCACACCAAACTTTGAGCAAATATTTAGATCCGTGACTTTATTTATCCTATGGCAGTTTGCCCGTTGTTCAGGTAGTAATTCCAATATCTTTATCTCAGAGGTTTTGCTTTTTAATTTACCTCTTAACTGTTCGAATTCTTTCAGCAGAATTTCGTTTCTAGTTCTGTCAATGTCGCTGACATCAACGTGGATGGTGACAAGTTGATTTATCCCCTCCACTCCAAGTTCCTCTCCAGCCCTGAGGAGATGTCCTGGCACCGGGCAGGAAAGAGATCCTTCGGAACCCATGTAGTGAACAATACCCTTCGCCAATTATACTGTTCCCTACCACTACTGAATTTCCTAATTCCACCCTCAGCTTGAATTGCTGCCTATACCACGGTGCTGTGGTCAGTTTGGTCGTCCTCCCTGCAGTCCCCGCTCTCGTCCACAGATCTTCCAAGAACCTAGGCACTGTTGAACAGTTGCGGGAGCCGAGGCGCCTCGAATGCGATCCCCTTGGTCCCCATACCTACGTCACCTGTGGTCAGACACTCCTGTCCTTGATCCCAGACCAAATTTGAATTTCCTTATCGGAGGGGTGTGACCTCTTCCTGGAACAAATTGTCCAGGTAACTTTCCTCTCCCAGACGTGGCGCAACGTCTGCAGCTCGGACACCAGCTCCTTAAATCGGATCCGAATGTTCTCGAACTGCAAACTCTTGCTACTGATGTGCTCGCTCTGGATCACCTTGATGTCCAATAGGCCAACATGCTGCTGCAGCTAGACATTAGCTTTCCTGCCATAAATAACGTATTTAAATTAATTAATTAACCAATTACATTAGCATCCCTACTCGTTGCACTTGAAGAATCTCCCCCTAGAAGCAATTGATTGTTAGTATTTTTTGTACAACAGGACCGAATTTATACTTAAGAAGCTTTTTTCAGAGGAAAAATACTCTTCAGACCTCAAAACAAACTAAAGACTTCACTTTTACTTTAACGACTACACATTCCCACCAATTAGCTGTTCTCGCGCTCTTTTCCCTCTCTGCTCTTTCAAGGTCTATTGCCTCTCTCTGGACTTTTAATTAACTATTTTTGATGGGTGATACAAATGAAGGTGGAAAGGCAAGAGGTGAAGATGACACAAAGTTTCCACAGAGGGGTAGAGATAGTTTAAGTGAATGGGCAAGCACTTGGCAGCTGGAATATAACGTGGGAAAATGTGAGGTTATGCACTGTGGCACGAAGAATAGAGGAGCTGAATATTATTTAAATGGGTAAAGACTGCAGGAGCTGCAGCACAGAGGGATTTGGGAGTCCGCCTGCATGAATCCCCCTAAAAAAAAACAAAGAATTTCAGCAGGTAATAGGGAAGGCGACAGGATTGTTGGCGTTTATTTAAAGGGAATGGAGGAAAAAATTGCGTGTTCTTGCTAATACTTTGCACAGCATAAGTTAAGACATGCCTAGAATACTGTAAACAGTTTTGGCCCCTTATCTAAGGAAGGATATACTGACATTAGAGGCAGCCCAGAAAAGTATCACTAGATTGAGCCTGGGTATGGAGGGATTTTCTTTTGTGGAGAGGTTGAGTAGATTAAACCTGTACTCACTGGTGTCTGGAAGAATGAAATGCAGCTTTATTGAAACAAATAAGATTCTTGGGGAGTGTGGCAGGGTAGATGCTGAGAAGTTGATTCCCCTTGCGGAAGGTCGAGGACCAGAGGGCATATTCTCAGAGTTAGGTGTGTATTTAACACAGAGACCAGGAGGAATTTCTTCTCTCAGATCGTAGTGAATCTGTGGATTATTTACTGCTGATGGCGTTGAAGGCTCTGTCTATCGTTATATTCAAAGCTGAGATAGGCAGATTTTTAATCAAACGGTAACAAAATGTTCTGGGAAATGGAAGGAAAGTGGAGTTTAAGATTAAATTGTCAGCAACGACCTCATTAAATGGCGAACAGATCCGTTATCCGAATAGCCTACTTCAGCTAATAGGTTTAATGATCTCTTGGTTTCATGCTCTCTCCTCTCCCCCGGCTCAGTAATGCTCGGTGGCCACTCTGTCCGTGTGCTCCAATGGTTGCTCACTCAACTCGCACTGTCTCACTGTTAATGTTTCCGCTGTTCCTTTTGCTCTCTCACTGTAAGTGGCACCGCTGTTTCTAGCACTCTCCCACTCTCAATGCCTGCTCTGTTCCTCTCTCACTCATAGAGTCAGAGGGTCACAGAGTATCCGAATTATACAGCATAGAAACAGGTCCTACGGCCCATCATGACCGTGCAAGGCGTCAAGTACCTAACTATTCTAATCCCATTTACCAGCTCTTGCACCCTAACCCTGTATGCAAGGCCATTTCAAGTGCTCATCTACATAATTCTTAAATGTTATGAGGGTTCCCGCCTCTATCACCCGCTCAGGCAGTGTGCTGCAGATTCCAACATCATTCTGGGTGATTCCCCCCCCCACCCCCACCCCGCCTCTGAAATCCTGCTAACATCCTCACTGCTTCTTTCACAGCTTCTCTCACAATCTCTCACTCCTACTGAACCCAATTCTCCTCTCTCAATCTCTGACTCCTAATGGCCCCATTGCTCCTCTCTCAAACTCTCACTGTCAATGGCCCCGCTACTAGTCTTTCACTGCTAATGGCCCCATTTCTCCCCTCTCACTCTCCTCCAGTACACTGGCACCCCTCCAATGTCCAGATAATTTGAAAATAAGCGTCAGAGACATTGCACCCTCCTCCCTTACCTAATATTACAGCCTGGGTTACATCTCATCTTGGCCTGTGAGTTTATCCACTTTCAAGTATAAACCACTAATACCTCGACCATTTCAATGCTAATTTGTACAAGGATATCACAGTCCCACTCCCTGATTTCATCACCTACATCGTCCTTCTCCACAGATAATACAGATGAAAAGTCAGCGTTTATAACCTCACCTCTGTCCTTCGGTCACAGCACAATCTGCCACTTTATTCCCTGATGGGTCCTACTCTTTCCCTGGTTATCCTCAGGCTCTGAATATATTTACAAAATGCCTTGGGTTTTCCTTTACCTTTTCCGCCAATGTTTGGTAATGTTTCCTGTTCGCTCTCCTAACAACTTGTTAACAACCGCACCCATCCCCCACCACGGAATTTTTATGCTTCTGCAGGGCTTGACAGCTGTTTTAACCCCCCTATATCCACCATCAGTCACTTTTCTTTTTCCTGATCCAATCCTCTATATCCCTTGAGAACCAGTATCCCCTGGAATTGTTTGTCCTACCCTCACCTCTGCGGGAACATGTTGGCCCTATTTCCTTTCTGAATGACTCCCGCAGGCCTGTTGTAGACTTTCCTACAATTAGATGCTTCTAGTCCACTTTGGCCACATCCTGTCATAAAATATTGAAGTCGGCCTTCCCCAATTTCAGGACCTTTATTTACAAGCCATCTTTGTCATTTTCAATAACCACCTTAAATCCGCAAGAAGTATGGTCTCTCTCCCCGAAATGCTTTTGCCACTGACACTTATACCACTTTCCTGGCTTCATTCCCTATGATTAGGTCCAGTGCCGCCCCTTCTCGTAGGGCTTTAGCGTCGGCTCAAAAAGCTCTCTTCCAAGCACTTTTAGAATTCCACCACATCGAAGCCTCTCACACTAAGACTATCCAACTTAACATCGGTGAATTGAAATTTTCTACTATTATTACCGTTGTACACATCTCTGAGATTTTCCTACATATCCACTCCTCTAGCCAGCCTGACTCTTTGGAGGCATTTAGTGCACCACCAGCAAAGTGATTGCCTCCTCTATTTAAGTTCTCTACAGATGACCTCATTTGAGGAACCTTCTAAATACCATCACTCCTTATGGCATTAATTTACTTCTTGATCAATCGTGCAATGCCAACTTCCATTTTGAACCCCACCACCAAGTCGCCATCAACCCCCTGTCATGCCGGAACATTCTATACCCTGCCCTGCCATCAACCATGTCTCTGTGATAGCAACAATATCATATTCCCGTTTGTTAATCAGCACCCTCAATCCATCTGCCCTACTTTTAAGACTCCTTTCATTACAATAGCAGCGAACCAGCCTTGCATTATTCCCCTGTGCCTTAACAGGTCTACGTTTGCTCTGCCTTCCAGACTCACTTAGTTCCTCTTCTATATTAGGCTGTGCAGCACCCTCTACTGTACCTTCACTCATTATTACATAAAAATACCGAATTAGTTTTACCCTGCCCTCACAACCCCACCTCAACTTCACTAGCAAACCTCCCCACAAAGATGTTGCACCTCTGCCAGTTCAGGTGCAACCTGTCCGACGTGTACAGGTGCAAACTTCCCCAGAAACATTCCCTGATCAAGGAACCAGAAGCCCTCCCTCCAGCAACATTTCTTCAGCCACGCATTCATCTTCTCTGTCCTCACATTCCTATACTCACTTACATGTGACAAGGGGGGCATCCAGAGGTTGCAATCTTTGAGGTCCTACTTTTTAATCTGCTGCCCAGCTCCCGACGTTCATTTTGCAGGACCTCACCTCTCTTTCTATATAAGTCGTTAGTACCAAAGTGAACCAAGACCACTGAGGTTTCCGTCCCTCTTCAGAATGCCCTGCAACTGTTCTGTGGTATCCTTGACCCTGCTACCAGGGATGCAACACACCATCCTGGAGTCACGTCTATGGCTGCAGAAGCTCCTGTCTGCACACCTCACTATTTAGTCTCCTACCACTATTGCTCTTGCACTCTTACCCCTCCCCACTTGTGCAGCTGAGACACCCAGAGTGCCTGGAATGTGACTCTGGTTGCACTCTCCAGAGCATCATTCACCCTTACTCTTTTCCAACACAGAAAAACCGGGTTACCTCATTACCTGCGTG
Source organism: Cetorhinus maximus (assembly GCF_964194155.1). Lineage (NCBI taxonomy): Eukaryota > Metazoa > Chordata > Chondrichthyes > Lamniformes > Cetorhinidae > Cetorhinus > Cetorhinus maximus. The sequence goes on from NW_027596372.1 coordinate 333,844, forward strand.
GTGCTTTCCTCGTTACATGCCTGTGGCTTTCCTCATTACATGCCTGCCTCACTTCTTCTGACTGGTGGTCACCCATTCCCGCACTTCCTCAAGCTGCTGAGTGAAAACATCTAAAAATTTTCTATCCAGCTAACTCTCAGTCTCGCAGATGCACCGCTGTGTCTCCAGCTGACGCTAACGCTCTGAAACCCATTGCTCAAGCTGGTGAATCCAGTGGCACTTCCTGCACATGTGGCCATTCACATTGCAATGCGTGTCGAAGAATCCTCATGCAAATCACGTGACTGAGTCCCATTGCCATATGTTTTGTTTGATTTTTATTTAAAAACACTGTTTCCCTAAATTTAATCCAAGTAAAACACGATTGAGCTTTTTTTCTGACAAAACAAACTGAAATGCGGTAACTGTTACCTACTGTAATGTAATTTTAAAGTGGAGAAAAAAGAAAGCACCTTATTCACTAACTACAATCCAGCTCTCTCCCTTGTCCAGGCATGACTCCTTTCTTTAAACTCTGCATCGCTCTTGAACCGCCGCTCCGCTCCCTCACAGGTAAACTCCGCTATCGCTCTTTATACAGCCGCTCTGCTCCCTCACAGGTAAACTCCTGCTCTTTAAACACCCGCTCACGTCTGGCTCTTTTTTGTTGTTTCACCTTCCTTGTTTGTTTAATTTCCCCCTATCCTTAAATTACTAAATATAATAATAATCAACAAGTTATTGCTACTCAGCTGCTAGTTTCAATCTAAAAACAGAGCTAAAAGCTGAAATACTCACCAGCCAGTCGCCTGCCTCTCCTCCTGCGACCAAACTCTGTTTTGGTGCTGAAATCCTGTCCTCCCTGTGAGGGTCAGAAACAGAGAATGTTTAATCAATAATTTCCAAGCCCTTCTCCCCTCTCTCTGACAGCTAATTTATTGGGAATTCTGATCCTGTCCCGGGGAAAGTGCGGCCTCACCACCTGCACCACTCGCTACCTGGTGGTCATGGCAATGGCGGATCTACTGGTCATTATCACAAACGTCATACCGAACAAGATAAATGGGTATTATTTCCCTTTGTCTTTCCTGGCCCTCACTCCTGTGTGCAGCGTTCACAGTGTCCTGCAGGTTGCAGCCACGGACTGTTCTGTCTGGTTCACGGTCACTTTCTCCTTTGATCGATTTGTGGCCATTCGTTGCCAGAAGCTGAAAACAAAATATTGCACCGGGAAAACTGCGGCTGTGGTTCTAGTGACAACCGGCACCCTGCTCTGTTTAAAAAACATCTCCTGGTACTTTACACAGGAACCTAAGGTGATAATCAACAATGTACCATGGGGCTGTTGGACAAAGCGAAGCTTTTTTACTGATCCCGGATGGGTTGGATTTAACTGGTTTGATACATTTTTAAACCCTTTGCTCCCATTGGGTTTAATTCTGCTGATTAACGCTCTGACAGTCAGACACATTTTAGTGACCAGTCGAGTCCGGAAGGGACTGATGGCTCAGAGTAAGAGAGAGAATCGCAGTGACCCAGAGATGGAGAGCAGGAAGAAGTCTATGATTTTACTCTTCACCATATCCATCACCTTCATCCTCCTCTGGTCGGTATCTGTTATAAAATTCTTCTATGCTGAAGTGAAAGGCATAATTTACCTCACCTATTCTGAATATATATTACAACAAGTCGGATTTATGCTGCAGAGTTTAAGTTGCTGCACAAACACATTTATTTACGCTGTGACTCAGTCCAAGTTCCGAGAGCAGATGAAGAAAACGGTGAAATATCCGGTAGCATCAATTATTCAATTAATGAAGAAAAACACCTGACTGTCAGACGCCTCAGCCAATCAGAGAGTTCCGGCCGCTGACAAACAGGCGCTTCCACCAATGAGGGAGCACTTATCTATCCACAACACATCGTCCAGCACCAGGACCATAGCCTTGTATGCCTTGGCATCACAAGCGCACATCCAAACATATCTTACATGTTATGAGGTTTTCTGATTCAACCACCCTTTCAGGCAGTGATTTCCAGATGCCCAACACCCTCTGGGTGAAAAAATTGTTCCTCACCTCCCCAGTAAATCTACTGCCCCTTACCTGAAATCTGTGCCCACTGGGTATGGATCCCTCCACCAAGTGGATGAGCCCCTTCCTAACTACCCCATCTATGCACCTCATAATTCTATAAACTCAATCATGCCCCCCTTCAATCTGCTCACCTCCAGGGAAACAAAACTCAGTCTATATAATCTCACTTCATAACTAAAGCTCTCCAGTCCAGGCAACATCCTGGTAAATCTCCTCTGCACTCTCTCTAGTGGAACACATCCTTCACATAATGCAGATTCCAGACCTGCACGCAGTACTCCAGCTGTGGCCTGACCAGTGTTTTATATAGTTCAAGCATAACCTCCCTGCCCTTATACTCTATGCCTCATCTAATTTCGGCAGTAATCCCATATGTCTTCTTAACCAGCTTATCTACATATTCCACTACCTTAAGGGACCGGAGGATATGCACACCCAGGTCCCTCTGATCCTCGGCACTTCCCAGGTACAATTCATCATGGAATCCCATGCCTTGCTTGTCCTGCGCAAGTCAATCACTTCACACTTATCTGGATTAAATTCCATTTGCCAAAGATCAGCCCATCTGACCAGCGCGTCTGTATCCTCCTTTAATCTGGGGCTATCCCGTGCACTACTTACCACTCCACCAATATTCGTGTCATTCGCGAACTTAATGATCAACCATCCGACATTCAATTCTAAATTATTTATATATACCACAAACAGCAAGTTACCCAACACCAATCCCTGTAACTTCTCCAAGCACAAACTTGGAAACATTCTCGTGAATCTTATCTGTCCTGTATACAGTAACGTCACATTCCTTGCCCAGAGCTCGACGTAATACTTTAACTAGAGTCCAAACTAGTGATTTATACAAGTTCAACTAACTTCCTTGCACTTACACTCTATTTTACAGTAAATACAGCCTTGCTTCAGTTACTCAAAATATACTGAAACCTTCAATGGCTTGTCCCTCTGTTCATACCCCCTTCAGAGATGTAACCTTCATTTTGTGCTGTCGCTCATGTTCTTGCTACAAAAATGAAGCATTTCGCACCTATTTGCCCAACTTAGAAACCAAATGTCAATTTATGCTGGAGTTTATAATTTATCTTAATTAATTAGCATCTATTTGTTTGTATGTGTTTGTGTGTGTGTGTGTTTGTGTTTGTGTGTGTGTTTGTGTGTGTGTGTGTTTGTGTGTGTGTTTGTGTGTGTGTGTTTGTGTTTGTGTGTGTGTGTTTGTGTTTGTGTTTGTGTGTGTTTGTGTGCGTGTGTGTGTTTGTGTGTGTGTTTGTGTGTGTTTGTGTGTGTGTGTGTGTTTGTGTGTGTGTTTGTGTGTGTTTGTTAGTGTTTGTGTGTGTGTGTGTGTGACGGTGTTTGTGTGTGTGTGTGTTTGTGTGTGTGTGTGTTTATGTGTGTGTGTGTGTGGGTGTGGGTATGTGTGTGTATTTGTGTGTGTTTGGGTCTGTGTGTGTGTGTTTTTGACCCGCGGTCACGATAAAATCCAGCCAAGGGAGATTGCTGAAGGTGAGGTTGTGTGTGCGTTTGTGTAGTTGAGAGTGTGAGTAAATATGTTTATTTATGTTTCTGTCACTCTTTGTGTGCGAATGTGTGTGACAATGTGTGTGTGTGTTTGTGTGTTTGTGCGTAAGTCTGTGGCTGAGTGCATCTGTGTCTGTCTGAGTACCCGTCCATCTATGTGTACGTGCGTGCGTACATGTGCGTGGGTGCGTATTTGAGTATATATCCGCCTGTGTGTGTGGCTCTCTGCATGAATGATTTTTGTGTGCCTGTGTGTATGTGTTTGTGTATGTTTGTGTTTGCCTATCGGAGCGCACGCATCTATTTATGCATCTGTCTGCCTGCACGTTTATGACTCTTTATGTGCTTGTGTTTGTGTGTGTGAGAGATAGTGTATATCTCTCTGTCTTTCGATCTGTGAGTGTGTGTGCGTTTATGCAATGTGTTTCTTGGCCATGTGAACATGACAGCATCCTACAGTGGGAGAGCAACGAAGGTGAGACTGTAGGTCCCTGTGTCTGTCAGTCAGTTCGTCTTCCTGTGTGTGTGTGGGAGAGAGAGAGAGAAAGAGTGAGAGTGAGAGAGAGAGATTGTTGTTCCAGTACACACTATATTTTTAATTTAGGAAATGCCTTGTTAATATTCTGCCGTAAATCTGATCTCTGTGAAAAAAAAGTACAACGCAGTCCTTGTTATGAAACGAGAATTATAAGCCTCAGCAGTTTGTAAGTGTGTTTAAAATTATCTGAGTAACACATGTTGCATCAAAAGTGATTGAACGTTAATACACGATTAGTCAAAGTTTGTACATTCATGTAAAAAAAAACAAATAAATGCTGGAAAACTCAACAGGTCTGACAGAATGTATGGAGAGAAAGACTGAGTTAAAGTTTGAATCTTGACCGTATGACTCTTCTTCAGAGCTCCCAAGAGTAGTCTTGCAGAGTCGATGCACTAATACTGTCTTTCTCACCACAGATGTTGTCAGAACTACTGAGTTTCCAACATATATTTTTTTTGCTTCAGATTTTCAGCATCCGCATTATTTTGCCATTATGGAACTGTCATGTACTGCACCTTAACATGTTTGATGAATAAACTATATCATTGTTTGGAAAACTAAAGTTTTGCACAGTTTCCAATCTCCTTTCTCCATTTTATCACAGACATTCATTGTGTCCATTTAATCCCGTCTTCACCCTGTCATAAACCTCTTAATTGCCTAACGTTTTCCAGCTCTGAAATAAGATCAATGACATGAAATATAAAGTCAGTAAGTTTTGAATAGAAATACAAGGAAATAGCCAGGTCTTCAGTAGTTAAAGACGTGTCTTATGAATGTCAGTTACAGGACTGGATTAAGACATTCTGTGATGCTGAGGTATGTCATGTTTAAAACGGCCCCTTCCGTAAAAGGTTTCCATTCTAATGCTCACAGAAAGTGGACTGCAAATTTTATCTTCGCAAATTTGCAACAGTAAAGGCACAAATATCACATTACTTTGGAACTAAAATACGTCTTACAAAATAACTGTTTGCATTAGATAATAATTTCAAATAAAAATACGATCACGATTTGTTAATTGGTAAAAATGAAAACTTTTGACGACAGAAGCAGAAAAGCTGTTAGACCAATCAGCAGCTTATTAAGAGGAAGCAGTAATACAAACTGCAGCAAATCTGTTTGCACATCATATGATTCGAAAACATTGAAACGTTTTCTTCCGTGATGTTTGGAAAGCAACATCATCGATGATGTCCTCAACTAATAAACTACCAAATGTATCACTTTGGATGTACATAATGCTGAGGGCAGATCGCTATACTTGCAGCAAACACATGGAAATTCAAATTCAGAACCAAATTCATGGAACTCAGTCCTGGAGAACTGAGCAGAATTTCTCAAATAAGTGTTTGTGATCGTCTGTCATTCTTACAACGATATATTCCATTCAAAGCTTGTAAACAATTCCAATTCTTGGATTTCAAAACTTTCATATCCAAAAATGTAGATATTGATCTTGTGCCAAAGAGAGAAGGAATCCGTGAGCAACTCGACCCGAGGCACAAGTGATGCAGCCGTGCAGCTGGGACCAGCAGACTGCTGGATATATACACGTAGTTTACAAGTTAATCATTCAACATGGGACACATTTAAGCTAGAGGAAATAATTATGTGGACAGCAGCAAGGGGATCTGAATGGAATCCTTCATTTTGTATGAATGTAATATTTATCAATGGGGCTTTATGGCATTTTAAAAAATAATCATTTTTAAACCTGCACAAATACATGAACTCATTCTGACTAGTAACTTTGTAACTATATAGATAAGAATGTATTTCGCATGTTAGAATGAAAAGTCCTTATTTGTAGCGTAAAAACGCCAGTTTCAACCGGTTCTGACAAATTATCTCCCTCCCAGCCACCGACTGCCCGCACCACACGCTTGAAATCGTGAAATCTCGCCAGTCCGGAATATACACAGACCAACTTTTCAGGACTAAACAGGATTGTGGCCTGGAAAAGCTCATGGACATTTGGAACGATTGAGAACTTTGGGAATGGTGGTTTCCTGAGCGCCATATGCTGCCGATTATATCAGCCATCGCTCCAATGGACCCTCCAACAGTTGTCACATCGATCGTTTGGTCTCTCCAGCAGCAGTCACATCACTCGGGTGGTCTCTGCAGCAGTAGTTACTTCACTCCGATGGTCTCTTCAGCAGTAGTTATATAGCTCGGGTGTTCTCTCCAGCAGTAGTTACATAGCTCCAGTGGTATCTCCAGCAGTAGTTCCATCGCTCCGGTGGTCTCTCCAGCAGTAGTTACATCGCTCGGGTGTTCTCTCCAGCAGTAGTTACATAGCTAGTGTGGTCTCTCCAGCAGTATTTCCATCGCTCGGGTGGTCTCTCCAGCAGTAGTTACATAGCTCGGGTGGTCACCCCAGCAGTAGTTACATAGCTCGGATGTTCTCTCCAGCAGTAGTTCCATCGCTCGGGTGTTCTCTCCAGCACTAGTTCCATCTCTCGGGTGGTCTCTCCAGCAGTAGTTGCATTGCTCGGATGGGCTCTGTAGCAGCAGTCACATCGCTGAGGTGAACTCTGCAGCAACAGTCACATCGCTGATGTGAACTCTCCAGCGATATACATCTAAAGTGGACCCCGAGCATGTCGTTTGACTAAAGCAAAGCTTTGCAATCAGGGCGTGTGTGAAGGGCAAACGACAAGCGTCGAGAGAAGGCTTCTCACGCGAGGCTCACAAGCACTCGGGCAAAGGCTGATTCCTCCCTGTGTGCACCAGCTTCTGGGTGTCTGAGACCCAGCCTGGGCTGTCCCCCTGAATATAGGGAGTGTGCTCATGAACAAAAAATAGGAAAAGGAATGAGAACAATCAAGCCCGGCGTGGAAAATCCCGGCTTCTCTCTCAAACCCACACACACACACAGATACACAAATACATACTCACTCAATTACACACACAAACACACACAGACACACAGATATACAAATACACACTCACTCAATTACACACACAAACACACACACACACACACATACACAAACACGGACACAATAACACACAGCCATAGATGTTCACTCAATCTCACATTAATAAATTGTCAAACACACTTTCTCAAACATATGTACTATGTCGCCTGTACTCAGTCACAGTATCATACACTCACACTGGCCCTCATACACTTACACTCACACACATCCACTCACAGACACATTTTCAATCACGCAATCAAATGCCAAGCTGACGCAATCTGACACTGTAAAAATGTCACGCATTCTGTGTCTCAAACACACACACACACACACACACACTCACATAGGCTGACGTACACTCAAACTTTTCCCCACAATCACACTCACACACACAATCTCTCTTACACATTTTCACGAAATCTCATGCTCACACAATCCCACACTGTCCACATCTCTCTCTCTCTATCTCTTTCTGTCTCTCTCTCTCTCACTCACACACACACAAAATGCACACACTTACACAGGCAGACACTCACAGACACTCTGTATTCCAGATGTTCTCTCTCACAGACACAGGCATTCACTCACACCCTACACACATTCACAGAAGCACTCACACATTAATCTCAAGCACACACTCACTCTGTCAAACGCGCACACTCCCAGAATCAAATACTCATTCAAAATCACATTGTCACAATGCCACACATTCTCTTTCACCCTCACACACACACTTTCACTCACACAGACTCAGACTCACATGCACGCAGACACAATCCAACAGGCACACACACACAGATTCCGTCACACAGCACAATATCATAGACTCAATGTCTCACACACATTGACACTTTCACTCTCTATCACTCACAAGCAGGCACACACACAGATTCACATACTTACACACCCTCGCAAAAACCTCTCAGCTCTCACACTTGTACGCACTCACATATCACACTCACTCACAAACTCTTGCAGTGAAGCACTCATGTGCATCAACAGGCAATCGCAAAGACATTCAGAAACACTCTCCCTCTCTAATACTCTCACTAACACGCACAATCACAAATTCTCTTAACCACTCTAAATGTCACACACCCTTCTGCCCCAGCATAACCAGTAACGCATTTGCACAATCACGCACTCTTCGACACAATTACAAACTCACTTTCACAATCTCAAAATGACACACTCTTACTCACACACTATTAACGCACTCATACACACACATAAACACATATTTTTTGAATCACAAATACACAAAGTCATAGTCAAACTGACTCACAAGCTCTCTCTCGCAAGCTATCTGTCACACACTCACAGGCTCCCAGGTAAAAGGTAATATATTCGCACCGCACTATCACACGCACACAGATACACACTTGATCAATCTTACCCTGTATTTGTCTATGTGTGTGTGAGTTTGTGTGTTTTATGTGGATGTGTTTTCTGTTTGTGTGTGTTTTATGCATGTTAATATCCCGAGCGTGTGGGAGTGAGTCTTTTTTTATGTGCCTATGTGTTTGAAGATGAGTGTTTTCAGGTAGAAATTCAACCATGATCTTATTGGATGCCGGACAGGCTGCAATGCGCGAATGGCCACTTCATTGTCCCAATTACTTCATTCATTACTCACCTTAAGGATATCTGTTTGTCCTAATTAGAGATAGTGCAATGGCGGGTGCTGTTCCCACAATCACCCGCGATTGTGAAAGCACTCTATCATTGAGCAGGGCCGCACTGCACTCTGGGAGACTGAACCGACTGCACATGCGCAACAATATTGGTGCTTCTCATTATTCATTTAATTATTATCACTATTGTTATTATTATTTAGCTCCTCGACGGGACAGAGTTCCAGTTCCTTCTCCATTCTGAAGAGTCGATTCTTCCTATCTCTTTGGCGATTTAAAATACATGCCTGCAATTAGACACTGAAACCAGGAGGCCATTGCTGCCGACCTGTCGTTGGGGTTCGACAAAGGGCAGCGGTCGATGAAGCGGGTGGGCAAGAGTTAACACTAGGAGGACCTGAGAGAAACAGGAGGGCCAGGCGAAGTTTAGAGCGGCACGTAGCGGTTAGGAGGTGAAATGACAGCAAGCGCAGATTCCCTCTTTCCAAAGCCCAGTTCAGTTGGCAGAGGCAGGAGGAAATGTCTTCAAATATGAACTTCAGCTTCTAAACTCAACAACAAAAAGAACCATTCACGCTGCACAAAAGATTTACTCTCCATTCCCCACACTATATCCACCCTTATCACATCAACTGTTGTGTGAGATAGTTTTAGTCGTTTCCTGTTGAAAGATTCCAGATATCAAAAGCGATTAAGGGCTTTAGAAACAGGAGCAGCGGAAGGATACGAGGGTCCTCGAGCCAACTCCGCCATTTAATAAGGTCATCGCTGATCAGATTGTGCCCTTAACTCCAAACCTTTGCTTCATTTCCATATCTGCCCCCCCACCACACCCCCCCTCCCCTCCGCCCCCCCTCCCCCACTCCTGCCCCCCCCCCCCCACCCCCCCACCTATTGCTACCCCGTTCCTAGTCGATGAAAGATCTGCCTAGCTCAGCTTTGAATATAATCAATGACCCGGATTCCACTGCTCACTGGGGAAGAAATAAATGAATCAGGGAAACAAGGAATTCCTCATCATCTCCGTTTTAAATGTCTGACTCATATTGTTAAATTGTGCCACTAGTTCTGATTCCGGCACAAAGGGAACCATCCTCTCAGCAGCCACCTGGTCAAAGCCTCTCGGAATTATATCTGTTCCAAGGCGACTCTGAACTCCAATATGCACCAGTTCAAAGTGCTGAAAATTTGTTCCTGGGACAACACCTTCATCACTGGAATCAGCATCTCTGAACTGGCTGCAGTGCAAGCATTACCCTCGTTATGTCAGGAGACCAAAGTGAGTAGAGGGAATTAGAAGAGAATGGATTCCGCGATGAGGGACCACCGTTAAGTGAATAGATTGGTGGAGTTGGCGTCATTCCTTGAGAAGAGAAGCTTGCGAGACTAGGTAGATGTGACCTGAATCATGATTGATCGAGACAGAGTAGAAAGTTATTCTTCACGTTGGCAGAAGGGACGAAAATCAGATGGCATTAGGTTGATTTGTTTGCCAAAGAAGCAAAAATGACATGGGGAAAACGCCTTTAACAACGTGAGGAAACGGGGTCTCGAATGTTCTGTCCGAGAAAGAGGTGGAGCAAAGTTCAATCATGGTTTCTGAGAGGAAATGGGAAAGGAAGCTGAAGAGAAAATATTTGCTGGGTTTCGGGGAAATGGTGGACAAGTGGCAGTAGTGAGATTGCTCCTGCAGCGTACTTTCACTGGCTGGATGTGCTGAATGCCCTCCTGTACTGAAACCGTTCTATGAATCATACATAAAGCTGGGTATCAGTTATGCTGACTGCTATGTTGCATCCCCTGTTTAAATCTGATTTCTGCCCAACACATCTATGCTCACTTTAAGGGCAAATAATTGATGACGGAATGTGAACCGCCCAAAGGGTGTGTTAAATGATCTCAGGAGTGAAGATTCCTCATCAAGTTTCAGGTTCTAGTCGCCATATCTGGTATCAAGCTGCTGAAAGCTTTGGCACCTGCCAGTTCTGGCATGGCCCCTTGCACTGTTGGAACAACATGGTCAGTGCTCTTTATTGTTTGAATTAGGAATCCGGAAGTGTGGGCTGCATCATTTGTCATTGCCCTGACCAGCAGAACAGATCAATTGGGGAATTAATATATCCTCAGTTTCTCTCCATTTGTTGACCATATGTCTGTGTGTTTTGTTGCACAAAATCTGCTAACGTTTAGAAAGAGATCTGAAGTCCAAGTGACTTGCAAAATTAGGCAAAACGAGTTTTCTACTTTTAAGAATTTTGCTGTGCAAAGTTCACTGAAACCAACCAAGACTAAACATAGATGAACAGCCAACTAATACATTAAATTACAGGGATTATATCCCGCTTTAACTTCATAACTAAAACGAAAAACTCACTCCGAGTTTATACATTATAGACACTATCGGTAGGTGTGTCGCCCTAACCTTAACATCTGGCACATTCCGGCTTTAACAGGAACCATTTTCCCTTCTTCACCCAGGTGAAACAGTTTACACCATTCAAGGCATTGAACATAATCGACTGAAATTCCCATTGAAGATTCCCTCTGGTGGTTCCAATATTTTTACCTCTTACCAGTCCGTGGATCTAACGAGCTATCAGCTTGGTCATTATCTGAAAAGCAGTCCTTTTTTTCTGCATGGCATAGCAGCACCTGCTGTGGGTCTTCTTTCCCCTGACACTTAGTTGTGACTGATTCTGAGATTTTAAGTCTGTACTCATCAAAGCACATGTTACTTCTTCCTTTGTGTCGAGGTGTTAAAGCTCCCCACTGAATTTTAGTAGGGTTGAACCTCGGCCCCAGATATCCATGTCAACCAGATCGCAATGTCCTGACTCCTGGAAGAGTTCAATTCAACTTCACGCCGTCCTCCATTCCAGGACATTATTTTCCTCCTTTTAATTGGAAGAGAAAGCTTAGATCATAAGTAACTTATAAGGTCCACGAGTCATGACAGTTGGCTGATTCAACAGCAGCATCACTGTTCTTTTGAAGTTCTCACTTGAATCCCCACGTGACAGAATTTCAAACTCCGTTTCTGCGATTCAGTATCAGCAGCGAAATCATTAAGCAGAGGACGATTAACAAAGTTACTTAGATAAATAAGTCGTGTGATGAATATTAGGGGAATGAATGTTTTGAACGATCCTGCCAATTCATGTTTAATGAGAATCTCATGAAGATTATTGCCAGGTATAATATTTCTCATGGATGGATTAGTTAATTTCCAAACAGCTGCTTAAAAGCACTCACTGCACAGTCTCTGCCCCTTTCCCACTGATTTCACACGTGCTTGATGAACTTGTCTGAATGGATGGGGAAAGGAACAGGACACAACTGCAGCTGTAGTGTCTGAGGTAAAAATCGTCACACAATGTAGAACCCAGTGTTTCATACCCTGGAAAGGAACAGACTTCAACTGAACCCTCAGTGTACCAAGTAAGTCTGAGACCTGGTTCTGAAGTTCACTGCTTCGTTGGTAAAAGCTGATTTGCATTTACAAGCACAGCGGCTGCACAGGAAGACCTGGGGAGTTCGAATACTTTCTTGCACAATGGCCGTCCCACAAAGCTGTTCCAACCAGCTGAATACGGCCAACTAATTGCTCGTCCCTGTGTGGGTTTCGGCGACACCGTGCAACTCCGAGCGCTTCTTCAATGATGTGAAAGTAGCAGCCAGTCCGGTCCAGGGCTGTAGACGCCAAACTAGGGGGCAGGCGAACGTCGATGACCGGCATTGGATGCTCCCAGATTGGCTTCATCCAGATCCTTATTCCACAACACCCCCAAAACCGTCACCCAACGGTACCAACAAAAACGGTCGAATCTGGCTTTACCTGTGCCACACATTCCCCGCTCTTGACACTTCACTCCCACTCCAGGATGTGCCCAGGCCTTCGAGTACATCACTGCCTCATCTGCTATATCTCACAGGCACTGATAATCCTGCGATGTCATCTGGAAAGCAGCGTGTGTATGAGAGTGCAGTGGGTGATTGGGATTCCCCACATTTCTCTTGTGCTGGGGAAATGATTTTCAGTGGATAGTCACTCTCCATTTTGACAAAACATGTGTTAAAGTAATGTTGATGCAACACTATGTCTTTATGTCCAAAAAAAGGGGGTGATCGAATTCTATCATTTTCAGCATTTCTGCCACTTTTCCTTTAGGGATTTTTTCTCACGGGTTCCAGTTGGGAACTCACTATGTGCCGTGGGAGCCTCCGTGTTGCTGAGCAGTGAATCGTCCTTCTCCATTTGACCTGCATTTCAGTCAGTGGAATGGAAGAGGCCACACCCGCAGGAGGTGCTAACTCATTAGCACCGTCAGACGGAGCCGTTTCCTCTGCCTGATATGGAACAGTCACAATGGTGTCAGACACATGCAGACCTCCAACAGGAGATTCCACAACTCCCTACCCCACCAGTGCTTGAGAAACCATCTTGCTGTGGAGCAGCCTGGCCCACCTCATAAAGCTGCTCTACATCACAAAACCCCACTTCTCCAGAGGTGGAGATGTCACGAGTCACAACGGCAAGTCCCAGTCATCTATCGGTGGACGTTCTTCCTCCAAAGCATCTGAATTTTGATGCCTGTCTTTAACTGCTCTCAGCTTGACGGCAGCCTCCATCCCATTAGCACAAAGCAATCGGCCTCACCTCTTTCAACGTGTGCAACGCAATCTGAGGCGTCATTTCTGTTTTCCTTCACTCCAGCACCAGGAGGTGCCCCGATTGTAAGGCACGTCTCAGTCTCTGCCTGAGACATTGAATATCTCCCGAGGCCACCTGGAAGGCAGCTTGCCTATTAGCATGTGGTCGGTGAATAGAATCTGTTAAAATCCTATCTATGGTAGGACAATTGGGCAGTGACTGCCCACGGTCTTCCATTCAGCTAGGACAACTAAAGCAGGGCTGATGACTTTCCCTCTCACTGATACCGAGCAATGGCTGTTGGGGGGAGGAAGTGTGAGGGTGGGGCTGTGATGGGGAGCGGAAGGGGCGTAAGTGTCCCCACTACCATTTTCAGTTGGGAATTTATAGTTTTCCTTTAATGCCTCGATGCCAGAGGCCAGTGTGTACTCTCCCTTCATTTCCCTGGTCTTGACCACTTAACAACGGAGCAGATAATGCATTTTGGACAGCAAGCCAAGAAATCGCTGCTCCAATTGTTCAAACCCTGCATGGCAACACACATGTTACCTAATATTTGGAAGAAGGCACAGGTAATAGACATATTAAAGCCCAGAAAAGATCCCTCAGATCCTAAGACTTTTCAGCCAACTTCACTGCTTTGCCACACCAATAAGCTGTTTCAATGCCTGATACTCAATAGGATAGCACGATCTGTAGATGAGAAGATCATTCCAGAGCAAGCACCTTGCCGCACTGGCAAATCAACAACAAGCCATCTGCTCAACCTCACACAACATATCGAAAATGGTTATGAGCAAGGGATGGTAACATGTGTTTTTTTTGCAGACCTGACAGCAGCATCCGATACAGTGAATCATAGGCGTCTCCTCTGCAATATCCTAGAGATGACAAAAGATATTCACTTAACAGAGCTGTTAGAAAGCATGCTTCAGAATCGCCGGGTCGATGTTGAACTAGGTGGGTAGAGCAGCATGTGGCGTATTCAGAAGAATGGTCTTCCTCAGGGAAGCGTGCTTGCACCGCTGCTGTACAACATCTACACGAATGACCAACCTATAGAGGGTGTCACACACCGTTTTATATCTGCTGATGACTTATGTGCAACTGCCAAGGTACTGATTTTAACAGGAGAAAACGCTTTCTGAGTCCTTGGAGGGACTAAGATCGTACGATGAAGAAAACCACGTTCGCACAAACCCATCAGAGACACAAGTTAGTGCATTCCACCTCAGAAACCGTGAAGCCAAACGCCAGATTAAAGAAACCTGGATTGGAGCAACGCTGACGCATTCCGAGCACCCTATCTACTTAGGAGTCAGACGTGACAGATGCCGTCAAGTACCACATTGAAAAGACAAAGGCAAAAGTGAGCACACAAAACAACATCCAGAAAAAGCTCACTAACACAAAATGGAGACTAAGCTTGAAAACATTGCGAACCAGTGCACTTGCTCTTTGTTGTTCCAATGCTGGGTATGCCTGCCCTGCATGGGAAAGATCTACTCAAGCTAAGAAGATGGATGCGGTTCTGAATTCAAGCGGCCGACTTATCACAGGTTGTTTAAAACCAACAGACACAAACAGCCTGTATATCCTGGCGGGTATCGCTCCCCCTGATATAAGAAGAACGGTAGCCAGCAAGAAACAGCCACTCCGTCAAACATCAGATGAGAGGTACCCTCCCATGCACCTACACACCTACTATTTACCGACCCACAAATCTTCATGTCAACCGCAAGCGGCCAGCTGGATGGGCTCAATAGTTTCTCAAAGACTTTGTGACACGGGAGACACGATGGAAATCTTTTCAAAGGTCTGGGTGCCCCCCATACACACACATACATCTATGTAGGTCATACACCTACACCCAGCCGCCTAAAGAACCGAAGGGCTCCATAAACAGTGTTGTTCCATTACACTAAACCCCATCTGAAGCCCGCATAGCCTTGTGGAAAGATGGGCTCGCCAGTCTCCAACAAAACCCAGCGATGGAAATTCTACCAGATGAAAGCGTTCCCCCAGGAGCTAATTGCAACTGGGCAACCTGGAAGTGCCTTAACAGACTTAGGACTGGTGTAGGTCTTTCAAAGGTGTCACTAAGCAAATGGGGACATACAACCAGCCCGACAACTTGTGAATGTGGAACTGAACCACAGGCGATGCAAAATCTCCTGCAATGCCTATCGTTAGAGGAACCCTGCACAGTTGCAGATCTTGCCGAATTCAATAACAAGGCGCAACAATGTGTCCAGTTCTGGCTGGGCCATGTAGAGACTGTCAGTGGACACGATAACAAGATTAATTTCCCTGGTTTCTTATTGTAGAGCATGGAGGAGGCGTCGCCTGGAATTGTTTCAAACTCACTGTAGATTTATTTTCGAATCGGGGGGGCACCCAGACCTTTGGAGAGATTTCCACCGTGTCTCTCATGTCACAAAGTCTTTGAGAAACTATTGGGCCCATCCAAATGGCCGCTTGCGGTTGACATCAACATTGGTGGATCGGTAAATAGTGAGGAGGAAAGCCTTAGATTATAAAAGGATATAGACGGGCTGGTTAGGCGGTCTGATCAGTGGAATATGGAATTTAATCTGGATAAGTATAAGGTGATGCACTTGAGCAGGACAAACAATGCCCGGGAATGCACGATGAATGCAAGGATCCTGAGATGAACCGAGGAACAGAGGGAGCTTGGTGTGCTTTTCCACCTGTCCCTTAAATTGGCGGGGTAGGTAGATAAGTTGGTTAAGGGGGCATATGGGATTCTTGCATTTATTAGCCAAGAAATAGAATATAACAGCAGGGAGGTTATGCTGGAACTGTATAAAACACTGGTTAGGACACAGCTTGAGTATTGCATGCATTTCTGGAGATCGCATTGTAGGAAGGATGTGGCTGTACTGGAGAGAGTGCAGACGAGATTTAAGAGGGTGCGCCTGGGGCTGAGAGATTCAGTTATGAAGAGAGATTGGATAGACTGAGGTTAATTTCCCTGCAGCAGAGGCGATTGAGTGGGGGCATGACTGATGTGCATAGAATTTTGAGGAGCATAGATAGGGTAGACAGGAAGGGACTTTTCCACTTGGTGGATGGATCAATTACCAGCGGGCATAGATTTAATGTAAGGAGCTGGAAGTTTATAGGGGATGTGAGGAAGAATTTTTTTTCAACCAGAGGGCGGAGGGAATCTGGAATTCAGTTCCTGAAAAGGTTGTAGAGGCAGAAACCCTCATAATATCTATGAAGTGTTTGGATGTGCACTTGTGAAGCCCAGGCACACAAGGCTATGTGCCTAGTGCTGTAAAATGGGATTAGAATTATCAGCTTCTTGATTGACCGGTGCGGACTCGATGTTCCGAAGGAATTGTTTCTGTTCTTAATGCCTCTATTATTTTATGACTTGTATATCCGATGGTGTCGCCATCCCGTAGGACCACAAACGACCACTTGAAAAGTCACAATGACCTGTTTAACTCGTCAATGGAACCGTGACCATGTCACTCGGCTCCACTCCTACAATCCGTTTCCCTGGAGCATTTTTTTCATCTTCTCTCCAACTCCAACTTCAGATCCAGATACAATAACATGTTTCCTCCACCTGATGGTAGGAACTTCCATCTTTTCAAACTCAAAGGCTACATTCCGAGACACCACGGCAATTGAGGCTTTTGCATTGTTGCCATATTGGACCAGATTTCCACCTGTTTCCTCTTCATTGAGCACCAACTTTGCCAACCCATAAACCGTCGGGGAAGTGTGGATGGAAATTTTTGTTTTCCGCAACCTTCCATGTCTGACAGACACTTGGAGGCAGAGGTTGTGGACAACACAATCAATGGGAACAGATGCACGGGAGCAAAGAAAGCACACGGTCAACAAATTATCAGAGGCAGAGGAACAGGGCGAATGTGGAAGAGAAGAAATCAAAAACTCCATTCCTTAGGAAATGGCGATGACGTTGAGGATACATACGAGATAGGAACTACACAATTGAATGACATTTATGGACGTGACTTTTCCTGGACAGAACTAATTTACAAAACTACTCAGACCTGGATGAGATGGGAAATACTGTCACAAACATTAATCCAAAGCTTAATGCCAGAGCACGAAGAAATGTAAAAACGTTCAGGATAAAAACAGGAAAAATTTGCTGAAATCCTAGAGATTGTTAAATTGAAATGCCGTGAGAGAGAAGGCAAATGGGGGAGTAAGTATTTGCATGTGTCCCAAAGACCAAATTCAAACAATAACGAGCACTGACTATGTTATTCCAGCAGTGCAAGGGACCATGCCAGAACTGGCAGGTGCCAAAGCTTTCAGCAGCTTGACACCAGATATGGCGACTAGAACATGAAGCTTGATGCGGAAACTTCACTCCTGAGATCATTCAACACACCCATTGGGCGGTTCAAATTCCGTCTTCAATCATTTGCCCTTAAAGTGAGCACGGTTGTGTTGGAGCAGAATTCAGATTTAAACAGAGGATACAACGGAGCAGTCAGCATAACTGATACCCAGCTCTATGTGTGAATCATAGAACGGTTTCAGCACAGAAGGCGGGCATTCAGCACTGGATGTGAAAGTATGCTGCAGGAGCAATCTCATTACCTCAATGCTGAATCCATTCTCGTCTAATCTCCTCTTATCACTTTGGTCTCCTGTCTTAACGAGGTTAATGCTTGCACTGCAGGCAGTTCAGAGATGCTGATTCCGGTGATCAAGGCGTTGTCTCAGGAACATGTTTTCAGCCCTTTGAACTGGTGCATATTGGAGTTCAGAGTCGCCTTGGAACAGTTATAATTCTGAGAGGCTTTGAACGGGTGGCTGCTGAGAGGGTGTTTCCCTTTGTGCCGGAATCAGAACAAGTAGCACAATTTAAGAATATGAGTCAGGCATTTAAGACGGAGATGATGAGGAATTCCTTGTTTCACAGATTCATTAATTCCCTTCCCCAGTGAGCAGTGGAATCCGGGTCATTGACTATATTCAATGCTGGGTTTGGCGGAGATTTAATCGAAAAAGGAAAGGGGGGCAATGGGTGGAGGCTTATGGAAATGGAGCAAAAGTTTGAAGATAAGGGCACAATCTGATCAGCGATTACCTTATTAAATGGCGGAGTAGGCTCGAGGGCCCTCGTATCCTTCCGCTGCTCCTATTTCTAAAGCCCTTCATCGCTTTTAATATCTGAAATCTTTCAACAAGAAACGACTAAAACTATCTCCCACCACAGTTGATGCCATAGGGGCAGGTATAGTGTTGGGAATGGAGAGTAAATCTGTTGTGCAGCGTGAATGGTTCTTTTTGTTGTGGAGTTTAGAAGCTGAAGTTCATATTTGAAGACATTTCCTCCTGCCTCTGCCAACTGAACTGGGCTTTGGGAAGAGGGAGACTGCGCTTGCTGTCATTTCACCTCCTCACCGCTACGTGCCGCTCAAAACTTCGCCTGGCCCTCCTGTGTCTCTCTGGTCCTCCTCTTGTTAACTCTTGACCTCCCGCTTCACCGACCGATGCTCTTTTTCGAACCCCGGCCACAGGTCGGCAGCAATGGCCTCCTGGCTTCAGTGTCTTCTTGCAGGCATTTATATTAAATTGACAAAGAGAAAGGAAGATTCGACTCTTCAAAATGGAGAATGAACTGGAACTCTGACCCGTCGAGAAGCTAAATAATAATAATAGTGATAATAATTAAATGAAAAATGAGAATCAGCTTCCTGTTAAGCTGGCAATATTGTTGCGCATGTGCAGTCGGTTCCCTCTCCCAGAGTGCAGTGCGGCCCTGCTTTCTGATAGAGGGCTTTCCCATCCGCGGGGGATTGTGGGAAAAGCGCTAGCCAATGCACTATCACTAATTAGGACAAATAGAAATCCTTAAGGTCAGTAATGAGTTAAGTAATTGGGTCAATGAGGAGGCCATTCCGGCATTGGAGTCTATCCGGCATCCAATAAGATTAAGGTTGAATTTCTGAATGAAAATACTCACCTTCACTCACACACACAGACAAAAACAGACTCACTCCCGCACGCTTGGGATATTAACGTGCATAAAACACTAACACAAACAAAAAACACATCCACGTAAAACACACAAATTCACACACACACACACACACGTACACAGACACACACATAGACAAACACAGGGTAAGATTGAGCAAGTGTGTAACTTTCTGTGTGTGATAGTGCGGTGCGAATATATTACTTTGTATCTGAGAGCCTGTGATTTTGTGTATGTGCGAAGGAGAGCATGCGAGGGAGAGCTTGTGAGTCAGTATGTCTATGATTTTGTGTATTTGTGATTTAGGAAGTATGTGTTCACGTGTGTTTATGAGTGCGTTAATAGTGTGTGCGTAAGAGTGTGTCATTTTGAGTTTGCGAAAGTGACTTTGTAATTGTGCGAAAGAGTGTGTGATTGTGCCATTGCGTGCCTCTGTATGGTGGGACAGCAGGGTGTGTGAAATCTAAATTGCTTGAGAGAATGTGTGAATATGCGTGTGAGTGAGAGTATTAGAGAGGGAGAGTGTATCTGAATGTCTGTTTGCTATTGCCTGTTGATGCACATGAGTGCTTCTCTGCAAGAGTTTGTGAGTGAGTGTGATATGTGAGTGCGTACAAGTGTGAGAGCTGAGAGGTTTTTGTGAGGGTTTGTAAGTAAATATGTGAATCTGTGTGTGTGCCTGCTTGTGAGAAATAGAGAGGGAGAGTCTCAATGTGTGTGAGACATTGAGAGTGTGATATTGTGACTGCGTGACAGAATCTGTGTGTGTGTGCATGTTGGTTTGTGTCTGCGTGCATGTGAGTCTGAGTCTGTGTGAGTGAAAGTGTTTGTGAGGGTGAAATAGAATGTTTGGCATTGTGACAGTGTGATATTGAATGAGACAGAGTGAGTGTGTGCTTGAGATTAATGTGTGAGTGCTTCTGTGAATGTGTGTGAGGGAGTGAGTGAATGTCTGTGTCTGTGAGAGAAATAAATGCGGAATACAAAGTGTCTGTGTGTGTCTGCCTGTGTGAGTGTGTGCATGTTGTGTGTGTGAGAGAGAGAGAAAGAGAGAGAGAGAGAGATAGATGTGGACCGTGTGGGATTGTGTGAGAATGAGATTTCGTGAAAATGTGTGAGAGAGAATGTGTGTATGAGTGTGATTGTGGGGACAAGTGTGAGTGTACGTCAGTCTATGATATTCTGTGTGTGTGTGTGAGTGTGTGTTTTTGTGAGACAGAGAATGCGTGACATTTTCACAGTGTCAGATTGAATGAGCTTGGGATTAGAGTGCGTGAGTAAAAATGTGTCTGTGAGTGGGAGTGTGTGAGGATGAGTGTATGAGTGCCAGTGTAAGTGTATGATACTGTGACTGAGTGCAGGCGAGATAGTGCATATGTTTGAGAAAGTGTGTTTGACAATTTAATAGTGTGAGATCGAGTGAATATCTATGGCTGCGTGTTATTGTGTGCATGTTTGTGTATGTGCGTGTGTGTGTGTGTGTGTGCGCCCAAACCTTCCCTTTGTCTCTTTCTCTCCTTCTATCTCTCTCTCTCCTTCTATCAGTCTATCTCTCACTCTCTCTCTCTGTCTCTTTCTCTCTCTGTCTCTCTCTATCTCTCTGTCTCGCACTCACACTTTGTGTCTAACCCTGTCTCTCTCTACGCCTCTCTCGCTCTTTTCTCTGCGCCTCCTTTTCAACGTCTCCCTCTTTCTCTCTGTCTCTGTCTTTCTCTCTCTCTCTCTCCCCCCACCCCCCCACGCCACCGTCTCTCCCTTTCTCTCTCTCTCAATCCCACTCGCTGTGTCTCTAAATCTCACTCTCTCCATCTCACTCTGTTTCCTCAACTCAATACATTTACGCATCTCTCTCTATTCTCTTTCTCTCAATATCTCTATCCCTCTCTCTCAATCTCCCTCCCTCTCAATCTCTCTCCATCTATGTCACACACTCTTCCTCTCTACTTCTCCATCTTTCATTCTCTCATTCACGATGTCTTCCTCCCTCCCTGCCCCACCCTCTCTTTCTCTCTCAGCACTCTATATTTTTCTCCCTTTTGATCTCCTTCTCTCTCTTAGACCTCTCTCTCTCCCTTTCTGTTTGGGTGTCTCCGTTTGTGCGTGTACGTGTTTCTCTCTCTGATTTCTCTGCCTCTCACAACCTAAAATTCAATTTGTCTCGTTCTCTCCATTTCTCTCTCTCTCTTACTCACACACACTGAGTGTGCATGTGTGTCCATGTGTGTGCGTGTGTCATTGCGTGTCTCTCTCACGTTTCTCCATCTCTTTCAATCTCTGTGTGTACCTCTGTTTGTCTTTCTGCCTCTCTTGCTCTCCGTCTCAGTTCCATTCCCTCAAACTGTCATTCAGTCTTTCTGCCTGTTATCTATCTATCTATCTTTTTATCTATCTATCTCTCTTTCTATTTGTGTATCTGCCTACCTGTCTGTCTGCTTGTCCATCTGCCTTCCTGCCTGCCTACCTGTCATCCAATCTTTTCATTTATCTATCTATCGTTGTCTTTATGTTTCACTGCCTTCTCCCTCTATCTCTCTCGCCCTCTCTCTCTCTGCCACTCTGTCTCTCTGTCTCTCTCCCCTCTCACAGACACTGTTTGTCTGTCTGCCTCTCCCAATTTATCTCTCTCTCTCTCTCTGTGTCTCTCTCACCCTGCCTCTATCTCTCACTCTTTCCCTCTCGCTCTATGGCTCACGCTGCCTCTTGCTCTTCCTCGTTACTCTCTCTATGTCTCTCCCTCTATCTCTCTCGCCCTCTCTCTCTCTCTGCCACTCTGTCTCTCTGTCTCTCTCCCCTCTCGCACACTGTGTTTGTCTGTCTGCCTCTCCCAATTTATCGCTCACTTTCTCTCTCTCTGTGCTCACTCACCCTGTCTCTATCTCTCACTCTTTCCCTCTCGCTCTATGGCTCACGCTGTCTCTTGCACTTCCTCGTTATT